>NC_090939.1:206634999-206945832 GCF_040938575.1 Ambystoma mexicanum
TACACACCTCCCTTAATAACTATTAGACAAGTCAGAATTAGAACACCACGATTTGTTAAACAGAGGTGAGCGCATAACCTGATGGTACTCCAATAGTTCAGTTAAAGGGAGAGAAAAAGGCAGAGCATAGGAATAAAATAGGTCCTAACACTTTTAGGAGTTCTCAGCAAGGGAATAAAGGCAGTATAGACTGTAGAGCCAAAGTCATAGGCCAGGCCCACTTAAAAGGGAGAAAAGCGAAATGTGCCCAGGATCACACGGTTTAAAAATGCACTTAAAGTCTTTGCAGAATGTTCAAAAGAGGTTGGGGCGATTCAAGAAGGTAAAGTTAAGAGGTCTGGGGCCAACCCAGTTGGCAAGCCAAGGATTTAAGGGTCACCTTGGGCAAACCGAAGAAAGGGAGGCCAGGCAGGACACAGTACCTTAAACAGAAAGGAAGCTCCAGCGGTGGCAGTTGTACCTGGCAGTGGTTGCAGTTCGTTGTTTCGACCAGGGGAAGAGAGGATCTCGTCGAGGAGGAAACGTGGAGCCGTTGCACTGCACAGGGAGGAAACCAGCTGCGGAGTTTGTAAATAAAAGGAGCGTTCCTTTTATTCGCGGTCAAAGTGATGAAGCTTGGCTATCCGGCCGCCAGGGTTCTTGGCACAGGCGATTCGACCAAGAGACGTCTTTGGAAGGCAAAAAGGGTGAACTGGTTGGTCCCACCAGCTCAGAGGAAGAAGACTCGTCCAGCAGAAGATCTTCTCTTGTCGTCGGGAAAGTGGTGAGGTAGTTGCAGCAGGGCTTCACCGGTGGTGTCATCGTTGCAGATGGCTCAGCTTCTTCCCTCTTCGGATTCTTAGGTCCTGTGGCGACTTCTGAAGTTCCAGTCCCAAAGGCCCTGCTTTTATGCAGAAAAACCCCCATTCATCACCCTTGCTATCAATCACACATGCTAAGTGGTGAGCCGGGCGGCTCACCACTGGGCCAATCAGAGTAGAGTGCGACTTGTGTTGCCGAGGCAACGCAGTCCAGGGTGCCAATTCCCCCCTCCACCCCTCCTGTGGAACCCAGACAGAGTGGCACCATTTGGAAGACTTCTGTGGAGAAGCCCGCCAAAAAGTGGAACAAAGGGCTCGACCTTGGTCAGAGTTACAGAGACGGACACAAACACCATTTTAGAAAAGAGTTCTGGCAAAAAGACCCAACCGTTAATTTAATATTAAATAAATAAACCGGCGGTATCTTTAACATTGCACTAAAAAGAGGTGCGTTTAAAATCAATGGGAAAATCCCATAGAGAATATTCCGGTGGATTATTTCGCGTGGTAACCACGGCCACCAGCCAGAAACTCGACAAGGGGGGACTGGACAATGCCCCCTTGAAAACAGACCCAGGGGCAATATAATTAACCCCTTCCAGTACTTCCTTAATATGATGGTTTGTGCTGGTTCTGTTCACAATTTAGTACTAGTAAAGTCAATGGTGACTTTACATGCCCTGGGAGACAGTATTCAGTCCCAGGGTATGGAGTCTATGTTTGGGGTCACTATGACTCCCCTGTGTTACTGCACTGAGGGTGCTGTGTAACACACACATAGAAAATAGATGATCCCCTATGGAGTAGAAAGAAAACCCCATAGCCCATAAGCACACACAGAGTCAAAGACACTAAAATCATGCCTAAGAGTGGGAGGAAAAGAGTCTCACTCTTAGCAGGAGAAAAAAACAAACCCCAAAAATCCAGAAAAGCTGCTGGGGGACTCACTAGGTTTGGGAAATTAGCCTTATAAGAGAATTCTCCCTAACACTCGTAGACATGAAAAACATGCTTATGACTCCCGTAGGCAGAGGATGGAAAAATGTACATAATGCTTTGAACCTTTCTTTCTTTCACCAAAGCCAATACGTGGACCAAGCTTGCAACAAACCTTAGGAAGCTATAGAAACATTTAAGGAACCTGTAGGGTGACTAAAGTAAATGAGGCTGGAAGCACAGGCCTCAGATCCATGGAAGGCGAGACACAGGTCCTGCAGCACAAGACGCAGAGCTGGTGTTCACAGCCAAGGACAGGGGCGGGTGGAAAAGTTCTGGTTCCCGGGCCGCAAGCCACCTGCAAGAATTCAGAATAAAATCCTTATAATTGCAGACAGAAGAGCTTGGTTTTGTGGTCTCTTCACATGTGACCCAGCAGAGCAAGACAATGCCCATTGACTCGTGGTGATAAGAAAAGCTGTTTCCAGCAAAGTAGAGTGAAATGATACATGTGTTGCCCACCAAAACTGCAACCTCCAGGCACTCTCTCAGGCTAGGTGATCAGACCAGTAGCAACAATGTGGAATCTCCATAGCCATTCCCATTACCTTGAAAAGGTACACTGAGCTCTGTGACCAGAAAATGGTCCCAGGACTGGGAGGACCTGCTCTAGCCAAATCAGACGTTCCATTTATAAGGTGGTATAAAATGTTGCATGGGGTAATGGTCTTCCTGTAGTGGGCACCTTTTGGGGGTAGTCTCAGGCGAATCCACCTCACATGGCGAACCAAAGGGATAGATTAATGTAGGTGATTTGTACAAACTAACCAATGGGGATACCTCGTAGGTGTTATTGGTGGACCTTGGTTTTGTGATGTTATTAGGGCATAAAACCTTGTGACACAGTTCCGGGAGCTAAGATTGCTGGAGAATTGTGTTTTCCTGTATGATCCTTTTTATTGGAGAAATAAAGACAGTAAACTTTGCCCCATGGCTGGGTGTTCCATTTTTGCATCAGGGAGCTTTGAAGGGCCCAGGTTACTGTGCTGATTTGGACATTGTTATTGCGAACCCCTGATTCCTCTGGCATATTTCAATAAGAAGCAGAGGTCAGTTCACTACAATAGCTTGGAAAGAGGCTGTCTCATCCCGCAGCACGCCTGTAAGGCTGTGAGGTGACCCACGGAAGTCAAAAGTCACACAGAGAGTACACACCGTGAAGAGGTCCTCAGGAACCGCCTTGGAGAAATGCCTGCCCGCTTTCTGTGGGATGCCCAGCAGACCGGAAAGCCAGTGTGGCAGATTTGGGGGAAGAGTTAGTGTCCAAACAACATCAGCGGATGACAGAGTATAGACTCACCTATACAGCAAACCAGGGAGGGGTGGACCAGTGTTGATTGGTGTTCGTGTTGGAATTTTAGTGGTGACAAGGAGTGTTGTTGGTTGACTTTTGTTCATGGTTAGGGAATATTCGCTCTAGGGGTGATCAGTTTTGGCAGTCAGTTTAGGCGATTGACTTAAGGGTACAGATGACAGAAGTTATGTAAATATTGGATAGCCTGTGGGTTGGCGTTGCAGCTTGGGTCATTGATGACGGTAACCTCATGTAATAAAGCTTAGCAGGTGAAGCTAGCTTGTATTGTGGAAGGTGTTCTCCTGGTTAAGTCTTGCATAGGCATTTTATCTGTAGGTGCAGTCAGATCATGTGAATTATTGGTATTCCCCATTAGGAGGGCAGGCCGTGTATATCTTTTTTGTTCTGTCAAGTTTGTTGGTGTGTTCAGGGAGTGTTTAAGTGAACAATTGGGAGGGGCAGATATCAGCGATTTCTTTTACTTCCCTACTGTAGAGATGACGTCACCAGTCAGGTTGCTGTATAGGACTTAAGGTGCACGAGACGTGCAGAGCGTTTTTCGTTGGTCTGAAACAGTGGTCGTGCCTTTCGGGTGGAGCGTGGATGGTGCATGAGCAGAGTTGTCAGTTGAGCTTTTTGGGCGGAGAGCTGCAGAAGGGTGGTGCGTGGAGCACACCCCTGGTATTGGACGAGAGCCGGAGAGGCAGAGATTTATGTGGCGATTTTATGGTAAATAAGAAATATTTGTTAACTGCATATTTGAACTGTGGATGTGTCGAGATACGGAGTTAGGGTCAAGTAAGTATTCACATATAATGTAATGTACTCAGATAAAATCATGAGGGACACACCCATACAGCACATGTGCAAGCCCCTCCCGTGATATAAGGACAAAATATGTCAGTATGGCGTGGAATGGACTTGCGGCACAAAGGACAAATTGGCAAAGTCCTTGCCCAAAGAAGGGAGCTTCTCCAAATGTGTACAGCAACAATTACATGCGAATGTACACAAGGCTTACAAGGGGAAGAATTTAATGAAACAAATGGCCATATTAGAGTTATGGAATATGTTTCAGGATGAGGAAGAGGACCTGGCACAGCAACAGTGGATGCTGAGCTAGCGAGAGGCAGAAGGTCAATTGCCCTACGGTCCTCCTCCTCAAATAGAGAGCGAAGAAGCAACAGCGGGGATCCAGGCATTACACCCCGCAAGGGAATTAAGAGCAGCAGTAGGGCACACCAATCCCACTTTTGCACCTCGGGTGTATAGTAAGAGAGAGGGCCAAAGTGAGGTGGAGCAGGCAACTAAGGGAATGCAGAGCACAGCTGGCAAATTGAAGGAGTGCAGCGATATTCAGGTGAGGTTAAAGGAACATGAATTGGGGAAAGGGTGAAAGCCTTGAGAGGCAGGAGCCCATAGTCTCGAACGAATGGGTAGGCGGACAGATATTTCTTAAACTAGGTGGGAAGGTCACAGGAGAGGCAGTAGGCGCAAACAAACATGTTGTAGGCAACAAAGACACAGAGGAGACAAGAGAATGGGCAGCGATAATGGAAGAAGTATAAAGACAGGAAAGGGAAGAGAAGGAAGAGAATGAAAGAGTGTGCAGAGAGAATCAGAAGGCACAAGGCCAAGAGCGAGAGGAGCAGGAAACAAGAAGACAGTGCAAGTTTGAGGCCAGAGCGAGGAGAAAGGCGGAAGAAGAGAGGGAAAGACAAGTGCAGATAAATAAGAAGAGAAAGTTAGAAGTAGAGCGGCTCCTTAGGGAGCGGAGCCGCGAGGAGGAGGGACGCACTCTAAGGGAAGCGCATGTAAAGATGGTTTTAGCACATTTTTGTGGTGATGAGGAAAGGGAGACACAGGGGAGAGGGGAATGAGACAGAAGTGGGAAGAGCTGCAGGGTTACCCCGTGGATAGAAAAAGATGAGATTGATCTCCCCATTAGGGGGGAGTGAGGAAGTATGGGTCAATCAGTGGGAAGCAGCAGGCAACCACAATATTGAGGAGGCTTAGCTTCCAGGAAAATATTGACAGTACTGATGGGGACACAGGTTCCAATGACGATTCATTGGGGAGCGAGATGTCCTCTCACCGCTCCCAAGGGTAAGCCCAGATAGGGGCACAGTGTGGGGAGACGATAAAGCAATGGATGGACTAAGGGAAGACGGAGGGGGATTGTTGGGGTGAAGGAAGGGTGAGATGACACAGGCATTTACCGCCACCAAATACATGGGTAGGCAGAGCAGCGGGGTGGGACTGACTCAGTGCTCATTATTAGAGAAAAGAGGAGGGCGACCTCAATACATAACATGGCAGGAGGTGGACAAAGACAACTTAAGGTGTGGGCTACCATTGTTGACTGCAGGAGCTGGGAAGTGGATATATGAGCTAGAGAGACTGACAGCAGGGACAACATTAGCAGTGGGTGACAAGAACAACTTGATTTCAGCAATTCTTGGGGAGGCTTCAGACGATATATGGAAAGGAGCAGGTTACCCCAGAGTAACAGTACAAAACACAGTGCACAGTGGTTCGCTCTTCAATATTGTCGAGCAGCCATGTGATACGCTCTGAGGGTGCAGTAGCCACATACCTGTAATGCTCACCTGATATCCACGGGGACGCCACTCAGCCCTGGCTGGAAGATTAGCACTCTCAAACCCTCTCCCTTGATAGTGTGTTGAACGAGGATAGCGCCTGCAATACAGGAGAACTGGATATTCTCTCTTGGATTGATTCCCACCTCCCTCAGCCTCAAATTCCTCCCTTAAGTCTAGTCTCTCTCCTCACCTTAATATTAGGTATGGTGTGCTCTCCGTCCTGCATCTCAGCGCAGGGGCGCATTGGTGGTGTGGGTGTTCTGCAACCTAGTTGATTCACTGGTGCGTTGGCCCGTGTTCAGGTCCAGGCCTGCTATGACTCCGATTTTCGTGATGAGGTAGGTACTACTGTTGTAGAGTCTTTTATCTTGCCCTTTTCCTCTTTCGCCTTTTGTTGTTATTAATGTCTCTAGTTTCTTTCCTTCAGAAGAGTTGGAGAGTTTTGGCGTTGCCGTGCTGTATAGGATGAGAATCCCAGCAAGGTAAGTGAATGCGCGGTGCACGGTGCTTTCTTGCCTTTTCTTTTTGCTAAGCTGTGCCTGCGCCGCTACCTTTGCAGGTCGTTGTGATGTTCCGGGTCGCTGTGATGTTCCGAGATCAAGGAGAGACTGCACCTGGTAAGTGGTTTTCGTTGTCCTTGCGTGGCCGTCAACGAGCGCTCACTAATAATGTCTCTTTTGTCTTTTTCAGGTTGCTGCAGCGTTCTGACAATTGATGCAGCGTCATGAGGAAGAATCCTCAGATCGCGTGTATTCAGGTGAGCAGCTGGTGGTAGTTTGAAGATGATAGATTCAAGACCAAAGCCAGGCTGCTACTTACAGGTAAGCGCTGAATAATAGTGTTCTTCTTCTTCCAGATACAGGATTCAGCACATGGCAGGATGCAAGAAACACTGGAGATCAGAACTGGACACGGTGAGCGTTATGCTACTAACTGCAGAATAAAGTGAAGCATGTGCTGCTGTTTGGGTGTGGCTTATATAGCCCAAGTAAAGTAGTTCCAGGTAAAGTAGTTCCAGGCCAGGCCACACCCGAAACACTAGACCACATAGCTCAGTTCTCTGGAACTGAGCTATGTGAGTGCCTCCATGTTAACTGAAGTCCCAATCCAAATGTTGTCCTTCACATAACATGATGAGCCTGGCGCCAAAGGCACCAGGACTGGCTCCAAGAGAGTCCCTGATGGTGTTTTGTGGCCCTTGAGGCCACCATGGAAGCCTGTAACATGGCCCCAGCCAAAAGGCTGGTTTGGCCATGATGACCAGGGGCATGAATCATGACAGCACTCCCCCCAAGGCCCCTCCCATGGTAGTTCTTCTGCCTGGCCCCGGTTTATTGGATGATTTTGATGGAAACGTTTTACCAAGCGTGGTGCGTGGATGTTCTCACTTGGTTCCCATGTTCTGTCCTGAGGACCATATCCTTTCCAATCTACTAAATAATATAGCTTAGATCTAGTGTATTTTGAATCCAGGATGTCTTCAACTTCAAACTCCGGTTCTCCGTCTATCAGTACTGGTTTTAGTGGTGTTGTAACTCGAGTTCCAGGTTGCACAGGTTTTAGGAGTGATACATGGAATACAGGATGGATCTTCATGTTTGGTGGCAGGGTTAGTTTAACAGCTCCTGTGTTAATTATAGACTCAATGGTGAAAGGACCTAGATATCGTGGACGAAAAGTCTGGGCTCCTTTTATTGGCACATGTTTTGACGCTAACCAGACTTCGTCTCCAACTCGGTAATCAGGAGCCTTTTGGCGATGTTGATCAGAGAATTTCTTTTGTCTTTCTTTAGCTTGAAGTAAATGTCCAGTTGCCTCTTTGAAGGCTTGAGTAATGGTTGTATGTAAGGTTTTCACTGCTGGCATCTCCAGAGCCCTGGGAGCATCTAATTCAGAGGTGCGTGGATGCCTACCATATAGGGTATAGAAAGGAGTTTGTCCCGTGCTGGTATGCAGGGAATTATTATAGGCATATTCTGCTATCCATAGTAAATCCTTCCAACCTTCTTCAACTTGGTGTAACATACAACGTAGGTATTGTTCAAGTGTCTGGTTTGTCCTTTCCGTTTGGCCATCCGTTTGGGGAGGATAGCTGGTGGATAATCAAATATCGATTTGGGCCATTGAACAGCACTTCTTCCAGAAGCTAGATACAAATTGACTACCTCGATCTGAAATCAGGACAGAAGGAAAACCGTGTATTCGTATGATATGTTCCAGAAACACCTTCACCAGGCTGGATGCGTTTGGAAGACCTTTAAATGGAATGAAGTGTGCCATCTTAGAAAATAAATCTACAACCGCTTGGATGGTGTTGAATCCTTGACTGGGAGGTAAATCCGTGATGAAATCGAGAGAAAGTGTATGCCAAGGTGCGGGAGGAATTTCCAAGGGTTCTAGGAGACCAGCTGGTTTTTGCTTTTGAGATTTATTTTGTGCACACACACCACAGAAATAATGTCTTTGCGCTATGTTGTCCACCAATAGTTTCATTTTACTTTGGCTAAGGTTTTGGCAATTCCTGGATGACCTTCCATCAAAAAGTCATGATAAACGGAGATAACCTGCTCTTGTAATTCTTTGCTTGGCAGATATAACCGATCTTTGAAATATGGTAGTTGATCCTTAATTATGAGATGTTCGTTTTGTGTACTCCATTTTTGTAAAGTCTCGGGATTCATTAAGAGTTGGATCTTGTTATGGAGTTCAATTTGGGTTAGTGTTGTTTTCAGGCCTAATAATTTGTCATTCGGAATGATAGCTACAGGATCTGGGATTGTGTATACTTTCTCATCAATGCCCATGCGGGATAAAGCGTCAGCTTTTCTGTTTCAGACTCCAGGTCGCTATGTGATCACGTAGTCATATTCTGCAAAGAAAAGTGACCATCACAGCTGACGTGAAGATTGAGCTTTTGCAGTTTTTAAGTATTGAAGATTTCGATGATCAGTAATCACAGTGATGGTATGTCTGGCACCTAGGAGATAATGTTGCCAAACCTTGAAAGCTGATTTGATAGCTAGAAGTTCTTTGTCCGTGAAAGCATACTTGAGTTCTGGAGGCGTGAATTTGCGTCACCAGAAGGCCACAGGATGCAGCTGGCCGGTATCGGGAGCCCTTTGTGAAAGAACTGCTCCCATTGCCATGCTAGAGGCGCCCGTTTCCACCACATAATGGAGATCTGGGCGAGTGTGTCAAAGAATTGGGGCGGAAGTAAATCTTTTCTTGAGTTCTAGAAAAGCCCTTTCTGCTTCTTCTGTCCATTGGAATTTCTTATTGTTTTTTCGTAACAATGACGTGATCGGGTGCACTATCTGAGAAAAGCCTGGGATGAATCTGAGTTAAAAGTTTGCAAAGCCCAGCATGCTCTGGATTCCCTTGAACGAAGTTGGCGACGGCCAATTAAGAATGGCATCTACTTTGTGCATATCCATCCTGATCCCTTTTGGACTGAGGATAAAACCGAGGAATTCAACTTCGGTAACATGAAATGAACATTTTTCAAGTTTAGCATACAGTTGATGTTGACAGAGTTTTGCCAGAATTGAACGAACATGTTTGACATGATCTTGTTTTGAAGTGGAGTATACTAAGATGTCATCAATATAAACCAAAGCGCACACGTCGATTACTTCCCATAAGACATCATTCATAAAATACTGGAATTCAGCTGCAGCATTGCAAAGTCCAAAGGGCATTACCTGATATTCATACAGGCCATACTTGGTACGAAAGGCAGTTTTCCATTTGTCTCCTTCCTTAACACGAACAAGATAGTATTCTCCCCTGAGGTCCAATTTAGTGCAGATCTGGGCATCCTTAACTTGATCTAGCAGTTCCGGAATTAGAGGCATTGGATAGCGGTTTTTTACGGTGATTTGGTTCAGTGTGCAATAGTCGATGGAAGTTCTCAAGTCCCCTTCCTTCTTTGGTACGAAAAATAAGGGACTGGCAGCCGGTGATTTATGCGGGCGGATAAACCCATTAGCCAGGTACTGATCTATATAAGATTTCAAATGGAGGTTTTCTGGTTCTGTGAGTGTATAGATTCGACCACAAGGGACTTGTGCACCGGGTATGAGATCGATCTGACAATCATAAGGCCTATGTGGCGGCAGGGTATTGGCTTGTTCTTTCTGAAAAACATCTTGAAAATCTTGGTATTTGCTTGGTAGAGTAGCTGTAACCCCCTGCACTACTGTTGCTGTTCCCCGAACAGATGTCTGAATCTTTTTCCTGCTTTTCTTTGTGGTAGCAAGTGAGAGCACAGTCATCGGAAAAGGCCAACTTCTTTGCATGGCAGTCTATTTGAGGATTGTGAGCTAATAACCATGGCATCCCTAAAATCAACCGGAACTGAGGTGCCTTGATGAGGTCGAAAGCAATAGATTCTCGCAGCCCACCCTTGCACATGAGGGGTTAATACTGCTGTACATTGGGTTACTGGACCAGAAGCTATTTCAGTGCCATCAACAATGGTGACCTTTTCAGTAGTCGGTTTTTTGCATAGAGGAAGCCCTATCTCTGCTGCCAGATCTTGGTCTATGTAGTTTCCAACTGCCCCGCTGTCTATGTATGCTTCTACGGCATGCATCCGCGATGGTTGTTGGTGATGGATCAAAATCACAGGTAATGCAAAGTGTGAGTTCTGTGGCTCATTCTCCTCGCTCGACAAACAGACCTCTATGCCTGGCGGGCTTGGTAGTTTTCCGTCTCCTTGTTGTCGTCTTCCTTTTCTGTAGCTTCAACAGTTCTCCTCTGAGGCTTTACTGGATATTCTTTGAGGAAATGGCCTGACTTTCCGCAGTATAGACATAATAGCTGTTTCCTCCTTTTTGTCTCTTTCAGCCTTAGTTAAGGGAACCCGTACCCGTCCGATTTGCATGGGTTCTACAGTGTTCTCCGCTGAACGTGAGACATTGTCCTTTGACCGGACATACATGGCACGAGTGTCCAATCTCATCCGATCGACTTTTCGCTCCTTTAGCCTATGATCTAACTGAACAACAAGATTGATGAACTCTGGACAGTCTCTTGGTGGATTAACCACTTGTGCTAGGACATCCTTTAATTCTCCCCGTAGACCCCGGTGGAATAATGTGGTCCTTTTATCTTCAGGCCATCCCGTTTCAACAACTAACCTATTAAAGGTCGCTATATATGATAACAAGTCTTGGGTTCCTTGACGGAGGGACAAAAGTTCATTATCCAGTGCTTGTCCTTGGGTATGTCGAGCAAACAGTTTCTCCATTTCCTGCTGAAAACCTCTAAAGTCACGTAGCAGTGGATCATCCTGACTTACTAATGGCACAGACCAATCTGCAGCACTGCCACTCAGATTTGATAAAACAAAGGGGGTCCTCCCCTCTCGTAGAGGCTTGGCAATTCACTACTGCTATGCCTATTGGGAATTGAAGCGTCTGTAGGTGTCTGCCCAATAGGGCGTGTGCTGCACTGGCGTGCCGTCAGCATGTCAGAAGCCCCTCCTTAGGCAAAGTGACAATCCAGAGTGAACTGTAGATGTCACGTAGGCGGAGTCCGAACACACTGTTACTTCTTGGTTCTTACTCTGCTCTAATGCCAATGTAAGGGCTAATAGCTCTGCTGCCTGTGCTGCAAAATGTGATGGTACCACTTCAGCTGTCCCATCTGCCTTTATTTTCACTCCCGCTGACCCCGAATGTCTCTCCCCCATGGTCTGGCTTATTGTCGAAGACCCGTCAATGTAAAACACCTCTCCCCCTCAAGTGGCTTTTCCCTTACTCTTGGAATGTCATCATATTGACCCAGGGTTTGCAGTGAAATCATGTACATAGTCTCCCTCCTCTATTGGGTCGACGACGAATTTCACTGGGTTCACAGTCCTGCATCTCACTACCTTTATGGTTGGATTTGATAATATCACTTTGTACGCTGAAGTCCTCTGTGTGCTTGGTGTACTCTTGAGCCATTCTAGTATTTCAAAGAGAGCATGCTCCACGAAAAGAGTGGTGCTCCTTCCCATTGTGATACTCACTGATTTCTCCACTACAAAAGTAGTAGCAGCCAGTGCTTGCTCAGAAGGGTAATGTCCCCTTATTACAGTATCTAATTTTGCACTGTAGTATGCCAATGGCTTATGTCCTGCATTGTCTTCTGTGTGAGCACTGCAGTCATCACTACTCAAATGGAGTGTGAGAACAAACAAAATGTGTCTTGATAGTCTGGGATCCCTAGTACAGGAGATGTGCATATTGCTTCCTTCAGATCCTCAAATGTACCTGTCATTTCCTCTGTCCATTGTAGTGGGCCCTCCCCTCGCTGTGCCTCCTTAAGTGCGCTTAACAGAGGCCTCATGCTGTAGTCAAATACCCATTCTATGCAATAATTACAGAGATCTAAAAATGGCTGCATCTGTCTCACTGTCGTAGGTTTGGACTTCCTGCGGATTGCCTCCGCCCTTTCTGGTGTCACCCTCCACCTCTCCTGTGTTATTAGCTGTCCAATATACAGCACCTCTTTCTGGCAATACTGTAATTTTGCCTTGTCTACATTGTACCCTTTCTCTGCTAATGGTGTCAACATATGCACTGAGTCATTTCTGCACTGTATCTCTGACTTCCTACAGTTCAAAATGCCATCAACATACTGTATGGCGATACTTTCCAATTGACACTGTTAATTATGGAAGGGGACTCACAGTACCCTGTGGGAGCCAAGTGTGTTTCCACTTTTTATTTATTTATAGAAACGATGTTAAGTTCTGTGACTCTGGGTGAAGTGGTATGGAGAAGAAAGCGTTCTTCAAATCTATTACCGTGAAGTGGGTAGGTTCCGTGGGAATGCTTCATAGAATTGTCGCTGAATTTGGAACTGAAGGAAATTCTGCTTCTACAATCTGGTTCAAATCCTGTATAAAATCACTCAACCCCTCTGTTGCATTTTTCACAGTGTATATTGCAGTATTGCACTGCGATTCTGATGGTACTAGAATGTCCTGTTTCACTAAGGCTGCTATCATCTCATAAATGCCCTAATTTGCCTCTTTCAACAAGGGATATTGTTTTGCCCTTGGTAAGATTGTTCCTGGTTTAAGCTTTATCTTCAGTGCCCGTATCCCCTTCCTTAGCCCCACGTCATAGGGACTTGTGGTCCATACGTTACTGGGTCCCTTGCCAAATCTTCCTCAAGAAATGGTGGTTTTACTTTCTGCAACAACGCCATTCTCTCCGGTACTTCCCTTTAGTGTATTCTCGCCCAATGCGTAATGCTGATGTCAAATACCACCTCTTGCTCTGATCGATCATCCTGAAACAGCTCCTCATCAGTCACGTCAGTCAACCTGTACCCTTCCCCACTGCAATCACTGTCCTCCATGATCATCCTGTGTCATCTGTCCCATGTAATGTTATCCTGTTGTTGCTTACTATTACTGCCTCGCGTTCTATTGGAACCACTTTCCGCTCAGGCTCATCCAATGGAACTTCTGGCCTAAATATGTACCCGAAGGGTGTCAGTACTTCTAGTACATATTGAAATAGTTCAATGTCTGCTGGCACTCCCCTCTGTATCGTGTTCCCACAATATACCTGAATAATCTCTCTCTCACATTCATATAATGAATACCTGGTGTTGAACACACTATAGCTTACTCATGATATCCCTTCCCATAATGTTCACTGGTGTCTTTCGAGAATACATTAGTTGCAAAGCTAAGTCATGGTCCCCTATAGAGAGTGAACATTCGTCTGTGAGAGGAACCAAATCCATCGCCCCAGAGAATCTGTGTGCATTTATGGTGATACCTGACAATGGGTATCTTCCCTCCCTGATACAGGTTCTAGTTGCGCCCATGTCCACAAGAAAGGAAAAAAGTCTTGTCACCTATCGTCACCCCTATACGTGGTTCCTCTGCTCAATTGGGTGTAATCTATAGGATTGAACACATCAGATACATATGTGGGCTGTCCTATTGTGGGTATAATGACATCCCATTTCCAATGAATGGGTTGGCCCTCATGACAGTCACCCCGTCAGCTTCCGAATGGGAATCGATCCTATGAAGTCAGCAGTTGTCACTGTCCCAGCATCCTGCAGTGCTGTGTGCCTGCATAGGTCTTTGCATCTGTTGTGCGGATGGTGCCTGCAGGTATGGCTGTACGGGCCACTGCATGTGTGGTGCCTGCAACATAGGTTGATATGTTTGCATGTATGCATCCTGGATCTGTGCCTGTTGCTGCATCTGATCCTGGGCATAATAGTCAGTCTGTTCTGCCTGATATGTGGGCCAGTATGACATTCCCCCACTCAGTTGCATTAGCCCCTGTTTCTGCACACTTGAGAGATGTGTCCTATCTGTCCGCACACCCAACACTGTGGTGGGACCCCCATCGGTCTCTGATAGCCCCCTGAAAGCCCCTCTGGCCCTTGCTGCATCTAATGTCCATACCCTCTTCCCCTGGGCGCTCTTCCTCTCCCTCTAAACTCCTGGTGCATGTCTCCCTGCCCAGTGAAGCTTCCTCCCGCAGATGGCGGTCTGTACAGCACATACAGCACACCTGCACACTGGTCAACATCGCCCCTTCCATTGTATTCTTTGATTACTTCTTCTGCACTAGCTTTGCTTCCTCCTGTTTTCTGTCCTCACGCTTCTGTCTTGCATTCGCCTACAATAGTCTACTATAGTAAGCTGAATTTCTGACCACGGATTGGCCTTTGAGCGGCCTTGGCACTTGTTCATGTAACCCCTGATACAATATATGATCAAATAATCCTACTGTTTTGTCCCAGGGTTCGCACGTCTCCAGCCTCCATTTCTCTTGAATAGCCTGAATATATTGGATCAGATCCTGATCCTCCCACATTTTGCGTGCCATAATCACGCTAATATGCAAGGTATTGTCATGATTCATGCCCCTGGTCATCATGGCCAAACCAGCCTTTTGGCTGGGGCCAGGTTACAGGCTTCCATGGTGGCCTCAAGGGCAACAAAACACCATCAGGACAACATTTGTATTGGGACTTCAGTTAATATAGAGGCACTCATATAGCTCAGTTCTACAGAACTGAGCTATGCGGTCTAGTGTTTCGGGTGTGGCCGGGCCTGGAACTACTTTACCTGGTACTACTTTACTTGGGCTATATAAGCCACACCCAAACAGCAGCACATGCTTCGTATTATTTTGCAGTTAGCGGCGTAATGCTCACCGTGTCCAGTTCTGATCTCCAGTGTTTCTTGCTTCCTGCCACGTGCTGAATCCTGTCTGGAAGAAGAACACTATTATTCAGTGCTTACCTGTAAGTAGCAGCCTGGCTTTGGTCGTGAATCTTCCATCTTCAAACTACCACCAGCTGCTCATCTGAATACACGCGATCCGTGGATTCTTCATCACAATGCCGCATCCTTCTTCAGAACGCTGCAGCAACCTGAAAAAGACAAAGAGAGACATTATTAGTGAGCGCTCGCTCATGGTCACGCAAGGACATGAAAACCACTTACCAGGTGCAGTCTCTCCTTGATCTCAGAACATCACAGCAGCCCGGAACATCATAACGACCTGCAAAGGAAGCGGCGCAGGCATAGTTTAGTAAAAAGAAAAGGCAAGAAAGCGCTGCGCACCGCACATTCACTTACCTTGCTGGGATTATCATCCTATATAGCAAGGCAATGCCAAAACTCTCCAACTCATCTGAAGGAAAGAAACTAGAGACATTAATAACAACAAAAGGCAAAAGAGGAAAAGGGCAAGATAAAAGACTGTACAACAGTAATATCTACCTCATCAAATCAAATCAGAGTCACAGCAGGCCTGGACCAGAACAGAGGGTAACGCACCAGTGAAGCAACTAGGTCGTAGAACGCCCATACCTCCAACGCGCCCCTGCACAGAGATGCAGGACGGAGAGCACACCATACCTAATATTAATGTGAGGAGAGAGACTAGACTTAAGGGAGGAATTCTAGGCTGAGGGAGGTGGGAATCAATCCAAGAGAGACGTTAAGCCTTATATCCAGTTCTCCTGTATTGCAGGTGCTATCCTCATTCAACACACTATCAAGGGAGAGGGTTCGAGAGTGCTAATCTTCCAGCCAGGGCTGAGTGGCCTCCCCGTGGATATCAGGTGAACGTAACAGAATGCGAAGCCTCATATAACTATCCGCCTGGACGTCATGGAAACATCAGAAACTGACCATTTAGCCCAGTTATTGGGGCAGCTACATGCCGAAGTACATTCAGCCAGGCAAGAAACCAACGCCCTTAGGAGAGAAATTATAGTTACTAAGAAGCGTACTGAGGAATTGAGTAGACAATGACTCCAATCACAGGCATGACAGGCCCCCTTCCCTGGAAGCGTTCCGCCAGTGACAACACCAGCCAGTCCGGCACAAATAACTCTTCCTGGGACAATTCCTTTACCCCCACCAGAACGGTTTGCGGGGGATCCAAAGAAGTACGCAATGTTCATGAACCAATGTCGTCTACAATTCCTTTGTAGACCCATGGCTTTTCCTAACGACCAGTCACGGGTCAGTTAGTGAATTGCCAAGCCTGCACGAGAGGGGAGGACCCCGTTTCCAGGTGCAATGAGGCGGCAGACGCAGAAGCAAAGCATGCAGTATATTTTGTTGACATTTTAGATTTTGATACCCCATCTCAGATGCATACTTGGGTGCTCACAATGGTGTTACAAGAAGGGTACAGCACGTTACCAGTGACACAAGTGCACCAAGGAAATAAAAATAATTATGGGTGAAAAGGGGATGCTACATCTATATCTGATATCTGCATCAGATGACCTGTGGCAACAGGAGAACAAAGGAAAACTGGTGATGCCACTGTCATTATTACAAACTATACTTACACAACTGCACCATCCTACCCACATGGGGAAGGATATACTTGCTGCTCACATTGGAAAAGACTGGTTCTGTCCCAATTTAATGGAACATGTGATTGTTTTTATAGAAAGTTGTGTGACCTGTAAATGCTTCACTGTGGAGCATACATTAAAGGAAGTGAGAGGAGCCATACCTTGCCCATTGGGCCCATTCCAACATCTCCACATTGAATATGTAGACATGCTTCAGGTAAATCAAGGCTACCGCTATATGATAGTGGTTGTGTGCCCATTTTCCCGATGGATCAACACTAGTCCCTGTTCGCACCCTGATGCCCTTAGAGCGGCAACATTCCTGGTTAGGGAGATTTTCCCATGCTGGGGTGTGAGTGAGGTCCTGTGGTCTGACAATGGACATCAGTTTGTTAATTAAATGTTCAAGCATATCACAGCTTTACTGGGGATCCAGCACAGGTTTTCCTGTGCTTATCACCCACAGGCGAACGGAACTTGTGCGAATGCCTCAATGGCCTGCTTAAATAGAGGATATCTAAGATTATGGCAACCCTGAATAAAAGTTAGTTTGCATTGTCTCCCATCAGCATTGTCTGCATTCAACTACCCCTGTCTCCTCTCACTAGGGCACATACAGATGCCCATCCGGTATCTGATATGTAAGGCAAAGAGATGTATGAATACACTGCTTCTTTTGATGACTAGTGCATCTTTTATTTCTTGCCAACTGCAGGCACTGCCGGAGTGGTCAAAAACGAATGTAGGGGACAATATCCCAGAAGCCAACGAAGATCGCTTGAAACCACTACACCTTTACCTGGGAGATTAAGTTCACCTGCGTAACTTTGTGTGAGCCTGGTACAAACCCAGGTTCCTCTGCACCTATACTGTGAATATAATGTGATCAAGAGCAAGAAAGCCTGGAATCACATTAGTGACATGAAACCCTGTTGGGCAGAGGCCTCTATCAGCCGCTTAGAGGAGGGGGGCATTTGAGACGAAAGGAAGAAAAAAACACCATCTAAGTGCGATGCCTTTCCTACTGCTTAAATACATGTGAGTCTGATGCCTTTTCTGTCTTTCCTGCCTCCAAAATAGAGCTACATGCAGTAAATGTATTTCCAGCCCCCAGAATAAAGCTCAATACATTTCCTACCCCCAGATCAATCTAAGTGAGACACCTTTCCTGCCCCAAAATACAGTTATGTGCAATACACAGGAGACTCACCACATCTCCCCAGCAAGGAGAAATGTACACTGGCTGCCTGTTTGAGAATGTATTCTATTCAAAACACAGTAACACACAAATTCCCCTCAAACACTGCACCTAAATACCTGATACGTAAATTCACCAAACCACAATCCACCAGACCCACCCGGTCCACCTACCCACATGCTTAGCTATACTTAGACTCAGACTACAAAAAGCAGGAGGCCTCAGCTTCCCCACCATTGCCACCAAACAATGGAATGCACTTCCCCTACCGATAAGGTCCAGACGCTCTTGCTGGACCTTCTGCAAAAGTCTAAAAACATGGCTCTTCTCACAAAGCTCTGCCTAAACCTCTTGTGACCTGCATTAGTCTTTCATACACGCTGCTTGAACTCTTGACTGCACTACTATTTCACTTCTACTCACAATGTAACCAAGCTGTCTCCATCTGTATCACCAAGCAATGTTTACTGTAACCAGCCCCCAGTTACCTCTGGGTTCAGTGCACTTTACAAATGTGAAAATAAAATAAATGATGGTAATGTAGAAAGGAGGTGCAGGGTTTTAATTGAGCACAGTAATGGCTGTGCTCACCGCCCTTACCAACCTTACCTAAGTTGTCCATGCAGGAGGCTCTGTCCGGTGTCCATGGGCTAACAGGGTCAAACATGGATAGGAGCTGACCATTTGCCTTCCGACCCTTAGCTGGCCGCCCGGGAACGGCTGCCCTTGGGAGTGTACAAAAGGGTGGTGGTGCGAGAGGAGAGAGGTGGGATAGGGCTGGAGAGGAGCAGGGGACAAAATAATTCAATAAATGCAGAGGGAGTAGAACAGGGGACAAAATAATTCAATAAATGTGGTGGAGCAGAGCGGGCATAGAGAATAAGGGAGACATGAAAGAGCGGGGCAGAAAGGAGGCACTCACCGGCAGATCCACACACTCAGCCTCCATGCTGCAAAAGAATGCCATGGGTTCCTTCCAGCATAGCAAGTGATTGCAAATGCACAGATGGTTGTTATGGCCATGTAGAACTATGCGTGCCTATCCTCATTGGTCTGGGTCAGTGTAGAGGGGAGGGGGGACAGGTCTGGAGCGAAGCAGGGACAAAATAATTAAATAAATGCAGTGGGAGCAGAGTGGGGGACAACATAATTAAATAAATGCGACGGGAGCTGAGCGGGCACAGAGAATAAATGAGTTCTAAAGGAGTGGGGCAGAAAGGGGGAACCAAATGGCAGATCCATACACTCAGCCTCCGCACTGCAAAAGAATGCCCTGGGTTCCTTCCAGCGTAGCAAGTGATTGCAAAGGCACAGATGGTTGTTGCCAACTCATGGGACTATGCAGACCTACTGACACTGGCCTGAAAGGGGGGAGGGAGGTGAGAGAGGGGGACAGTGCTGGAGTGGATCAGGGGAAACATAATTAAATTAATGCCGCAGGAGTAATTCGGGAGACAAACTAATTAAATAAATGCTGTGAGAGCAGAGCGGGCACAGAGAATAAAGCAGAGGGGCATAAAGGAGGCACCCACCGGCAGATTAATACACTCAGGCTCCACGCTGCAAAACAATGCCGGAACTATGTTCTATATTTGTATTATTCAACTCTTTAATAATCCAGTTCTTTTTTAATGCACACCTCACTTTAGGTAAGTTGTTCAAGGAAAGTACTCGGTGATGTTTGGCAATGGAAATGGAATGTAACTCACCCTATACTGGACTCTATGTGGTGCAGCTGGATTTGGATTTCCCAGAACTTTGCATTTATTTTATTCCACCGTTTCTGTATGGTGTGGTGGTGTGGTGGTGGTGGTGGTGGTGGCAGTGCGCCTGGTGGATTGCTGCCAGTGTCAGTGCCACTTGTGTGGGGGTCACTCCAGTCTGCTATCTTATTTTGAAGCACAATTCTTGTACCCATGCAACCTTCCTTTGCAGCAGTGACTTCCCTGTGCCACTGGAAGATTGTGTCTGCGGCTCGTGCTGATTTTCCTTTGAGAAAAGGAAACAAGTATATAGTATTCAGTATAGAATAATATAAAAATAGAACATAGTTTAGTACATAGTATACTTTAATAAATACCATAGATCAGAATTTGGAGATCACAATTGATTTATAGTTTTGAGTTAAAGTGTAGTGCTTCTAGAGTGTACAATTTAGAGAGTGTAGCGTGTAAAGTTTGCTTTTTAAAAGTAAGTTAAGAGTTAAATGTGACACAGATTTTACAATTCACTTGCCCCCACTTAACATCCCCTTCTGCTCCTGTTGGAGGTCTGGGTTTCAGAGCCACACTTGCCTGCAAAGAGAGGTTTGGAAGCAGGTCTGTTTGGGGGTACGTTTGATGCCAGTTCAAACCTTCCATCTTGGTGCCCGCCCATCTTACATAATGCCTTATTTACTGGGAGTGGGTATGACCTCTGGCCCAACACCAACATGCATGGCATGTAGTATTGGAAATGTTGTGCTCTTAAAAAGCGTCTTCTCCCAAACCAGAAATACCAAACTCTCAGCCCAGTCATTAAGAGAGAGCAGCATCCAGGCTGATCTGAAAGTAGCTTGTGTACTATGCGTATATGGACATCCGCTTACACCTACATCATGTGCACTATGCGTGAAAAAACTTGCACATTTTGCTATGCATCTTTTGTTTTTGGCTAAAGGTTCTTTAGCTAATGATCGCGTTCTCAAATGTAGTTATGTGAGTTTTTATGTTTTGCTGAATGTACTTTGGAAATTGGATCATACGTCCCGTTTTTTCAGTGCAACTGTATTTTGTTAACTACTTCACACTCACACATGTGTGCAATGGTTTGTAGGCGACAAATGGAAATGGGAGAAAATGGCATTCTCTATATGAATAGTGTAGGCAAAAAACTTCCATGCAGGTGGAGTAAGCGCAAAATGAATGGGAGTGAAAACCACAAAAACAAGAATACAATGAATAAAAGAAATGCTAAAAAAAACATAGGAAATGGCACACTATACAGAGCAATGGCCCGCCTTGAAAGAGCTCTATTTACAAATTCATAAAAACTGTTAAAAAATGTGTCATTGCAAGTCATTATTAAAAAAACCTCCGTCACTATAAAACCTGATGTTATACTTCCTTAAAATAGTATTTAAAAAATCCCAGCGCGGGCCAGAGTAATTTATACAAAACAGTGGGAAATGGCTGCTGTTCTCAAACACTCCTGTGTTACAATAACATTTGCAACTATGCGAACATACACAGTGAGGAATTAAATATAGAAGTCAGTTTCTACCGGAAAGTCCTTGAGGCCACTGTGCGCTTACTTTTATGCCCAAATTAGAAAATAATTGAGAATTACTGTTCCTCCCTGCCACAACTTGAAAAAGCCTTGCACAGTTTCCACACACCCACCACAACGCACCCAGCTGGGGGCAATCTTGCGAAATTGCAGGAACTTGACGGGTGCTTTCGCCTATGAAGTTGCATGCCCTATACTTGCATAGGTATACGTGTATGCATTAGAAATAGGTATACATGTATGCATTCGAAATAGGTATAGTGCGATATTCTTTTTGAGCATGCAAGTCCTTTTTTCTGCTCATTATGGGGCCGATTCATGGAACAAATGTGCGCCGAATATCGCGGCGCAAGCCAGCGCAAGCGTGAAAAACCAAGCGCACGCGCACCCGTGCGATTCATGGAAGGCCCTGCGCATGTTTCCCTGGGAAGTGCGCCAAATCCGTGCGTGGTGCACACGGGCGCACACGTCATTGCAACATCCAGAACGCTGTGTGCAAGGCGCATAGCGAAAGCGCACAATGTTAGCGCACACACCAAAAAGGGGGCGGAACACAGGGCATAACATGTGGAATGGGGAACAACGCGTGAAAATAAGGGCGTAACTGGGGATGTACTGCTGGGAAGTACACGGAACGGCCACACGCATGCGAACCACACGTATTCATGTGTACAGGAGGGCAGGATATCCACTGATGGGCCCATGGGCCAGTTCTCACCCTATAGTACCTTTAAGACAAGATAGCTGCACCATGTGAGGAATGGGGGTGGGTGCAGGATTCACTTACTCCAACACAACTAAAAAATGAGGACTCAGTAGTTTGGCAAAGGGAAGTCCGTTTAATGACAAGTACATCAAACAGGGAAACAATTGGAAATCAGCATCGTTGCAATCACCTCTCTCGCTTCAACTTCCTCGAGCTTCAGTTGAACAGCAACTTTTATACATAAAACTCGTCATCATTGACGTCTAACTCTACAAAATTCGTCATGCAATATAACTGGTTAGGAAAGGTAACTTAAGTATAGGTGCTATATCTGTATATGGTAACAGAGCATGCGGATTGGATAACTCTTAACAGGTGGGTGTCTACGTCCAACCCTCTACATTACGCGTGATAGAGGTCACTACAACTACGACGTCCCATTGGTTCTATGATCTATAGGACCCTAGATAACTTGGTCCATTGTGATTGGGCAGGTTACACCCCTAGACATAAATCTCCACTTTTAATTAGCAGCATGCGGAATGGACACCCATATGCCTTGTGCCCCAGTATTCACTCTGCCTCCTTTCTATCAATCAGTATCTTTGGGCTATACGTCAATTAGTTGGCTGGGTATGGCCTCAAAACTGTAGCCTCTTAGTAGGAAAAGTTATGGCATCCTCGGGTTCTGGATGACATCAGGCGGTGGTACCTCTTCGTGCATGGCTGGTCACGTGTTAGTTCACCATGAATCTGCTTCAGTTTCCAGCTTTTCATGTATTTGATTCTTCTTTTGCCTCGCTACCTGCCTGAGCCCCCCTTATCTTGACCTTCACGGGGCAGGCTGGTATGCTCTAAAGTCTCAATTCTCCAGCATTGCCGCTCTCCCCCTTTCCTTGGGTTGACCTCAAATTCCCAGGCATGATCTGCTCTTTGTTGAGTTTCGATTCCGCTCTTCTTTCTGGCTTCAGCTGGAATATGAAACCTGGCCTAGTAGGCCTCTGGCCGCCTGGGCATACTCTGCTTTACAAAACGGAGTCGCACTTGTATAATGTGCCTGATTGAGGTAGATATATGGTTGGCGCTTGCCGCTCTATTCTTCTACTAAGCATTGCAAGCAGTATCGTTTTCTTAGCTTCTTGCGTTCCAAGCCTATTTACACACGTTAACTGGTTGGTTACTTCCATCTTGTCTCATAGCAACGGTTCCTTACGTTTTAACATTGTCTCGTTCTTGTGTCCATTACATCTATTTTCAAAGCTACTCGCACTGGCGTGCTATCTTCGATAGCCGTTTTCGTTTATTCGTGAGTCTGTCCAGGCCCTCGTGTCATTTCCACTGGCCCTCCATTAAGGCTCTTTGGGTTTCTTCATGGACCGTTTGTAGGTACTCTTCATTTCGTCTCAGCGGCTGGTACGGCTGTCTGATAGGGTACCGTGCTGCCCAGGGCTGTCTGGTTATGGCTCTTCTGATGTAAACTGGGCAGAGTCCCAGCGCGGCTCTCTGTTGGTTCATTTGCTCCTCATACGTCACATACCTTGCCGAGTACGTTCTTGGTACCTCAAAATGGGGGGCAGGAATGCAGGCCATGCTTGGGACCTCCTCTACACATGGAAGCGAATAGGGGATACCTGCGCACGGCCAAAGACACGCACAGGCCTAAACACGTCTGCCACACGAAGGCAAGGGGTAGCGTCCCTGCACATTACAAAAGTGTGCGCAAACAAAAAACACGTATATACAGCAATGATGAATTTCCCAATCTGTGGCCCCCTAGGAGAAATGACGTGTCACGCAACGCACAGGCATCCCAGAAAAGCAAGAATGTGCATGTAAAAAAACATACACAGTACGCTGTGGCAGCCAGGAGCCCAAAAATATGTACGCGATGAACACGCAGGCTAGTATGCCCGTAAAAAAAGGTGTATGTGACAAAAATGGACACCCACAGTGGGAAAAATAGTGTGTGCTACTCACCATCTTCCTTGCATGCAGAAGAAGAACGCGTAGCCAACACCCACCCGCTGTGAAGTAATCGTGTGTGATCTCCAACGCCTGGAAAAGACACGCACCTCTTCCCACGAAAAGCATGTACAGACCGATAGAAACCCACGTGGGATCTTCAACCCATGCCAGGGGAACGCACGCGCGTGTCACATCACAGACGCGCTTACGCGCTAAGGCCCTTTCCTCAAATTACACGCTGACGTGCAGTTTTTTCACGTGCCAAATCACTCTGTATCAAGCTGGCCACGCGACAACACACAGAAGACCACGCTCCTGTCCAGACTGCCATTTTCCTGCCCCCCAGTTCCCCGAGCACGCTCCCACCTGCCATCTGCTGCTGCCTGCCTGCTGGCCACGTGCCCTGCTATTTGGTGCCTGCACGTCAGCCATCTGCAGGGGTCCAGTTGCTGTGACCATCCCTGCTGGAACAGAAGACTCCCGACTGGTATTCTATCGCTACACAGCCCAGACCCAGGACCCAGTTGCCCACCCACACCTGCCTCGGGGGTGGCCATGTCCGACACAACACCATCTGGCACCAGTGGCAACCCCCCAGCAGAGAGGCAGAGGGCTGCCAGCTTCACTGCCAATGAAGTAGTTGGCATCCTGGTGGAGCAAGTCCTGGGGCATTATGATGCCCTCTTTGGAAGTTCGCGCGCCGACAATGAAGGACGGAAGAGGATCTGGATGGACATTGTGTCTGCCATCAACGTGGAGGGGGTAGCAGCCCGCGACATGCAACACGTCTGGAAGCGCTGGGGGGACTTCAGGTCCAGGACCCTCAGCAAGGCCCGGCACCTCTTGAAGGCAAAGCATGCACAGGGGTGCCTGGTCCGCCTTACCAACATCCAGATGAGGGTCCTGGAACGCATACACCCAGCGCTCCACCTCGAGGTCCTTCAGAGGCAGACCCGTCCGGAGTCGAGCAGTAAGTGTCCATGCATACTGGTTGGACGCAGTGCATGTTGAGGTGTGCCAGGAGTGTGCAGGTTTGACATATGTCTTGAAAATCCCATGTATGGATGTGTATGTACAGGGACATGAGCCTGCCGCATGTGAGTCCAGTCATGTGTGAGGCACATCAATGGTGTATGTGTTCAAATGCATGATGGCTAAATGCATGTGTAGGTGCACACATGTATACATTTCTGTGTATGTACTGTGGCATGGTTGTGTGACACCTGGATGCTGGTTCTACCTTCATTTATGTGCACAATGTACATGTGCGTGTCTGTGTATTTGACATGTGTGCCACAGTGATACACCATGGATGCATGTGACAACCACATGTAGGAGGCTGATTGGCAGATGTGACATGGATGCCGATGATTTAAAAGGTGGTGGAGATGTACAGATGCATGTATGTCTGGTGGCGTGCGTGCATGTCTTTGGCACTCCCTGCGTTGCATGTGACGTCAGGCTAACCTTTGGATGCTCATGCTGTTGTATGTGTATGGATGGTGCTGCCTGCTGCAACATTCATGTTAATTTGCGCATGTGTGTGGGTTCAAATGATAGGTTCAAATGATAGGTGTGTTGAGGATTGTGATGCCATGTGTGAAGTTTGATCTGCCACTCATGTGCAACTGTCATGTGTGTATCAGACCATTGTACAGTGCCCTGATGCCTGTGTTCTGTCTCTCCCTGTCTGCAGCGTCAACTGAAGAAGAGGGCGGAGACGGTGCTATGGAGCACAGTGGCAGGGATCCCACTGCCAGCCGGAGACGCAAGGCCCAGCTACCCTCCCATGTTGTCATCTCGTCGGGGAGTGAGGGGTCTGGTGCTCTGGCCGCAGCTGTCGAGGGTAGGTCCAAGAGACGGAGGTCGGAGGTGGACTCCTCGGCAGCAGAAGGGGCAGCTGAGACACCACAGGGCCCTATGGAGGAAGATGGCACCGAGTCATCCAGGTTGGTGGGGGGTTTGGTTGAGGAGGAGGCTGTGGAAGGGCCACACATGGAGTCTGGAGGGGAGATTCCACTGGTGCTAGTGGTGCAGTCCAGGGGTGCTGGGTTCCTCCGTGTGCTGGACCTTCTACCGACCCCCTCCTCAACTGAACCCCCTATGCGCCAGTCGTCCTCCGTGCCATCTTCGTGCCCACGTATCATCTGGGCACCCTGTGGAACTGCCCCTGACCCAGGCTGGTGGAGGACACATCCCTGTCACAGTCGGGAGTCAGAGGTCCAGCAGGGGTGGCCACCACAACAGCTGGACCCCAGCAGGAGGAGGACGTGCAGGCATCGACAGGCAGGGCACGTGCATGGCAGCAGCAGGCTCAAGGTGGGAGCGATGATGGCTCGGGACCATCAACATCACAGGGCAGGTTTCGGCCAGAGGGCGGGAGGACCCTGGATTGGGAGTGTCTTCCGTGTGGCAGAGGTTGGGCCGGCAAATAGATGCAGAGCGGCGGCGGGCGGAAGAGGCACGGCTCACTATGTTCAGGGCTGAGAACTCCATGCGCAGGGCGTTGAGGCGGGCTGAGTGCCTCGAGGAAATTCGCAGGGAGTTGGAGGCGGACATGGCTTTATCCCTGCAAGACCTCGGGGCCAGGGAAGAGGCCCGCCTCCAGGACGTTGAAGAGGAGTTCGATGATGCCCTGGCCCGGGACATCAACAAGTGAGCTGTTGGACTTGCCCGCCGCCATTGTATATAGTTCATTAGTGTAAGTTTCCTTTCTATTTTTTTTCATTTGGGGCGCATTGGACAATGCCCCACCTTTTTGTATATAGTTATTTATTAGGTAGGGTTTTTTGTAGGTTTCCTTTGGATTGTTGGGCTCATGGACCCTTGGATGTTCTTTTGTAAATAGTTTTCGATGTGGATTTCATTTTCTTGGACCCATGGTGGAATATTTTGCTTTTTTTTAACTCTGAGTTTTTTTTTATTTACAGACCCATAGGAGCCATTTTACTTTTGATTTTATTGGTTGCAGCATTTATTTTTTTTCATCATTTTTGGAGTTCCGGACTTGGATTCTTCTTTTCATTATTGTGTGATTTTGTTTTATTCATTTTGTTGATTCTTCAATACACTTCTTTTCTATACTTTACTTGTGTGGTCTTCTATCATTTGTTTTGTGCATGTCACAGTCATGTGTCACCATTGTGTGGTTCTGAGGGACATGTATTGATGGGCATGCTGGTTATGTATTTTCTATCATGACTTTGGGTATTCAATGTGGGGTGTTTGGACTGGGGTGGCCTGGGCTGGGATTTGGGTGGCCATAAGGCCCATGGGTCTGGAGTGTGATGACGTGTCGGGTGGGGGGACATGAGTCGGGGCTTGCTGGCAGGTGCCCATCACTGCTGGGTGGGTGGTGGTGCAGGGGGACATGAGTCGGGGCCTGCTGGCAGGTGCCCGTCACTGCTGGGTGGTTGGGGGTGCAGGCGAACATGAGTCGGGCCTGCTGGCAGGTGCCCATCACTGCTGGGTGGGTGTGGGCGCAGGGAGACATGAGTCGGGCCTGCTGGCAGGTGCTCGTCACTGCTGGGCGGGTGGTGGTGCAGGGGGACATGAGTCGGGGCCTGCTGGCAGGTGCTATCACTGCTGGGTGGGTGTGGGTGCAGGGGGACATGAGTCAGGGCTCACAAGTGCGCTCACAAGTGCATGGTGCCATGTGGGCTGCCTGCAGGGCATGGGGAGGGTTGTAGGGTAGTCCCCTGTGGTGTGGCCTGCCTGTAGGGCATGGGGAGGGTTGTAGGGTAGACCCCTGTGGTGTGGGCTGCCTGCAGGGCATGGGGAGGGTTGTAGGGCAGTCCCCTGTGGTGTGGGCTGCCTGCAGGCAATGGGGAGGAGAAACCGCATACCAGGGAGGGCCCACGATGCCTAATTTCATGTAAAACTTCCCTTGCACCCCACAAATACACGTTCCCTGCTTGCCCAAGGCCTATTGTGTGTAAAACTTCCTGCGCACCCCCCAAATACACGTTCCCCGCTCGCCCTAGGCCTATCACGTGTGAAACTTCCTGTGCACCTCCCAAATACATGTTCTCCGCTCGCCCAAGGCCTATCGCATGTAAAACTTCCCGCGCACCCCCCAAATACACGTTCCCCGCTCGCCCAAGGCCTATCGCGTGTGAAACTTCTCGCGCACCCCCCAAATACACGTTCCCCGGTCGCCCAAGGCCTAACGCGTGTAAAACTTCCCGCGCACCCCTAAATACACTTTCTCCACTCGCCCAAGGCCTATCGCGTGTGAAACTTCCCGCGCACCCCCCAAATACACGTTCCCCGCTCGCCCAAGGCCTATCGCGTATAAAACTTCCTGCGAACCCCCCAACTGCACGCAGGCACCCCATCCACCCTGGGCATGGCCCACAGGCAGCCCACTCACCCTCCCCATGCCCCTCAGGCAGGCCAACCACCCTGGGAATGCCCCACAGGCAGGTCATCCACCCTGGGCATGCCCCACAGGCAGCCCACTCACCCTCCACATGCCCCACAGGCAGGCCGTTCATCCTGGGCATGCCCACAGGCAGCCCAAGCCACAGGGGGGTGCTTTTTCTATGCAATTTACGGGCACAAGCAGGGTACGTGTATTCTGAGGCGTGCGCAGGGAGTTTTACACGCGATGGGCCTGGCACGAGCGGGGTACGTGTATTCTGGGGCATGCGTGGGGAGTTTTACATGAATTTATGCTGCCGTGAGCGGGGTACTGTATTCTGGGGCGTGTGCGGGGAGTTTTACACACGTTTGCGCTGGCGCAAGTGGGGTACGTGTATTCTGAGGTGTGTGCGGGCAGTTTTACATGCAATGGGCCTGGCGCGAGCTGGGTATGTGTATTCTGGGGCGTGCGCAGGGAGTTCTACATGCATTTTCGTGGTTGGGGGGCTGTATGCTGGTCCACTGGCCTTTGCGCTTGGTATTGGATTTGTGCGATTTCTTTGGCGCACGGGGTGGGGTTAGTGGCATAACTGGCGCTGCTGCAGGGTTGCTGCGCCACTCTGCGCCACAGCTGGTTATGGATGTACAAATCCATGAATACGCTGTGCGCCTAAATGGGTTTTGGTGCACGCGGCTGGCGCAGACTCCCGCACACGCACTCTGTGCGCCAGCCGCGTGCCCCACTTGTGCGCCGAATTCTATGAATTACCCCCTAAATCTCTGCCTGTGGAAGAAATTAAAATACAAAAAAAGGAAAGTAGAGCAATGACAGAGGTATAACTTAGCTCTCCAGGTAGTTCCCTTTTAAATGTTGATTGTTCAAACCTCTTCTATACCAATATTCTGGTTCTGAATCACATACAGGCAGGGCTGAAGTCGAGGGTACACGCAAGGGGGGCAGTCCACCCACTTTATTCAGAGGGTGGACTCAGACCCCCCAGCTAAAAGAGAAACATTGGATGTCCTCTTTGAATTTATGAATTAAAGCAACCCTGGGGAATCAAACCACAGTCGTCAGGTTTGCATGCTGGACACTTCACTGCTGCACTATATAACATGATGAAAACTAACAAACAACTAAAGGTGAAATATCCCATTTGAGTACTGCAGGTCCCAGGGAAAACATTTGTATTGCTTCTTTGAGTTTAAAACATGCACACCTTTTAAAGTTTTCAAAAACACTATTAGAAGAAAATATCCTTTCTTGGTTTTGTTTATGTGTTGATTTTATGAAAGGCAAATGCCATTCATCCTGTGCAATTTGGGTGGTTATGCAAAGTCAATTTAATGAAATGTGCATATTTCACCTTGATATATGCCCATTTCCGGTGACGTCACATACCATTGCGTTTGTTGATGAGTCCCCCCACTTTAATATTTAGGACCCCTACATACAGGTATATAAGCTTAAACTCTGCACAGTACGTCACTATACTGCGAGCACCATCTTGAGTCTGGTATTCAATGCCCATACTTCAGGGCAGTACATAGATAATGCAACACATTGGGTATGGTCAAACCTTGCACATGGTCAATATAATTTGGGTCTTGTGCCATGCTGTGGAAAGAATGAAGATGAATAATTAGTTTTCTTTTAGATCAATGGATCAGAGGAAAAAGCACTCTGGGCCCCATTCATGCAATATTTGCCTGGTTCAAAGTGAATTTGCCCTGCTGAAAAGTGAATTTGCACTGCCAACACAAACCCTGATTCATGGAACCGTGCAAAATGTATTTTTGCTGTGCAAATTCCGGGCAAAGTCATTTTGAACTGCAAAAATGACTATTCGCTGACTTTGCATGGCAAAAATACACTTTGCACAGTCTACATCCTACAAAGGGGAAACAAAAACCAAATAACGTACCAAATAGTAATTCCCCAAAATAGTATATCAAGATATATAAAAACGATATAGTGACCACCCACCATTGTCAGATTTATTTTTATTTTTATTTTATTGTGCATTTGTTTTGTTAGGTGCTTATACAGTAAGCCAATTCTGTTTCAAAGTGCCCTAATGTTCCCCATTTAGCCTAAACAAACATACAGGAAAATCGTTAATAAAAATATGAACAATGGAGATAGTCAACTGAATCCTATTGGTCATTGACAGGGGAGGCCAGATCCCAACCCACATATTTGCAAGGAAGAGACTCCAGAACCAATCTACACATTTACAAATGCAAACATCCAGGCACATAGTCAAATAATATCAGATCCACATTTTGTTAAGCGTACAGATGACATCATTCAACAGAACCAGATTCAGCTCCTTAAATAGGTATAGCTGTATGTCATATCAAAACTCATCATACACAATTCAAGTTTTTAAATTTCAATCATATAAGGTGCCCAAAATGTGAGGTACAACAGCACAAAGACTGATATACAGATTTTCTATTTAACATAATATGAAAGTATATAATCAAGAAAATAGCATCATGTAAAAAGGTTATCTAGAGTACTAAACAAATATACACATACTTTCTCATTTACAAAAAGCAATGTAACGAAAGCAGTTCATTCATCCTTTTTGGGAATACAGTATCCAATGTGTGTATACAGAACACCTCACGGTGAAGTAATTTTTGTTCCAGATTCCTGACTCCCTGTAACCTTTGCAAGGACAATAAACGGCATCTGTCTTACAGTATGCCTGTAAAGACCGGAGGGGGGGTCTGCACTTCCGCTCTCTATATGGTAGAGGGGAGGCACAGAGACCCCTGCCAAGATTCTCTATTATGGTAACGTAGTCGAGCAATCAAGGCCTAGCTTCTCAAGAGGTGATGTGAGCTGGTTCTTAAGTACAGTGTAGTCCCCAAGCACCCACGAAGGAATGTCCACACACTGTATCGGTTAAAACACAGTCTTTATATAATTAATATTCAAGGTCATATACATGATGACGGTAACTCATTTTGTACTCCGAAAATCAACAATGGTAAATATGTACAATTCTAAAGTGGTACCACTAACGTTATTAGATCTTATTGAAGTGCATACGGTCAGAATGACACACAGATCAAAATAAAGAGGAAACTAGCAGTAGAGAGAGGAAGGAAAGCAAGATGGTTGAGCAATAGGCAGAATACTGGTAGCTACCGTTAAACACAGCTCTGTGTGGAGATCCCCCCACCTGGGCAACCTGTAGAAGAAAGATACAAGGAACAATAGTTTCCTATTTAAGGGAACCCGCGTCCCCTGCACACTATCAACAAGAGGCTAAAAGCCTGCATAGAAGTTTTAATAGGTACAGTCAGTAGCCTAGTAGTTGTCACCATTGTAGTTCTTACATGTCTAAATAGCACAGGAACAGGATCTTGTTACACCATTACCCACTTTTTTTCTTAATAGGTTACCAATCACACTCCGATTCTATGATGGTATTGTCTACAAACTCAATAGGCTCCCAAGCATTTGGTGAATAAGCTCATCCTTTGTTACAAGACTAAGAGGGTAATTCATAGAATTTCGCAGAAAAGTGTCGCAAGCGGCTGGCGCAGAGTGTCCGCGTGCGATTGACTGCGCCAGTCACGTGCGCTAAAACCGATTTCCGTGCACAGCGTATTCATGGATTTTAGGCTCCCAAACCAGCCGTGGCGCAGAGAATCGTAGCGACCCTTCAGCAGCGCCAGTTACGCCCCCAAGAACGCCCTCGCGCAAGGAAAAGCCATCAAAATCGCTAAATCATCGCAAAGGGCTGCGCTAACCCTGGACCAGTTCACCGGGCTGGCAAACAGCAAACGCCAAGTGGGGAACGTGTATTTCAGGGGTGCGCGGGAAGTTCCACACGCGATTGGCCCAGTGCGAGCAAGGTATGTGTATTTCAGGGGTGCGCGGGAAGTTCCACACGCGATCGGGCCTGGGGGAGCGGGCTACGTGTATTACAGGGGTTCGCGTGAACTTTCTCACGCGATCGGGCCTGGGGGAGCGGGCTACGTGTATTTCAGGGGTTCGCGTGAAGTTTCTCACGCGATCGGGCCTGGGGGAGTGGGCTACGTGTATTTCAGGGGTTTGCGTGAAGTTTCTCACGCGATCGGGCCTGGGGGAGCGGGCTACGTGTATTACAGGGGTTCGCGTGAACTTTCTCACGCGATCGGGCCGGGGGAGCGGGCTACGTGTATTACAGGGGTTCGCGTGAAGTCTCTCACGTGATTGGCCCCGTGCAAGCAGGGTACGTGTATTCCAGGGGTGCGCGGGAAGTTCCACACGCGATTGGCCCCGTGCAAGCAGGGTACGTGTATTCCAGGGGTGCGCGGGAAGTTCCACATGCAATTTCAGCAGGGTATGTGTATTCCAGGGGTGCGCGGGAAGTTCCACACGCGATTTCTGCAGGGTATGTGTATTTCAGGGGTTCTGGGGAGTACTACACGTGAATTGGCCGTGTGGGTCCTCCCAGGTGTATGCTCCACAACCTCCACGGCCCCTGCAGGCAGCCCACACCACGGGGGACTACCCTGCACCCCTGCTCATGTCCCGCAGGCAGCCCATCCACCATGGGCATGCCCCCCAGCCAACCCACATGTCACCTTGCACTACTGATCAACAATGCATGTCTCCCACCACCCCCACCCCCCAGCAGTGCAGGGGCAGCCTCCACCAGGCCCCCACTCATGTCTCCCACCACCCCCACCCCCCAGCAACCAGGGGCACCCTCCACCAGGCCCCCACTAATGTCTCCCATCACCCCCACACCCCAGCCACCAGGGGCACCCTCCACCAGGCCCCCACTCATGTCTCCCACCACCCCCACCCCCCAGCCACCAGGGGCACCCTCCACCAGGCCCCCACTCATGTCTCCCATCACCCCCACACCCCAGCAGTGCAGGGTCACCCTCCACCAGGCCCCCACTCATGTCTCCCACCACCCCCACCCCCCAGCCACCAGGGGCACCCTCCACCTGGCCCCCACTCATGTCTCCCACCACCCCCACCCCCCAGCCACCAGGGGCATCCTCCACCAGGCCCCCAATCATGTCTCCCACCACCCCCACCCCCCAGCATCCAGGGTCACCCTCCACCAGGCCCCCACTCATGTCCCCCTGCACCCCACCCCCCAGCAGTGCAGGGGCACCCTCCACCAGGCCCCCACTCATGTCTCCCACCACCACACCCCCACACATGTCTCCCACCACCCCACCCCCAAGCAGTGCAGGGGCACCCTCCACCAGGCCCCCAATCATGTCTCCCACCACCCCCACCCCCCAGCATCCAGGGTCACCCTCCACCAGGCCCCCACTCATGTCCCCCTGCACCCCCACCCCCCAGCAGTGCAGGGGCACCCTCCACCAGGCCCCCACTCATGTCTCCCACCACCCCCACCCCCCAGCCACCAGGGGCAGCTTCCACCAGGCCCCCACCCATGTCCCCCTGCACCCCCACCCCCCAGCAGTGCATGGGCACCCTCCACCAGGCCCCCACTCATGTCTCCCACCACCCCCACCCCCCAGCCACCAGGGGCACCCTCCACCAGGCCCCCACTCATGTCCCCCTGCACCCCCACCCCCCAGCAGTGCATGGGCACCCTCCACCAGGCCCCCACTCATGTCTCCCACCACCCCCACCCCCCAGCCACCAGGGGCAGCCTCCACCAGACCCCCACCCATGTCCCCCTGCACCCCCACCCCCCAGCAGTGCATGGGCGCCCTCCACCAGGCCCCCACTCATGTCTCCCACCACCCCCAGCCACCAGGGGCACCCTCCACCAGGCCCCCACTCATGTCCCCCTGCACTCCCACCCCCCAGCAGTGCATGGGCACCCTCCACCAGGCCCCCACTCATGTCTCCCACCACCCCCACCCCCCAGCCACCAGGGGCATCCTCCACCAGGCCCCCAATCATGTCTCCCACCACCCCCACCCCCCAGCATCCAGGGTCACCCTCCACCAGGCCCCCACTCATGTCCCCCTGCACCCCCACCCCCCAGCAGTGCAGGGGCACCCTCCACCAGGCCCCCACTCATGTCTCCCACCACCCCCACCCCCCAGCCACCAGGGGCACCCTCCACCAGGCCCCCACTCATGTCTCCCACCACCCCCACCCCCCAGCCACCAGGGGCACCCTCCACCAGGCCCCCACTCATGTCCCCCTGCACCCCCACCCCCCAGCAGTGCAGGGGCACCCTCCACCAGGCCCCCACTCATGTCTCCCACCACCCCACCCCCAAGCAGTGCAGGGGCACCCTCCACCAGGCCCCCACTCATGTCTCCCACCACCCCCACCCCCCACCCACCAGGGTCATCCTCCACCAGGCCCCCAATCATGTCTCCCACCACCCCCACCCCCCAGCATCCAGGGTCACCCTCCACCAGGCCCCCACCCATGTCCCCCTGCACCCCCACCCCCCAGCAGTGCATGGGCACCCTCCACCATGCCCCCAATCATGTCTCCCACCACCCCCACCCCCCAGCATCCAGGGTCACCCTCCACCAGGCCCCCACTCATGTCCCCCTGCACCCCCCACCCCCCAGCAGTGCAGGGGCACCCTCCACCAGGCCCCCACTCATGTCTCCCACCACCCCCACCCCCCAGCCACCAGGGGCATCCTCCACCAGGCCCCCAATCATGTCTCCCACCACCCCCCACCGCCCTGCCACCATGGGCAGCCCCCACCAGGTCCTCACAATCCCCAATCATGTGCGTAATGGTCCGCCTCCACAGCCAAAAAGCCCTACCAAGTAACCCATTCACCCACATGGAAATGGAAATCACATGTTACACCCCCAATGTTCATGAAGCTAATGAAGCCATGTCCGTCACACACAATGGTTGCAATTGAATGGGAAAACACACAACATGACATGCATGAAACCAATGAGATGATACCACACAGTGAAGTATGCAAACAAAATTGTATTGAAAAAAAATAAGAATGCTAAAGAAAGAAAACTAACTACAATGTGAATGAGAAAAAAATAAGCTGCATGTCCGTATGAAAAAATGAAACTTGAAATCCAAATAGAAAAAATTTTTGTCCAAAGTCAAATGTAAAAAAATCTCCATGCAATAAAGAACTATGTACAAAAATAACAAGGGTCCATGAGCCCAACTGAACAAAGGAAACCTACTAAAAAATCTACCTAAAAATCAACTATATACAAAAAGTGGAGCAGTGTCCGTCGACTCCAAATCAAATACGAAAGAAAGGAAACCTAAAACTAAAGAACTATATACAAAGGCGGCGGGCAAGTCCAGCGGCTCACTCTGTGGTGTCCCGGGCCAGGGCATCATCGAACTCCTGTTCGATGTCCCGGAGGCGGTCCAGTTCCATGGCCCCGAGGGTCCCCAGGGACGACGCTGTGTCCTCCTCCAACCCCCTGCGGATTGCCTCGAGGCACTCGGCCCGCCTCAGGGCCCTCCGCATGGAGTTCTCCGCCCTGACCATTGTGAGCCAAGCCTCTTCCGCCCGCCGCCGCTCCGCACCTATGGCGTGGCCCAACCGCTGCCACACGGAAGACACTCTCTGTCCTGGGTCCCCCTGCCCTCCGGCCGATGCCTGCCCCTCCGATGTCGAAAGCCCCGAGCCTTCATGGCTCCCACCATGTTGCTGCTGCTGCTGCTCTGCCTCTGCCCGTGCACTGCCTCCTGCTGCCTGCACATCCTCCGCCGGCTGGGGTGCACTCCCGACTGTGGCAGGGATGCCTCCTCCACCAGCCTGGCCGCACCGTCAGAGGCAGCTCCACAGGGCACCCAGGTGACTGATGGGTGGGAAGATGGCACAGAGGACGACTGGCGCGTAGGGGGTCCAGTTGAGGAGGGGGTCGGAGCAAGCCCCATCAGACTGAGGAATCCGGCCTGGGTGACCTGTCCCAGCAGGCTGACGTGGTCAACGAGCCATTCAAGATGACGTGCAGTCTCTCCATGAAAAGACTGCAGGTCACCTCGCATGGCCCGTTGACGCAACGCCACACCAGCCAGGACAGGCTCAACCCGGACCTGGATAGCCACGTCCGCAGGCAGAGGAAGGCCAGTTGACGTCAGCTCATCCCTGCCTGGAAACGGGTCTGGACGTAGGCATCCCTGCTGGTGCAAGATGATGCAGGGACAGGATCGGGGACAGGATTGCACACAGGCACCTCCGTGGCGGCCTGTGCTGCCTCCTGTCCCTGGTCCTGGACTGCACCACTAGCACCAGTGGGATCCCCACCTCCAGACCCCGTCTCTGGTGCTTGCACGGCCTCCTCCTCCACCAGACCCCCCACCAACCTGGATGACTCCGTGCCATCTTCCCCTGTTGGGCCCTGTGGGGTCCCAGCTGCCCCTTCTGCTGCCGAGGAGTCCAACTCCAACCTCCGCCTCTTGGACCTCCCCCCGGCAGCTGTGGCCTGGGACGCGGCACCGGACTCCTCACTCCCCGACGAGATGACAACACGGGAGGGGAGCTGGGCCTTGCGTCTCCGGCTGGCGGTCGGATCCCCGCCGCTGTGCTCCACAGCACCTTCTCCGCCCTCTTCATCAGTTGACGCTGCACACAAGGAAAAACAAAACACAGGCATCAGGGCACTGTACAATGGACACATACACACATGACAGTTGCACATGAGTGGCATTGGCAAACCTCAGACATGTCATCACAATCCCCAACACACATGTCATTGCAACTCGCACACATGAGCCATACCACAGCCATATCGCAACTGCCACCACCATCCATACACATACAACAGCATGAGCAGCCAAAGGTGACCCAGACATCACATGCAACACAGGAAGTGCACCACACATGTACACACACCACCACACTTGCATGCATGTGTACACCTCGGCCAAGTGTCGCACTGTTCAGACGGGCATCCATGTCACATCTGCCAATCAGGCTTACACATACCGCAGTCACATGCATCCATGTTGCATCACTGTTGCACCCTTGTCAAATACACACACATGCACATGTACACAGTGCTCATACATGCAGCCCAATACAACATACATGCGTGACATCACGGACATGTCTACTTACATACACATACATACAAACATGTGTGCACGCACAACTGCATTTGCCATGCAAGCCTACACACACAAGCACCATCCATGTCTCACACATTACAGCCCTCGCATGTGTCAGCCCCACGGCCATGTACACCCCCACCCATACTCGACCCCATACAAACAGATGTGCAACCTGCACAATACCGAATAATCACCACACGCACTGCTCACAATCAGGATGCATGTACACTCACTGCTCGACTCCAGACGGGTCTGCTTCTCCAGGACCTGGACGTGGAGCGCTGGGGATATGCGTTCCAGGACCCCCATCTGTTCTTCCGACAAGTGGCCCCGGCGCCCCTTGGCATCCGCTGCCTTCAAGAGGCGCCGGGCCTTGTTCAGGGTCCTGGACCTGAAGTCCTCCCAGCGCTTCCTGACATGTTGTAAGTCCCGGACTGCCACCCCCTCCGCGTTGATGGCAGTCACGATGTCAGTCCAGATCCGAGTCCGTCCTTCCTTGTCGGCGCGGGAACTTCCGAAGAGGGCATCATACTGCCCCAGGACTTGCTCCACCAGGACACCAACTTCGGTGGCACTGAAGCTGGTGCCCCTCTGCCTCTCTGGCCGGGGGTTGTCAGTGGTCCCAGATGGTGTTTGCCCCGACATGACAACCCCAGAGGCAGGAGTGGGTGGGCAACTGGGTCCTGGGGCTGGGCTGTGGAGCGATGGAATTCCAGTCGGGAGTCTTCGGTACCAGCAGGGGTGGTCACAGCAACAGCACCCCTGGCTGATGTGCAGGCAGCAAATGGCAGTGCATGTGGGCAGCAGGCAGTCAGGCAGCAGCAGATGGTAGGTGGGAGCGTGCTCGGGGCTCTGGGGGGCAGTAGTTCGGCCTTCTGGGCAGGAGCGTGGTCTTCCGTGTGCTTACGCGTGGCCAGCTTGGTACGGAGTGATTTGGCACGTGAAAATCCTGCACGTCAGCGTGAAAATCGAGGAAAGGCCCTTAGCGCGTAAGCGCGTCAGCACGCATACGCGATTCTATTGGACCAAAGGCCCTCAGCGCGTAAGCGCGTCTGTGACGTGACCCGCACGGGTGTTTCCCACAAAGCACGTGATGACAGAGCACACGTGGAAAGACTGCACGTCAGAGTCTCATCGCGTGTGATTGGTGGAAATGGCCCTACACGCAGAAGTGACAAAGCGTGTAATAGGAGGAAATGTCCCTACACGCAGAAGTGACAAAGCGTGTAATTGGAGGAAATGTCCCTACACGCAGAAGTAACAAAGCGTGTAATTGGAGGAAATGTCCCTACACGCAGAAGTGACAAAGCGTGTAATTGGAGAAAATGTCCCTACACGCAGAAGTGACAAAGCGTGTAATTGGTGGAAATGGCCCTAGCGCGTACACGCCGCGTAAGTGACGCTGGACGTGTGGGCCTGTATAAAAGGTACGCGTAGAACACCACTTCCTTGTACGTGCTTTTCGTGGAGAGCGAGTGGGTGAATTCTGTACTTCTTGTCGTTTCACACGCGATTTACTTCACGGCGTTTCAAGTTCGTATTCCCTGTTACCTCTGACAGATTTTTCTCTTCTTTCGCTTTTACTGGTTTACCTGGGCCTGTTCCCTCAAACAGTGTTCCCTTCTACTGTTGTCCTGTCTCCTCAGACAGCGTACAAATCTTCTTTTGGCGGGGGTGTTGCCAACCAAACGTGCTCCTTTTACACGCTCATTTACCAGGCAGACGGTGAGTCACGCACGTATCTAACATCTGTGCTTGCCCCGTGTGTAGCCTACCCCTTCAGAGGTCATTCTAGGCTGCGTGTGACACGCATACGTTCATTCTTGTGTTTCTGGGTGCCACAGCGTAGTGCAGGTTTTTCTTTCTGCACACGTGGTCTAGGAGGGGTTGCGTGCACGTCATCTCCCTTTTTTGGGCCTCCTGTGCGTTGCGTGACCCGTCATATTTCCCCAGGGGTTACATTCAGCCTTGCTAGAGCACTAGGGTACAATTACCATCTGGTACCCAACCCCTTTGACCCCCAATTGCCCAGGACAATCGTCTACATCCACTCCCATACGCACATTAACATCAGTGCCATGGCTGGGAGACGAGGATTCCGTAAGGGTGGCAAAGGTGGAAGAGCCACAAGTGGTGGCCGTGGTGGATCTGGTAGGGGACGTGGTCGTAACTTGCAGGGTGAGCCTGTCCCCCCATGTGTGGAGGACCAGTCACGGGCACCCATAATCCCCCCTCCCCCCCTCCCATTGAGGCTGATGTGGCTGACACCATCCATGCTCAGCCCTTGTTGGACCAGCCCATTGTGGCACCAGACCTGGCTGACTCCATGGCTGACTTCCAGGTCAGCAGGGCTACGACACGTGCGCTGGTGCACGTTGATGCCATCATGCCACGTGGATCTGGGGCAGCAAGGTCATCTGCTGCACCAAGGAGGCAGGGCGGAGAGGCTGCAGGGGCAGCTGCGGCTCCATCCACCCCAGCCCTCACACACCCAGCCAGGACAGTGTCGGTCCTAGTCCATGCTGCTGACATTCCCCCTGACACCATCACACTAGAGCCAATGCCTGCACCAACTCCCATGCTGAGTGTGCAATCCCACACTCCTGATACAGAGTCCACCAGGGCTCCTGCCCCTAGTGTCCAGAGCGGCGCAGGACACTCAGGATCACCACCACCTTCCAAGCGGAAGAGGAAGAGTGCTCGTCCGGCACAGGCTGATGCCCCAGACACGGCTACACAGTCCGGCCCGTCCAGGAAGCCCAGCTTCACGGATGACGAACTGAATGCACTTGTCGAGTATGTGTCCGGACATGACAACGAGATGGTCATTGTTGCAGGATCCAAGACCACACCTGCACAACGCCAGGCACACTGGCAGACCGTTGCGGACATCGTAAGTGCCCTTGGAATTGTGAGGCGCACAGCCAATGATTGCTATAAGCGCTGGAATGACCTAAAGCGCAGGGCAAAGAGTAAGCTGGCCTCAAGTCATGCCGCAACTCTAGTGACTGGAAGTGGGTCTCCAGTAGTAGACATGGAACTCACTCCACATGAGTCAGTCGCTGGGACCTACGTCACGGAGGAACAGATCCAAGGCGTGGGAGATCTGGCTGATTACGAGGCATTGTCCGGTGAGTGCACATGCATGTGTGTGTCATCCATGTGCATGGTGTGTGTGTGAGGGCTTCTGTTTGTGTGCCAGGTGAGAGTGTGTGCGCCTGAGTCGTATGGGTCAGCCATGTTCTTCATGCAATCCTTCCTGCGCAGCTGAATTTGGCCATAGCAGTATCCCTTCTGCCAACAGTAGACATCTAGCCCAACTGCACGCCAGTTGCCCTTGAAGTGTCACCTTGCCACAACATATTTGCTTATTTTTCACTGTTCATTCAGTCAGTTTGTTTGCATTCCACCACTTTCACTAGGCATGTCGCTGTCCACTAGTCACATGTCTGACATGGGTATGGTAAAGTGGAGTGACTTTGTTACCTGGATATCATTTGTACACACATGTCCCTGTGCAATTGGACCATTTCAGACTGGCAGCTCCAGGTGAAAAATCTGACCTGTTAGAATTAGAAAAGCAATTACATGCGGGAACTGGACTGAATGAATAGGTGCTGCCCTCCTCTCCATCTTCACTCAATTGCAATGGTACATGCCATCTGTGTGATGGCATGTGTGTTTCACCTGGCAATCACAGGCCAATGTGTGATGCCACTGCCAGGCAGCATGCAGAAAATGTATTCATCTTCCATCTTGGTGTCATCAGTGTGTGCCTTTTGCCTGCACTTCATACGCAGTGAGGGTGCATGCATGGGAGGGTTTTAGTCATGTGGGACATGTGTCAATCAAGTACTGGTTCTCTTGCTTCTCAGCCCTCATTGTGTGCCATGGTGCTAATGCCTGTTTCCATTTCTTTGTTTTCATGTCTTTGCAGGGGAAGACGCACCTGATACTGCTGGGGTTGTGGAGATGGTGCAGACCCAGGAGGGGTCCGAGGGCCGACCAACCACCAGTGAGGGACGTGGTGTGGTGGTGGGGGAGAACCCACAAGTGCTGCAGGTCGTGCTCTCAAGGGGTGTCTCTGGCTGCACCTCCCCCGAGCTGTACTCAGGTGTTGATTCGGATGAGAACTACGTGCCGTCGCAGGTGAGTGTTCCAGGGAGGGATTCTGTTCTGTCTCACCCACCTGCACCAGGGTCAGGACCCTCCATGGGGATGTCAGTGTTGGCAGCTACGCCTTCGGTGGTTACGGATGCAGGGTCACACTCCGCGACATCTGATCCTGTTCCTGGGCCAGCAGATCAGAGGGGGAATGCAGTCCTGCAGCCTCAGGCAGTGCCGGCACAGCAAGGCGCAGTTCGCCTTGCCCCAGACAGGTGTGGTGCCCGCCGACGTGGTGGCCGTACGCCACCCGGCAATACCGCATGGGAGCAATCCATTTACGGTATGGCAACCCAACAGGCTGCATCATCCGAGATGATGGCTCAGGCCATGGATAGGGTGGCCACTTCCATTGTCCCCCCAGAAAGGCTGATGGAGCGACTAGAGCAGGCAACCGACTCCATCTGCCAGTCACACAGGGAGGACATGTTGGGGTCCAACAGGGACAGGCGGGCGGCACTGGCGACTCTGCAGGAGGCCATCTCCATTGAGTCCCAGGGCCACAGGGAAGCCCTGAGGCAGGAGCTCCTTCACCTCAGGACGACTCTTGTTGAGCTTGAGGCTTCAACACACCAAAGGACAGAACAGCAGCTGGAGCGTCTCACCCGTACGCTCTCAGCTGAGATGCAGGCAACGAGGGCGGAGGTCCGGGCATCCCGTGAGTTGTTGCATGGGGACCTCCGCACACTCATCCTCCAGAACCAGACCTACCACACCCGCATGCTTGCAGCCATGGAGGAGCAGACTAGGGCCTTGCGTGGGCTGCCTCCCATAGTGCAACCACCTCTGGATGCAGCTGCACAGGGTGATAATAGCAACAGCAGTGATACTCCCACAATAGGGTAGCCGTGTGGGCCATGAGCCCATGGAGGTGTTTTATCTTCCCAGGATCCACGCAGGTGGGTTCTGATGTGCATCCTGTCCTCGGACCTCCTGGGTGGCCTCCCCAACCCCCCCGGGCCCATCAATGGCCATTTTTGATTGTTTCTTATTTTTATTTTTATTTTGATTTCTTTTATTCCCAATTTTTTTGGGACGATCTGTTGGCTTCCGTGGTTCCTGTGGGCATACGCTGCATTGTGGCTGGGCACATGCAGGCTTGTAATGTATTTGGTTCAGATGCTTGGGTTTGAGTCACACACACCCCTCCTGCTTCCCGTTTCCATGGGCTTGCAAAGGGTGTGCCCAAGTGACAGTGAATTACACAGTGACCTTGGACTCCCATGAGCTGTGTGGCCAGTCTGTAGTCAATACTGTGTATACATTCATAGTGCATATTGCTGTTGTGTTGTACACTGCATGTTGCATTGATGTGTAACTCTTCTTCTGTGTCTACCTCCCAATTTGCAGGTCCCTTCCTCATGTCCACACAAGGACCTCTAGTCTGGAGATGGGGACCATGTTGGCAGCAGTGCACCTACAACTCTACATGGCGACAACACTGCACAGTTGGTAGTGGTGGGAGTGCAGGCATTTCCAGGTGGTGAGACTACTAATATGTAACATTTGTGATGTCATGTTAATGGTACTACGTGCTCAAGTATGTTGTTGGTCCGGCATTGCTGTGAGCATTTCAGGTGTTGCAGGTTTCTAATAGTGCCACTGTACATAGTGAGACTGATGTCATGTTGTGGGGATTACTTTGTTTACCTGCAATTAGCATGACATGGCATGGTGTGTCGTGTGGCGGTGCTGGGGTTGGGTTGGCTGACATGGCACTGTCCTCTTGTTGCATTTTGCAAGTGGGTATTCATTTTAGCTGCTTCAATGTGTAACTTCACAAAACTGCATTGGTGGTGTCTGTGTGGGTAGGGATGCACACATTGTGACACTTCCAGGTGAACAATCTCAGACTGACATGGTATTCCCGGTTCATTCTCCAGACATTCAGGATCAGTGTCAGGTTGAGTCATCATTGATTGTCAGATGGAATGTGCCAGGGCAGTGTGCACTCCACAGGGGTGTGATTTCTATGTGAAGTAATTAGCCACTAGCTGTGTACGGGCTGCCTCCCCCCGTGCCCTTTCCCCTCCCATGCGCAGCGGCTGTGCATGTGGTTGGGGATGTGGGGCCACCACCATGTCCACGGCCAGGCCCCGGCGTGTTGCAACGTTGTGCAGGACACATGCTGCCACTATGATCCTGCACACTACTGGGGGAGCGTATAACAGCTGCCCGCCAGAACGGTCAAGGGAGCGAAAGCGTGACTTTAGCACTCCGAATGTGCGCTCCACTATGCCCCTGGTTGTAATGTGGGCTGTGTTATATCTTACCTGGGGTGGCGTGGTGGGGTTCCGAATTGGCGTCATCATGTGGGGGCTGAGAGGGTAGGCACTGTCCCCTGTGGAGGTGGTGATTGGTATCATTGGTGGGGTTGTGACCTTGCTCAGTATCCAACATGCATGCATGTGCAGTGGCATACATACTCACCAAGCAGCCATGTATCGCCATGCCGCCCAGCTTCTAGGTCCCGGCTTAGGGTGGACATTCGGTAAATGAAGCTGTCGTGGGTGGAGCCGGGATAGTTGGCATATACTGAGGTGATGATTCCCTTGGCATTACATTCTACCTGCACGTTGATGGAATGCCAGTGCTTGCGGTTCCTATAGATGTGCTCAGATGCCCTGAGGGGACGTAGAGCCACATGGGTGCAGTCGATGGCACCTAGCACTTTGGGGAATCGTGCCACAGCGTAAAAATCCAGGCCGGCAGCATGCCTTTCTGCAGGTGTTCTGGGCAGGTATATGTGCCTGCGGACTGATGGGCGTGCAGTGATGATGTTCAAGACCTGGTGTAGGCAGCGTGACTGGGTGGCCTGTGACACCCCACCCACTATGGCACTTGTCCGCTGAAATGATCCAGTGGCTAAGAAGTGCAGTACATTGAGGACCTTCTCCAGGGGGCTGAGTGCTTGGGAGCACAGGGTGGGTGATGTGAGGTCATCCTCCCACTCACTCACCAGGTCCAGTATGATGTGTGGTGGAAACCTGTACCTCCCATACACCTGGTCATCAGGCATCCCGAAAAGGCTGGTTCTGGGTGTGAATATTCTGGCCCTGACTATCCTCCTCCTCCTCCTCCTTTGGTAGCCCACTGCCACTGCTGCTAGGAACGGTATGTTCATCCTGCCGTCTGAGCTTGTTATTGTTAAAGTCCGCAAATTTATGCTTTGCGCGTGTTCTAGGCGAGCGTGTGACCCGCGCACCCCTGGAATCCAGTTCCCAGTCCAATAGCGTGTGGAAATTCACACGCACCACGGGATACAGGTTCGCTGACGTACTTGCGTGTGTAAGTGCCCGCGCACCCATTAAATACACGTACATAGGCCAATCGCGTGTACGCGCACTTTTGTCCAATTACACGCGATGACCCTCTGACGTGCAGTATCTCCACGTGTGCCCCGTCATCACGTGCTGAGTGGGGAACACCCGTGCGGGTCACGTCACAGACGCGCTTATGCGCTGAGGGACTCTGGTCCAATAGAATCGCGTATGCGTGCTGACGCGCTTACGCGCTAAGGGCCTTTCCTCGGATTTCACGCTGACGTGCAGGATTTTCACGTGCCAAATCACTCCGTATCAAGCTGGCCACGCGAAAACACACGGAAGCCCACGCTCCTGCCCAGAAGGCCGAGTTACTGCCCCCCAGTGCCCCGAGCAGCCTCCCACGTGCCATCTGCTGCTGCCTGCCTGCCTGCTGCCACTGTGCCCTGCCATTTGGTGCCTGCACATCAGCCATCTGCAGGGGTCCAGTTGCTGTGTCCACCCCTGCTGGAACTGAAGACTCCCGACTGGGATTACATCGCTCCACAGCCCAGCCCCAGGACCCAGTTGCCCACCCACACCTGCCTCTGGGGTTGCCATGTCGGGCACTTCCACATCTGGCACCAGTGGCAACCCCAGGCCAGAGGGGCAGAGGGGCACCAGCTTCACTGTCACCGAAGTTGGTGTCCTGGTGGAGCATGTCCTGGGGCAGTATGATGCCCTCTTTGGATCATCCCGCGCCAGCAAGGAAGGACGGCAGAGGATCTGGGCCGACTGTGTGGTTGCCATCAACGCGGAGGGGGTGGCAACCCGCGACGTCCTGAAGATCAAGAAGCGCTGGGAGGACTTGAGGTCCAGGACCCTTGTGAAGGCCCGGCGCCTCGTGGAGGGGGGCCGGGGCCACATGAGTTCCATCCAGATGAGGGTCCTGGAACGCGTACGCCCAGCGCTCCACGCCCAGATCCTTGAGAGGGAGGCCCGTCTGGAGTTGAGCGGTAAGTGTCCATGCATTACTATGTGAGACAGGGCATGTTGCGGTGTGCTGGTTCTATGATACTTGCCTGTATGTGTGCCATAGGCCATGTATGCATGTATGTGTGCAGGGACATCATGGTAATGCATGTGCGACCAGTGATGTGTGATGCACATGGTTGTTGCATGTGTTGAAATGCCGCATGGGGAGCCCTATGCAGATTTTGAACATGAGAGCATGCCAGTCTCTGTACCTGGACATGGGTGGGGGTGAGGGATGGGTGCTGATGCCAGGTACATATATGGTAGCCATGTCTGTGTGCCTGACCTGCGTGTCTGTGACTTGTGCATGCCATGGATGCATGACACATGTGTGTGACAATGCACAGATTCAGTAAAGCAGCCATATTACCCTTGTATCCGCTGTGTTTGGTGTGTTTGGGGCCAGATGGATGTGACTGAGGTGTGTGCATGTGATGGGCATGAGCCATGATGCATGTGAGTTACATATCATTGAATGTTTCAAGAGTCCATTGGACATGCATGGAAATGTCCATGGCATGCACCATGCCTGTTACTGTGTGTGTTTTGCCTGGACTGACCCATGTGTTGTGGAGGGACATGATGGAAGTGTACTTTGACAGTGGTGCTCATCTGCTATTGCTTCCTGTCTAGGGGACCATTGTACAGTGCCCTGATGCTTGTGTTCTTTGTCTCCCTCTACGCAGCGGCTAGTGAAGAAGAGGGCGGAGACGGCGCTGTGGAGCAAGGCGGCGGGGATGCCCCCACGGCTGCAGCGGAAGGGGTGGGTGAGCCCCCACAGGGGCCTGCTACGGTGGGAGACGGTGAGGAGCCATCCAGGTTGGTGGTTTGCACAGAGGAGGAGGAGGCTGCCACTGGGGCACACATGGGGCCTGGTGGGGGCATCCCTGCTGGTGCAAGTGGTGCAGTCCAGGGCCAGGGGCAGGAGGCAGCACAGGTCACCGTGGAGGGGCCTGTGCATGTCGCTGTCCCTGACCCTGTGAGTGCACCACCATGCACCAGCAGGGATGCCCCGTCCCAGGCCTGTCCGCAGGTAGAGGGGATGTCCATGTCACCTGACTCCCCTCCACCTGCGGACGTGGGAACCCCTGGCCGCGCGGAGAAGGTCCTGATTGGGGTCGCGATGCGCACGGCTGTGATTCGTGATGCCGTGCGTGCTTCCCGGGAGGAGCACGCACGTCATCACGAAGTGCACCGTGCCGACGTGGCCCAATTGGGATCGGCCATGTTCGGGGGTTTCCTGCATGTGTTGGCCAATGTGGCGGCCCTCTCCTCCTCTGTGCAGGCTATCCACCAGTCGTTCTCCTTGCCGTCTTCCAGCCCAGATGCCACCAGGGCCCCCTGTGGACCTGCCCCGACCAATGCAGCCAGCTCGGTGGGGATCCCATCCCTGTCACAGTCGGGAGTCAGAGATCCAGCAGGGGTGGACACCAGAGCAACTGGACCCCAGCAGATGGAGGATGTGACGGCATCATCGGGCAGGGCACGTGCACGACGGCGTCGGTGGTTTCCATCAGCCTGGATGCCGTCGTGCTGGCACAGGCAGTTGCGTCGGAGGCAGCAGCAGGCTCAACGTGGGAGGCATCATGGCTCGGGGCCATCAACATCAGGGGTGCAGGCATCGGCCGGAGGGCAGGAGAACCCTGGAATGGGAGTGGCTTCCGTGTGGGAGCGGTTGTGCCAGCGGATAGGTGCGGAGCGGCAGCGGGCAGAGGAGGAACGGCTCACGATGGTCAGGGCGGAGGACTCCATGCGGAGGGTGCTGAGGCGGCCTGAGTGCCTCGAGGGTCTTCGCAGGGAGTTTGAGCTTGACACTGCGTTATCCCTGCGGGACCTCGGGGCCAGGGAACATGCCCGCCTCCAAGCCATTGACCAGGAGTTCGATGATGCCCTGGCCCATGACAACAACTAGTGAGCCGTCCGAATAGCCCGCTGCCTTTGTATATAGTTGTATAGTTAGGGTTAGGTTTCCTTTGTTTTTTTGATTTTTCTTTTGGTTGCGATTGGACAATGCACCACTTTTTTGTATATAGTTCAGTTTTTAGTTAGTAGTCATAGTTAGGTTTAATTTGGTTGGGCTCATGGACCCAGGATGATCTTCTTCATGGTTCTTCATTGGCTTATTTTAATTTTTCAGATTATTTTCTTGGACATTCATCTTGTTTTGTTTGATTTGCTTTGTGTTTTTTCTTATTTCATTTCCATTCTACTTGCTGTTCAATACATATTATTTTTTTAATCTTCAATGTGTCGTATCATCTCATTGCTTTCAGGCATGTCATGTTGGGTGTTTTGTCATTCACTTGCAGCCATTGTGTGTGACAGACATGTGTTCAATTGCATTATTTAAATTGGGGTTGTAACATGTAATTGCCTTTGATATGTGGGTGGGTGTGATAGTTGGTTGGGCCTTTTGGCAGGGGAGGATGGGCATTACGGACATGATTGGGGATTGTTGGGACCCAGGTGCAGGGGGGCATGGATTGGACATGGGTGGGGGCCTGCTGGCAGGTGCCCCACAGTGCTGGGGGGGTGGGGGGGGTGGGAGACATGAGTGGGGGCCTGGTGGAGGGTGACCCTGCACTGCTGGGGTGTGGGGGTGGTGGGAGACATGAGTGGGGGCCTGGTGGAGGGTGCCCCTGGTGGCTGGGGGGTGGGGGTGGTGGGTGACATGAGTGGGGGCCTGGTGGAGGGTGACCCTGCACTGCTGGGGTGTGGGGGTGGTGGGAGACATGAGTGGGGGCCTGGTGGAGGGTGCCCCTGGTGGCTGGGGTGAGGGGGTGGTGGGAGACATGAGTGGGGGCCTGGTGGAGGGTGCCCCACAGTGCTGGGGGGTGGGGGTGGTGGGGGACATGAGTTGGACATGGGTGGGGGCCTGCTGGCAGGTGCCCCACAGTGCTGGGGGGTGGGGGTGCAAGGGGACATGAGTTGGTGGTCATTAGTTCAAGGAGACATGTGCCTTTGCTGGGGGGCATGCCCATGGTGGGTGGGCTGCCTGCGGGACATGACCAGGGATGCAGGGTAGTCCCCTGTGGTGTGGGCTGCTTGCAGGGGCCGTGGAGGGTGTACAGGGTACACCTGGGAGGACCCACACTGTCATGTGGAACTTCCCGCGCACCCCTGATATACACGCGCCCAGGCTATTCGCGTGTGGAACTTCCCGCGCACCCCTGAAATACACGCTCCCAGGCTATTCGCGTGTGGAACTTCCCGCGCACCCCTGAAATACACGCGCCCAGGCTATTCGCGAGTGGAACTTCCCGCGCACCCCTGAAATACACGTGCCCAGCCTATTCGCGTGTGGAACTTCCCGCGCACCCCTGAAATACACGCGCCCAGGCTATTTGCGTGTGGAACTTCCCGCGCACCCCTGGAATACACGCGCCCCCAGGCTATTCGCGTGTGGAACTTCCCGCGCACCCCTGGAATACACGTAGCCCGCTCCCCCAGGCCCGATCGCGTGAGGAACTTCACGCGAACCCCTGTAATACACGTAGCCCGCTACCCCAGGCCCGATCGCGTGAGGAACTTCACGCGAACCCCTGTAATACACGTAGCCCGCTCCCCCAGGCCCGATCGCGTGTGAAACTTCACGCGAACCCCTGATATACACGTAGCCCGCTCCCCCAGGCCCGATCGCGTGAGAAAGTTCACGCGAACCCCTGTAATACACGTAGCCCGCTCCCCCAGGCCCGATCGCGTGTGAAACTTCACGCGAACCCCTGATATACACGTAGCACACTCCCCCAGGCCCGATCGCGTGAGGAACTTCACGCGAACCCCTGATATACACGAAGCCCGCTACCCCAGGCCCGATCGCGTGAGGAACTTCACGCGAACCCCTGTAATACACGTAGCCCGCTCCCCCAGGCCCGATCGCGTGTGAAACTTCACGCGAACCCCTGATATACACGTAGCACGCTCCCCCAGGCACGATCGCGTGAGGAACTTCACGCGAACCCCTGTAATACACGTAGCCCGCTCCCCCAGACCCGATTGTGTGTGAAACTTCACGCGAACCCCTGAAATACACGTAGCCCGCTCCCCCAGGCCCGATCGCGTGAATAACTTCACGCGAACCCCTGTGATGCACGTACCCTGCTGAAATCGCGTGTTAGACTTCCCGCGCACCCCGGTATACACGCACACGTATTTTTTGTCAGTGGGTGTCTGTGTTTGTGGGTACCCCTTTGCACGTCATTTTTCCTGGAGGGCCACAGTATGGGACATTCATCATGGCAGTATATAGGTGCTATTTGTTGGCGCACCTTTTGGCGCACATTTCTTACAGCCACAGAGACGCTACCGCCTGCTTTCTTGTGGCGGTCGTGTTTGTGCCTGTGCGCTGGTTTGAGCGTGCGCTTTTTTGCCCTATTCTATTCCATGAATACGTGTTGTAGGCGAGCGTGTGGGCGTTCCGCGCACTTGTGCCCTGTACTTCCCCCGTGACGCCCACGTTTTGGCAAGTTGTTCCCCATTCCGAGTGTTACGCCCGTGTTCCGCCTACTTTTGTTGCGTGCGCCGCGCTATGTGCGAATTTCGCTGTGGCCTGTGCGATTTTCGCTGTGACCTGGCGCACGCTGTTAGATGGCCTGTGCGCCAACGTGCGCCGCGCACTTTTTTATCGCACATCCGCTGGTTTTCTCGCGCACGGCCTTCCATGAATCGACGTGCGCTGCTTTTCGTGCGATTTTCGCAATTGCACTGCGATTTTCGCTATTCCACTGCGATTCGCACGTTTTTGCCCACTTGCGCCGCGCTAATTATTCCATGAATCGGCCTGTAAATCTCTTAAACTAATGTTATTGGTTGAAAACATGCGATGATGCCATTTTTTGTACTCCTATCTAACTAATGAAGTACCTTGTTTTGGTTCAAAAGTATAAACATGAATACATATTATTAGATAATTAATTTATTACTTTTTTCTACAGAAATTGTAGTGAATGTTAAGAATACAGAACACATTGCCCCTGATGAAGAGTGAAAATTGATACTCGAAACGCGTTGGGCCAGATTAAATTGTGATTTATGATTTGTTGTTATAAAATGAATATATTACTGTTTGTTGGATAAACAGAAAAGTTGTCAAGAAATAATTGGCTGATTTAAGAATAACTTTGTGAGCTCAACAAAGCAATGAAATTTATTTAAAAACTGTGAAAACTACTAGGCTACTGACTGTACCTATTAAAACTTCTATACAGGCTTTTAGCCTCTTGTTGATAGTGTGCAGGGGACGCGGGTTTCCTTAAATAGGAAACTATTGTTCCATGTATGTATTCCAGCCTAGATACCAAGGCTGAGCACCTCTCCCCTGCACCTCAAATTACTTATTATTCCTGATTTAACTACTTTGAATCATTACTATATACACTCAAAATATAGGTGTGCATGGTGATTATCAAACTTCTTGAAGAAAGATACAAGCCCAGTCCATATATTGTTCCCACTAGAATTTCCAATAGTTCAGCAACCACAAAGTACCTTGGCATTTTAGCTTTCCTCGTCGGGGAAATCGACAACCCTTCTTGATTGTCCTCCCTTTCAGGCAGGAGTCACGAGTCGTCGAACGTCCGACCGAGAACAGGTCGAGCTACGACGGTGAAGTGGCCACGTCGTTCCTATCAGTGCTCGTTGGCGGGGAAGCGTAAAGGTCCTGCAAACAAGAGGCGTGCGGGGCACCTCGGTGTCGATAGTTCTGGACCGCAAAGAGTTGAAGAACTGTGGCCCAGCAAGGGCGTCGAGTCATCGGCGTCTCTGTGGTCTTTGGGTGGCGGGAAACTCACCAGTGGATGCTCCTCGGCGCGTCGACGGTCATGCCTTCTCCAGCAGGATACAGCTGCGACGATGCAGACGAGAGCATCCTCGGATCAATGAAGTTCTTAGGCAATGGGAGCACGGCGGCTCCAGTCGGCGACGGCGGTCGGCGACAGTGGCGGACAACAGTCCGGGCATTTCTCCTTGGAGTTCTGCAGCAGTCCCCGTATCGGGTCGGCAGCATGTCGATGGTCTGTCTACCAGGGAGATCAGCTGTGCATGATGGTCCCTCGTAGCTCGGGAAGAGGGCGCCTTACCAGGTCCTCTCTGGGTCGGTTCTTGAGGCACAGCAGCTTTCAGATAGTGAAGGAGAGCAACAGCAATTCTTCTCGTCCAACAGGGCTCAAGGTTAAGCTTCAGTTACTCCAGTTACTCGTCGTAGTGGACTTCAGCTTCTGAACATGATTCCTAGTAGTGAGAGGTCCCCAGATATACTGTTGATCTCTCATTCATTCCACTGGGTCGCACTCAAGCATCCATTCACGACTACGGGCATTCATGCAAGCAGGCAACCAATCAGGCACACAAGGTATTCAGGCCATTCACTTCTCTCCAGACACTCACAACAAGTTATGTGTATTGGGACAAGTACCGAGCCATTCAACACTCCAAGCTGCATTCACACCGGTTTCAGGCAGGGCTGTCTCAACCATTGTGTCAACCACCAGATACTAGACAGCCACAACATAGAATGTATATTCGTCACACACTCCATTCACCCAGGTCCCACCCACAGACGTACCCACAACATACGGTCGTTGAGAAGGCTCCAGCCAGACTGGTCGGCACTTCCCCACACTACCATATACGGAACTTCCACCCAACAGCCAGTCAGGGGGAAGGGACAGAGGCAGGGTTTACCGGGACTTCGGGAAGATCAAGGTAACAGGTGATGGAAGGCAAGAGGCCATGGGGGCCATTTTGTCTCTATCATTAATCTACCGATTCCAATGACAGGGCCTGGGCATCCCAAAATGGAGGACGCTCAGGGCAAAAGTCATGTCAGCACGGAGCTGACACCAGCCCGTACCCTTCTATATGGGTCACACACAAGTGCCCAAAAACATACACTAGGGGCACAGGGTTGTACCCCTGCACATGGGTGCCATAAGGGTATCCCACGGGTCTGTTCACCAAACCAAAAGAGAGAGAGCTGCACTGCCAGGAGTCCCACATGAACTCCTGCGTGGAAAACATGACAGAACACACGATAAAAAGCAGTAAAGGACAAGGATATGGAGCCCCTGTCCCTCCGGTGCATTTCCAGCATCACATTGCCTTTGTTTGGTAACGTGTCATGCTAGAGGCAAATTATTTACATTTGCCATTCTACGTGTTTTTACATGTTCATTACAATGTATTTTAACTTCATGGTTGTCCATTCCCAAATACATTTTCACACATGAGCAAAAAATTCCATAAATAATATTATTGGTATCACAACTCACATAAGATTCAAGATAAATCCTTTCATTGGTGCATGGATGATGGACACATTTGGCTCTATGAGAATATTATAGTTGCCAATTGAAAAACATGAAAATGTACCTTTTCTATTTGTGTAAAATAGGTGGTTTTGGGAACAAATTGTGTAGCAACGCATCAGGTGTGAATAACTTTCTACATTTTCTGATGATACTCCTAATTGTGTTGCTTTGACAAGAGTAATCTATCACATGAACCATTGAAGACTCTCTCTTGTCAAGAGAGTTTACCGACAAAGTTTCTCTAGAGAAAGAAAGGCTCTTTATGTATCATCAATTAGCAAATATCTAGCATGACCACTCTCAGAGAAACCCTTTAGCATATTAGACATGTCCACATCCAATACTGAGGGGTCAGACACATTTCTTTTATGCTGTTTACATTGGGAGTAAGGCAGGCTCATTACAAAGTGTGGTGGGTGAAAGCTTTCTGCATGTGTTAGGCGGAATTGCATGCAGTACCCTCTGGGACCACCAGATACAATAAGGACTATAGGTGTAAGCAAAACCAACCTTTGGTATAGGTCTGTACTACACAGTTTTTGGTAGCGAGCTGAGCAGCCCGCTTATCACAAGAGGGAATGTGAGCAGTAAAAGGATGTTACACAGAGGTCAATCACAGTGGTTCAAGGAGACACACACACTCAAGGTTTCTTGGTAAAAACACATTAATTTATTACACAATCATTTAGAAAACATTCACTAGAATGAGGCAACTTAATATCATACACAAATAAACTTCAATACCAAAACAATACGTTTCTGAGTAAATTCGGCTCCCCTGAAATAGGAGCAAAATGGCATTTCAGTTACTTTAAATGGGAGTAAAAAGGCACAAGTTAATCAAATAGACCACAAATACTTTCTTAGGCAGTGCAAATAGTTTCAGTTCACTAGAGGACTTGATTCAGTTCAATAGGCCTAGGCAAAAGTCAATGGGCTAGTGTCATGGATAGGAAAGAGCAGTTCTTGTAGTAAACGGTAAAGTCTCAGAAGTAGTTTGTACGAAAAAGAATCGTATGTTGGGTCACAAGCTGATTAGGTTCTCTCAATCAGTTTGGCACAGTACCTTAGTATAAAGAAAAGATGCAGCTGAAGACGTTGGTTCCTGTCAGTTCCTGCAGATCTCGGTGTTCCTGAGCCTCGTGGGGACAAGAGGTAGGACGTCGGAGGACTCCTGCACTGCACAGGGACTGGTCAAACAAGCTGGCAAAATGGAAGATCTTCGGTTTGAGTAGCTGTCGTCAAGCACACAAGCTGGTGTCCTTCCCCCTGGTTAATCCAGACAAGCTCCGAGAATGGTATCCAGGTGGCTTATGAGTTGATTGGTCCCACCAACTCAAAGGAAGAAGTCGTCATTGAAGGGGCTTCTCTGTCGAGGTGTACTTGGCAATTCAGACCTGCAGCAGGGCTTCAACCGGCAAACCAATGGTCCAGGAGTTGCAGCAGCCATCCTCTTCCAGCTCGTCTTTGGGTCTTTCGTTCCAGTGGCCGACTCTGCCTTCCAGTCCAAGAGACTTGCCTTTTAAACAGTTTCCTCCCTTTCATTCCATCCTAGCTGTCACTCACCCAGCAAGGTGGCTGTCCTTGCCGGACAGTCAGCCAGCCAATCACACCAGAATGCATTTGGGTCTCCTAGGAGACTAAGCACATGGAGTTTGAGGCACCTCCCTCACTTCCTGCCCACCCCAGGCACTCAGATGCCAGAGGCGGTCTTCAGTCCTGAAGCCTGCCAGAGGCATAGGAACAAAGGGACCAAACCTGGTTTAGCGCACAGAGAAAAACATTAAAAGGACCTTTCCAAAAAGAAATGGCGAAAAAAGAAGACCAGGACCTCTTTAAACAAAGGGGCTTAAGGTGCGATCTTGAAAAACATGGCTCCCGTGATTTTTAGCTACCGGTGTTCACGGTGGGAAAAATCATGGTAGTTTGTAGTAAAACCACTGCCGCCAGCCATTTCGATAGGAAAGGGTAGCATTTGACTGCTACATGAGTTTCTAGACATAGGGGAAACTAAGTAACCCCTCCAGCACTGTATAGGAAGATAGTGTGTTCTGGGTCTAGGAATTTAAAAAGACTAGTAAAGTCAATTTAACCTTACATTCTCTGGGAAACAGTAGTTTATCCCAGATAAGGTATTTAAACCTTTTGGAAGTCTAAAAGGACATCCCTGTGTCACTGCACTGGGTGTGCTGTGTAACACACATGAAAAGATGATGCCTATGGAGTTATCTAAAACTCCATAATCAAAGAACACAAGAGTAAAACACACATCAAAATACATGAAAGAGTGGTAAAAAAAGGCTCACACTCCTTCCAGGTAAAATAATCAAGTCCTCAACATCCATAAAAATTGCTGGGAGTCTCTAAGGTGAAGGGAATTAGCACATTCATGAGAATTCTCCCTAAAAGATGTAGCATATTATTTCTATCAGTTGGTTTGTGATAAATTGTGGTACAAAGCTCACTGTCACCCATTTTGCAAACACATCCACATAATGAATAACTTCATTTTAAATATCTGCCCTAAATTTTATATGCGGCTGCCTAGTGTTCAGATAATCTAGCAACTGATCATACTCTATTATAGACACAGTCCAGACCCCAAAAACGCCACCAGGTAGCGTCACCACATTTTCAGCTTGTTCAGCCATAACACATTAAGTAATACATGTGTTATCTCAAATTGAATCATAAATGCATTTGCATACCTAGGGGCCATAGGGTCCCCATAGAAGCGCCAGACGTCGGAAGGAAAATCTTATTTTCAAATTGGAAGTAATTATTGTAAAGTACAACATGTAGCTGTTGCAAGAGGAACACCTTGCTCAGCTGTAAATAATCTTCATTTACAATCAAGCTTTCTACAGCCTCTATCCCCTCAAAGTGGGGATCGAAGTGAAAAGACTTTGTACACCAAGTGTAAAAAGGTTATCAGATTCAGCCAATGTTGGATGTTGTTCTTCCAAAATGTTAAATAAATGTTTAGTATATTTTGCATATGATGATGCCCTTTGTATCAGGGATTGAAGAAAGTAATCAGTGTAACGTCCTAATGGTTCAAGTATATCATGGGTGATGGCAACTATCTGCCGTGCTGGATGCATCTTTGGAAGAATATAGAACAACAGAGTTATTGGATAATCATTAAACACAATTTTCAGAGTAGAGTTCTTTTCTGAAATCCACCCCTTGTTCAATGCTTCTTTAAGTATTTTGTCAGTCTCCAAATGGTATCAGATCATATTCAAAGTACCTCGATTCGTCAGACATATGTCTTCTACATTCATTTATATATTCAACTATGCTCATAACCCCTTGAGTGGCCACACAGATGGAACACTGAAAAGATCTTTAATAATATTAAGTTGGTTAAGGGACAAGTTATTTTTTCTTTTTAAAGGTTCTGTAAGTCCTGTAAAACTATTTTTTTCAAATGTGTCAACCAAAGGATCATCAATTTGTGGACAAAAGGTACTATGAGGAACAAAGTCCCAATATTCTTGTTCCGTTGAGGGAACAAGAGGGTTTAGTTAAAAAAATAAAAAATATTTTTAATTTACTCTTTCTCGTTAGCATAAATATGTTGGCCTTTTCCTAAAACAAATGAAAGGTAGGAAAAAAAAGACCTAACTGTAGGGTATCATGTTGAAATTGGGTAAATTCAATCTCAAACATGTTAACTATTATGTCTTCTTCAGTGATGCCTTGGAAACTCTTTTTCTAAAAAAGGAACTGTGCTATGATTTTCCAAATTTGATGGACATGGTGTTTCAATCTCAAACTGACCAGAGTCTTTCTTGGAGCACAGCAGTGATGTTTCTCTGACATGTATTCACAGATGACTCTTCAGAACTAGATTGGCTCAGCTATGATGAGAATGTTTATTGTTATCTTGTTTGTGGTTTTTTACTAGGATAATACTCCTGCCATGAACAGGCTGTTTAATTTATAGTCTAAAGTTTCTCTTTTGAATTTTCCCAATTTTTCTGTTCCAATTCTGTTCTAAATTCCTTCAACTTACCATTGATATGAACCAAAATATTATCCAATTCTTCTTTGTGAACAAAGAATGTAACTGTTCTTTTAATTGAATAATTTCAACCTGAAATCTGGAGCTCGTTTTGGCTAAATGTTCAATCGCTAGTAATATAAGGTACAATGAGCACTTATTTAAAAATTCCTCCTTCTCTCAAGAAAGTCTTTATTCTATTTGCTTAATGTTAGCTCAAATTGGATTCTAAGGCCCCCTGGAATTATTTTAACTTTATGGTATGATGCCACAGTACTAGCATGTCATTTGAGGTTAAATTCCCTCTGTATCAGTTTTTCCAAAGACCTGATAATATTATCAGGTTTCTCTGTCGTACGCAATGTTTGCTCTTTTGTTGGATAAGTTGAAGTATTCTGTTAGTCTCCTCATCTGTGAAGCTTAAAGTTCCCACACCTCGTGCTGTTAGATCATTCATTTAAAAAAAAAGACATGTCAGGGAGAAGGAGCTATGGACAAAGGTACTCTGTTGAACAAAGAATATGAAAACACGGGACCGCCTCTGTGCACCATCAAACATCCTCCATCTTGGAAAGGCTTCCCAAGAACACTGCAGTCCAATTTCCAGCTGCTATTCAGTGTCCTGTTTCTGCTGGACCTAAACGCCTGTGACCCATAGCACAACATGAGATTTGTAAAACGTCTATATTTCAAATAATTGAACATACACCCTGCACATTATAATTGCATTCAATTAGCATCTGCTTGAAATAACTGGAATTCATATCTAAGTATTTTTATATTCCTTTCCTGTCATGCTAACCGATTTTCAAGGTGGTGGATTTTCCAAAATCACGTTTACATAGATTATTTAAAAAATTGAATTATTTAACGTTAACTGTTTATGTCACAATTTACAAGAATGTGTTCTGCAAGAGAATATATATATGTTTTCTTACGCTACAGAGTGCAATTAATCTTTTCTTTTTAATCCTCCCATTCTCTGCTTCATTATAAAATGAGGCTAGCTGTTAACATTTGTTCTATGTGCACTCATTTTGGCTGCACTCATTTTGGCATTGAACACAAAGCAATATTTTCATTGAATGTGTAATCCATACAAATGAGTAATGAACAGTTTGCAGTTCTTCATTCTCTGTGCAGTTTGCATAGCAAAATGTATTTTAAATATAACAGAGTTTTCTGGCTTCATCAACACTTCCAGTGTCACTTGCATCACATGCGTTTTTAAGTCAATCAATGTCCGATGCAATTGAAAAATGGTCTAATATTTGTTTTGTCTATAAAACATTTGTTTGCAACTAACACATGTAAAGCCACAAGGTTTAAATGCATATACATGAATATACATTTAGTATGTATGTTTGCTCAAACTTGCCAACGCCATTAGGCATTATTGCACATAGATTCCAGGCTTATATGTCTTTCCTTGGGTTGTAAGCTGTTCAACAATCTCAGGTATATTTATGAAATATGTGGCAGCACAAACGCATGCATTGTTGCCAGATGCATAGCCTCTTTAAGAATTGTGTTGTTTCTAATGATTAAAACACAACACCATTGTTGCTGATCAGTTAACTTGGTACACATTATCATCCAAACATGCCCTCTAGAAACCTGATAGCCCATGTGTTGGTGAAGATGAAGAGAGTAAAACAGAGCGATGAGATTTCCAAATTTCACAAATTACACTTAGAATCCCCATCCACCAGCTTCCAATTATGATGCTGTAGATCTGATCAGAAGATAATGAGACCACATTACAACAGGCCCCTACTTTATTTCTTTGCCCCACTCTACAAAGTGCCAAACATGTCTGCCCGCATTCTCTTCAACCACCCCTTTTGCTCTTTCACTGCTACATCAAGAAACCTTCCTGGCTATCTATATTTCCTGCTACTCAACACCCTGCCCTCTACGCTCTCAAGAACGGCTAAATCTCTTAATTCCCTGCTCTCCCTGTACTGTTTCCGGCTCCTTTACCTTTCCTGCTCCCTTCTACTGAACTCCCTACTCCATTATAGTAAGATGATAAGAACATACCCTTTTGTATAGGCACTCTAGCCACCTCTCAAAAATCACTCCTACCGTGGGAGGTAGTAACTGAGAGTTCATGTGGCATAATTTCTCCCCCCTACACATTCCCCAACGCCGCTTTCTAATGCACATGTGTAAATAAAACTATCATTATTATAATATATTTGTTTATATTTTTAAAGTGTAACATTAGCTTGAGAGCAGAGTAACGCTGAACAGGTCATAGAGCAAAACATTGTTAGCAGTAATTTAACAAGTCATCAAGAAATAATGATCACAGTGCAATATATGGATGGGGGTGTTCACAAGATACCCAGAATCTAGGTTACACCAAGGCAGTCTTAGGAGAGCCAGGCTTTCAGTTTGCCTAAACTGAAGTAGACTTGGAGCAATCCGGATTGCCACTGGTACGGGGTCTCAGAGGACCAGAGTGTGGCATGAGAAGGACTATTTCCTAGTTTTCTCCTTGTGGGCCATTCTAGTTTCTAGTTTGCAGCTGGTCTTATGATGCTCTGGTGATGACTGAGTGCCATTATGGTGATGGTCTGGTGATGACCGATTGTCATCCGATGTTTTTAGTTTGGCTGTCAGGTAGGCTGGAATACTGGCAGTGGTTGCCTTGAAGGTGAGGCATGCAGTTCTGAACCTACCTGGGAAGGGGAGCCATTGTAATTTGGTGGAGGTGTTGTGATCCCATTTCCTAGATTTGGTGATCAGGCAAGGTGCTGCATGGTGGGCGGCTTTGAGGGTGGACAGGTGAGCAGCCTGCAAGGAGGGCATTACCCCTATTGATTTTTCGAGATCACTAGGGTATACACCACCGTTCAGAAGACCTGTGATGGAAGGAAGGGCTTGATTTTGTAGAATAGAGAAATCTGATACAAAGCCTTGTGAGCCTTTTTTGCAATGTGTTGTTGGAATGATAGATTGCTATTCACAATGATGCTTAGGGATTGGGTGAGGTGTGGGTTGAACCCATCCAAGCACATTTCATCCAGCCATCTTTGAGTGGCTTTCTTCTTAGGAGGTTGGCCCTGGAGAATGAAGCTGGTCTTGGTGTGGTAAGTTTTAAATAAGCTCTTGTCATCCACGTTTGAACAGTTGCAAGACATGAGGAAGAGGCGAGCTATATGTTGTGAAACCTTGATTTTTAGGTGCAATTGTGTAACATCAGTGCAGTGGTATTTTACGACATTGAGGACAACTAAGAGTGAGCCCAGTGGTTCCATACAGAGGTTAAAGATGGCAGTGGAGAGAATGGAACCCTGAGGGACTCCACAGGTAACATGGCAGTGTCCGGATCATCAAGAGCTCATCTGGAGAGCCTAATGTCTACCAGATAGTTATGATGTGAACCATTTCAGGACAGTGCCAAATAATCCCATTGTGTGTGCAAGGATGATGACTTGTGTGTGATGGTCATTCGTGATGAGCTCAGCTGAAAGTTCCAGGAGGACTAGCAGGCACGAATCCACCTTATTGATCTGAAGGGCGTTGTCAACCAACAGAATGGTGGCTGTTTCCATACTGCATTTGCGGTAGAACCCAGTTGGTTAGCAACTACCTTCTAAATCACTTTGTTGATAAACAGAGGACTTGTGATCGGCTGGTAGTCTGCTAGGTCAGTTGGAGGTGGGATTTTCAGGAGTGGGCAGACCTGTTTCTAGGGCATCATAGGAACGTACCCTCACTGAGGGAGGCATGTTTTTTTAAGGCTGGTGCCCAGGAGGATGTTGTCTGTGTAAGAGGTTGGTTTTTGAGGATGCAAGCATGTATGAGAGGTCCTCGGGCAATAGGGCAGAGAAATGAGTCTGGGGATGAACAGCCCATCAGGTGATGAAGAGAGGGGGTCAGAGGTTTTGGAGCCCTCAATGTGGAGTCTGAAGATATTGATCTAGTTGATGAAGAACTTATTGATAGCCTCATTCTCCTGGGATTCTGGTACCTTTGGGTTGGGTGTGGGGTTCGAGCAGTGTTTGACTTCTATGCAAAGGACTTTGCTCTTGTTAGAGGCTGAAGTAAAGATGGTGGTGTAATAAGCATCCTTGGCTTCATATATTGGGCTCCACTGTTTGTAATGTAAGACCTTAAGAGACAGATAGATAGTCCTCCAGTTTGTGGGCCTTATGCCAGCATTTCCCAAGAGCTCTAATAAACAATTTCTTGATAGGGAGCTCTTGAGTATACCAGAGGTGGATGGTTTGCTCTGCTGCAACCCAGTTTTTTCAGAGTAAGAGTACCTGGCAACTCCTTTGAGATTTGACTAAAGGTTTCTAACAGCAATGCAATGTTCGCAGAGGTGGGGAAGTTGGAGACACTCTCATCCTGTGCCTCTACTGGAACGTTAGTAAAGATATATTTTATCTTTTGTCAATCTGTGTTGCCCTTGTTCTCACTTGTATCATCCATCTCCATCACCAAGCTCATATACTCTTCACTAATCATTCTCTACTTTTCTTGATGAATAATTATGTTTTGTGCACAAAAATAAGGACTACTTTATGAAGAAAATTTGGAATTGTGTGTTTCTGATGAATGCGCTACATTAAACAAAGCACCAAAATATCCTTCAACAAACTCAACGGTTGCTAGGCATTGGATCTTACTCCAGCTACATGATTGCAGAAAGTGGGGCACCTGGTGTAAGGTGCGCTGTATACCTCCCTGTGATTTATGGCTCCTTAAGATTCAAGTAAGTGTTGGGCTGCATTACAGGTAGAATTGGTGGGTAACCCCTACCCACCTGCTGGAAGTGAGATTGCCAGATTTTCTCCTCTTCCGCGCTTGAAAACTCTACATTAACAATATGCTAACATATGGCACTACAATGTTGATTGCCTGTGTTCATTGCTGAAATGTATTGGTTAGGTTACAAGAATTCTAGGTCGCAAAAATAACCTTTGCAAAATTGCCTCAAACCATAACATTTGCAGTTTTGCCTAAACGTCATGTACAGAATTGCCTGCACAGGATTGTCACCTGTGAAGGGCATACACAAGATGACCTAAATACCATAACCATAACATTTGCAGATTTGCCTAAGAGTCACGCATACGATTGAGCAGCTGTGAGTGGGAAAATAACATTTGCAAAATTGCCTCAAACCATAAAATGTGCAGATTTGCCTAAACGTCATGTACAGAATTGCCTGCACAGGATTGTCACCTGTGAAGGGCATACACAAGATTACCTAAATACCATAACCATAACATTTGCAGATTTGCCTAAGAGTCACGCATACGATTGAGCAGCTGTGAGTGGGAAAATAACATTTGCAAAATTGCCTCAAACCATAACATTTGCAGATTTGCCTAAACGTCATGTACAGAATTGCCTGCACAGGATTGTCACCTGTGAAGGGCATACACAAGATTACCTAAATACCATAACCATAACATTTGCAGATTTGCCTAAACGTCATGTACAGAATTGCCTGCACAGGATTGTCACCTGTGAAGGGCATACACAAGATTACCTAAATACCATACACTGAATTGCCTAAATACCATACATTGAGTTGGGTCGTCCTCAAGCCACACTTTATCGTACAATTAGTAGATTTGATTATAGTTCAATCCATGTGTAAATTGTATTGTATGATGACCCATATATTGCAACGTCACTGCAAGGAGAGAGGAGAAGTGGAAAAACAAAGGGTAAAACAGCTATTATTTAGAATATTGTGTAATCTCCATTGTATTCATCATTAATACTTAATCAGCATCTACAAGATCTTTGGATCAATGGTATGGGTGCCTGCTATCCACAGTTTTAATTACTCAAAATTAGATTACTTGGGAAACACTATTATTGCAACCCTTTGATATTAGCAGCCTCAGACAGATGGTTACACAAATGAGCCTCCATCTATCACCCTTCTCCGGAAGTTTTCCTGTGGCATGTTATTTAATAAAAAGATATCAACAATTGGTTAATAGGACGTGAGAATATTTGAGTTACCTGTAACACTGCCACTCCAGTCGTGATGCACATCGTTGGTCATCCGAAATTCACAGAGAGGTGCCATCAAAACTATAACTTGCAGTTGTTTAAATTCAGTACTGGCTTTTCCTCTCTGTTGAGTAAAATAGCACTATTTAGTGTTAGTAAAATGCACCCAAATGTATAACACAGATTAGTTGGCTATAATATTATTAATTGTTGTAGCTATTGTTTTTGTAATCTGCACTGATCAAAAACTTAGCTATTTGCTATGAACGGCCGTAATGGGCTTGCTTGCGAACTGTTGTTAACGTAGAGTGTTCGAGCGGGGAAGAGGAGAAAATCTGGTTGGGAGAAATTGAGCCACTGTTAGGCAGCTGGGTTTTCGGCAAGCTTTCGCAAGCTCGAAGCTCCCTTTTCAAAAATCAACTATAATATTCTTAGAAGCGGCTTATAAGTACTTGTGAGAAACTAGTGGGATTTTGGGAACAACAATAAGAACGTTAGAAGTACTTATATGACACCCAAATACTTACTGAATTCTTTTAAAATCTTATGAGTTTGAAGTAGGATTTATGTAAGATCCTATACGATTCTGATAAGATCCTTTATGCATCGGTCATCCAGTGGTAGCAATATCTGAAAAGGCAAATGCTACTTCTAGAAGGCAGCAGGGTGGTTTGTGATACAGTATAACACACACAACATTCAATAGGACTTCATCCATACACAGAAGCTATGAAAAAGTACCTTATCGTCTGACAAGCTGGATAAAATTGTATATATGTTATATCTATGTAAGCTTTATGAATAAGAGTATTTTCAGTGTTTAAAGGTTGTGACTGTACCGATTAGGGTCACTAGCAATGTTCAAAGTTCTCCACATGCCAACTCCATTTGTCAGTATTCCAGAGGGGCCTTTAGATTCAATAAAACATAGATGTCAGTTATTCCGTCATAAGAATCAATAGGAGAGACAGATTGGCTTCTGATCGACTGAGCGTGATAAGGTCCTAATGCTGCAGTAATCCTTAGTATTAAGTATAGGCAGATTGTTAAAGATTCTTACCATGGCCAGTGGAAAGTTTGGAACTTTGCAAAGTCAAAGGTCAACAGAGGCAGTGTCCATCTCTAATCATGCAAACAAACAGGTTCACAGACGACCCCAGTCGAGAATGTGCTGATTTGCAGGAGAAGGATGAATATTGATGCAGGCGTATGTTACAGGTGTGCTATTTGTTGCTGATATTGTGTGACGCTCACCTGACTCCTACGGAGGCGCTGGCCTGGTTCACGCTGCTGTGACCTCTTCTAAGGTGATGCACAGGGTTCGGAAGACGGACTGGACCGTGCCCTCAAATCTGGCTTGTTTGGCTCGCAGAAGTATCCTTCTGTAGGCGAAAATAGGGGATTAACTGTCTGTGGGGTAATGCAATCGGCCTCCCACTTTACCCTCTCACCCTCCTCGAAACCCTTCTGTGATTCCTCGTAGCGTCTCACCTTAGGGTCTGGAAGGACGAGCTCTCCATCCTGCTTCTGATGCAGGGGCGCGTTGGTATCCAGTTACTTCACTGGATTTTCGGATTGGTGAGAACCAAACTTGCTTGGCTTCCAGGTAAGTTTTTTGATAAGAGGTTCCCCTTGTGTCCATGCATTAATGTACTAATGCTAGAGTCTTTTTCCCCATAAGGGCCGGGGTACGGAATGCCGGGGAACAGGCACCGACCCAAGATGAGAGGTGAAATCCTTTTAGAAATCAGGTAAGTCTTTAATGAGCGTTTTTTGGTAATGTCTTTTCATCCGCTCATTAACGCTGATGTCTCTTTTTCCCCTTAGGGGCCGGGGTCCGGAAATGCCAGAATGCGGCACGGACCCGAAATGGAGAGGGAATGAATCAACAGGTAAGTCTTAACATGGAGATTTAGCTTTCCTTATTCCCTTCTCTCTCTCACCTTTTGTTCTGGTCTTTTTCTCCCTAGGCGCTGGGGCGTGACTGCAAATCCGGAATATCGCTGCTGAACATGGAGGCGCCCTGTCAAGGTGAGTGGAATGCGGCGCTGCATCGATCGACGCAATGAGCTTTTAAATAAAAGTCTTCCTTTTCAGGATTGTCGGCGAGATGTCTCCGGGATGCGGTTTTAGCAGGTAAGGACTTTTCCTTCTTCTGTTCTCTTCTTCTCTTCCTTTGCAGGTGATCCAGGATGCTGGCAGGCGTGGCAGAAGTCAGGATGCAGGAGCAGACACGGTGAGCGTCCAGCTGCTAGATGCAGAACAACGCGAAGCACGTGTGGCTGTTCGGGTGGGGTTTAAATAGCCTTGGAAGAAGTTCCAGGTATGTATCCTTCCTCCAATCAGGTATGTATCCTTCCCCGACCACGCCCGGGTGGTAAATTAGTCCCACAGGTAAAGTAGTTCCTTTCAGGCCTCAAGGAGGCCGGGATCCTGCAGCATGGTCTGCATCAGGTAAGTGCACCCAAGCACTCCCATAATGAGCCTGGCGCCTGTGGCGCCAGGACTGATGTCTTTTATGAGCCTGGCGCCATAGGCGCCAGGACACTGTCCAAAGGGCCCCTATATAGGGTTGCTGGGTCCTTCCTTGGGGACTGGATGTCTGCTTTCGGGGACGCAGGGCTTGAACCGGCTCCCCGGGAGCGGGCATCATGACATATTGTTCTGGTGGAGATGCTGTTCGTGAGCAACTGTTGCAGTTCAGGTAAGACTGCATAGTCTCAAGACTCAATGATACATTGAAGGCTTCTTAGCAAATGATCATCAAATTTAACGATCAGTATATGTTGCTATCTATTACTGGTGCTCGTGTCATTAAGTGGTCCCGCTTCTTTATAAAAAACATGCAAGAACAAGCATCCATTTGTTCTCTGGAAAGAAGGGATCCTTCAGATTTGCATAGCAAGTGTTTCAGCCAGTGTGCAGGAAGAGAAAATAGGGTCTTTGGTGTCCTCTGGTCTCACGTGACTTTCTACAACAGGCTGTTCATGGCAAAGTGCCAGATTAGAGTTTTCTTAATGCCCTCCTCAGGTTGGCATTATCTTCTGCTGCTTGAGAACACATCTTAGGGTTAGGTAATGTAGGAGTGTATACTCCTCGGTTAGATCAGAGAATTGAGAGTTGAGTTCACACTCAGCTCCAATCTCAACGGTGCAACCATTGAACATGTTGTTGACCCTCCATGTTGCCACTTTCTAACTTTTCCCACGCTATTTCCCGGAATGTACTCAAGATGTGGATTTCTTTCGGGAATCTCAGATATGGCTCGCTTAGGTATCTGGAGAACGCTATTATAGGCTCTGCTACCCTTGCTCTCCGGAAGCTGGCAAAATCCAAGACCAACTATCGCCAGTTCCATGTCCTATTCACACGTAGAGCCAAGTTTAGCTTTGCGACCTAGCACTGGATGTTAACACTGGGCCGCCAACAAGAGCATCCCTTGGATTGCTTTAAACTGAATCCCACTTGTACTCTAAATCAGTAAAGATCTGTGACCAGCCAGTGGAGGACACTGAGCCAAACCATGCAAGGTTACTTCATAGGTCTCTTGGGAACACCCTTGCCTTGAGAGACTTGGGTACTCTCAGGGGGAACCATCATGCCCCAACTAAATCCATGGGTTTGGACTTATCCAGGAACCTTTTTGGTAAACCAGTCAGGAAAGAAACTAAAAGTGCAGGGCTTCACGCCAAAGGCACAGGGATTCCTTCCCCTCAGTGTCCCAGGCACACCTAAGGTCTGTCAGATACCTGAGCTGTGGCGTGCTTCCACTTTCAGCTGAAGGAACAGCACTGCAAAGTCTTACCAATGAAAACTGTGCAGTATGTAAACCTCCCCTTGACATTGATGTTGCCACTGAGTTTTACTCTCCAGTTGTGATCCCAAACATATGCCTCTCCAGTTGTCATCCACACATATGCCCAGGGGAACCGATCTCCATATGTATGCAGCCTTCCAGGTATTGCAGAGTAGCTTTAAGACTCCAACATGAAGTGCTTTACAATTCATTTTTTCTTTTTTTTTTTAAGTGCTTTATAATTCTAAATAATTTGAATGTACACAGATCACAACAAAATCATGTTGTCCGGGGGCATGGACAGATGTGCGTAAGCCTACTTCTACACACTGGCATGACTATTGTGCAAGTTTAAACGTTCAGGTCTTGCATGCCATGAAAAATATGCCTGGCCCAATCCCAGCATGAGAAAAAGAGCCAGCTGGCGGGGCAGCCTGGAGCACTGGAGATTTCTTTTTGAGATCACAGATGGTCTGTGGTTTCCTCAGCCCAGCCTCTGAAGTCAGGTGACGAGCCGCAGAAACAAACTGTGCAATAGACGCGCTTGGGAAGAACACGCGTCATTTCTGCTCTGCCTGTGTCACCTGAAGCTGCTGCTGAGAGTTGAGGTTCTAGTTCATAACAGACAGGTGACTTAGATTAAGAGTGAGTTTCTGCTCCAAGATGAATTGAAACGGCTAATTTGGAAGGACACAGTAGCACAGATAAATGGGAATGCACATTTTCAGGGGTGTAGGTTAAACCATCGGGGTACAGTACGAGTTCAGTAGTATCCACAGTACGAGTTCAGTGGTATCTCATCACGGTAAATCCATTGATACCATCAAACTGTAATACCGTTACCATCACTTGGTCCGGCGGTATTACTGCCGGATTACGAGTGGTGGTGGCAGTGTTAGTCCCCATTTAATTGGAGTCCACAGGACTCTATGGGAGATTCTGGCGGAATTCCGCCGGTGGTAATTTTGCTGGAATTTGGTGGAAAGGTGGTGGATTTACCTTCAGCCCATAGCTGCAAGTGAATTCTCCAATTTACTGCCAAACTCATAGTTGGGTGGTGCTCTACTGCAGCGGTATATGGTATTACCACCGCATTTCACTGCACTACCCAAATTATAATGAGGCCCAAAAATTGGCAGAAGCTCTAAAGACGGTGAAACAGGTTTGGAGGTGCTCATGTTTTATTATATGAGATCATAGATCTTTTTCTAATCAGTATGCAGCAATATGTTACCTCTGGTGGTAATTGCACATGCCACGTATTGGCTCTATGCAGAGCCCATCGTCGTTACAGATTTTCACAATAACATGATAATAGCACACATTTTTATAGAACTCCACATCCGATTCCTTTTGGTTGGAAGAGTTGTTACTCAAGTCGATGGCACTTAATTTATTGACCATAAGTCGACCCTCTCGAACAAGACTCACAGATGACAGAGGCGAACGCGTGACTTGTTGAGCAAATTACTGGCTTGGCAAAGGCAGTTGATCTGTTACCAATGTTGCTGCTTTGTTAATAGAGAATGGAACAAAAAGGTTTAGCCCCAATCTGTATTATTTCAAATGTTTTCACCTGGGGAAAAGAGGAGCAGGATATTGTATTTATGATCTGTGCTGCATAAAAAAGAAATGTAGTTGACACCGTTTTGTTGTACGTTAAGGAGCAAACATAGTACAAACAACTGCCTGAGTCATTTTTGCCTGTGTGCAAACATTTTTAGATAATAAGGGTTGTGACAAAATCAGTTTTCTCCATTGTGTATTATCAAAGCATGTGCTCACTTTTTAGCACCAGTGCAAGTCAAAATCTGGCCCTGATGTGCTATTTCAAATGTCCTGATTAATACTTTTCTTAAATATTCGAACAGTCTCCTCCATTGCCAGTGTTCTGATTAAATTCATCAAAACAATTATAATTAATAAAAATGTTTTGGATCCTGTAGAGAGGGAAAGGCCCTGTGAGGGTGTGGGGATTTTTCAGTTTGTTGCTGTTGTAGCTTTTGGGGTGAGCTGGTAACGATACCGGAAAAGGCAATAGGGGATGAGAACCAACATTCCCTCATGCACATCTCTCACACTCTGTCAATTACTGCCAGGTTAACATATTTCTATGGCCTCAGAATTGAAAACATGAAGTGAAACAGAAATAACAGACATGCATCTGCTCACTTCCAAAGGTGCGTCACAGGAAATTAAGCAGCACAAATAACAATGACCAGACCGGATGCGCCCAGGAGTGAAGGGCAGAGGAAGTGACAGGAACACAGCAGTTCCTGGTACGTTTCCTCTGCCCTACTCACTTTTTAGCTAAGTCCTCTGCCCAATCCTGGTGACAAAAAAGGGTTGAGTGCCTTCCCAAACCGTAGGAAAATAGGCTGGGGGAGGTCTGAGGGGTTCCCGCCTGTCACTCACGCTTGGCCCACATCATATGGCAGGGGACAGTTACATAATGAAGATACACAGACTACCTGCCCATTTAAAGAGCCTGAAGCTCCCGTTGGTAGATCCAACATCCCCTGCATTGTAATTGTTTATTTATACAGCGCTTATACACAGGTGGAGTGCTTCAAAGCGAAACAAAAAAAAAACACGGAGAAAAGACGTTCACAAAACCTGGTTACCATTCAGCTGTGTTACAAAGAAACACAACAAACGGCCACTGTTACTGAGCCCCGAGTTTGAGAAACCCCCATTTCGAAGGCACAGAGAAGTTTTCCCCTGTAACGTGTGCTCCCTCAAGTGATATAACATTTCTAATTCTTTGTTCACCAGCATTATTTTCACTCACAAGTGAAATAATGCTGCCAATTCATTGTATAGAAGCAGCATTTCCACTTTTGAGAGATGCAAGTTGCAATCTCACTAAAGACAAGCATTCCTTTCACATACAGAGTATTTTGGCACACCCTCAAGTGGTATAAGTCCCACTGGCATAGGTTCCACACACTGAGTAGCCAGGGGACTGTGCCCTTCTCAAGAGTGGTTGGCAGCATTAAGGAAGGTGCAATGAATTCCAAAGTAGCAGACAGGCCAAAAAAAGCTTGGTTCTGCCCTTAGTGCCCATATCACCGTCAGGTGAGCCTATTAAGGGCTGCTGATCCAAACTCCTCACCAATCCTATGACACTCGTGCAGATGCTCGGTAAGAGACACAACCTAGGGCAGGGAGCACAAAAGTATATAAAAAGTTCACAAGATCAGTCAGGTGGCATAGGAATTCGGAAAAGGAGGTTGTGGAAGGCGGTTAGAACAAGTTGGCAATTTTTCAAAGGGCTTTCAAGGAGAATTTAGAGAAGCCGTTGGAGATGCGAAGGGAAGGAGGAGGTGGTTGAACAGAGTAAGAATGAGGTGAGGAACATCAGAATGAGGTGGGTGACAGTAAGGAGAGAGTTGGTCATAATAATGAGGAGGTTGGGGAAGAACCTCAGAAGAAGTTGGTTGCTGATAGTAAGGAGGAGGTTGGTGAAGAATGTCAGAAGGTTGAGGTTGGTGATAGTAAGGATGAGGTTGGTGAGGGAGACCAGAATGAGTTGATTGCTGACAGGAAGTAGGAGGTTGGTGAAGAATATCAGAAGGTTGAGGTTGGTGATAGTAAGGATGAGGTTGGTGAGGGAGACCAGAATGAGTTAATTGCTGACAGTAAGAAGGAGGTTGGTGAAGAAAATCAGGAGGAAAGTTGTGATATTAAGGAGGAGTTTGGATAAAGTCAGAAGGAGATGGCAAAGAGCAGGAGGTGGCGGTTAGACCAAAAAGAAAGGTGCCAGAAGGGCCAGTTGCTCCAAGGCAGATAATACAGATCAGAGAAGGAATGAGCACATGGTCTGATGACAACCAGTGAGGTTACCATAGGAGTAGAGAGGCCTCAAAGAGGGCAGACATCAGGACCCCCAATTGGGGCAGCTGACCAGGCTCGGCCCAGAGGCACTAGGTAGGAGCCAGGTCTTGGGCCCAGTTAAGACTTGAAAATAAGCTGGCTTGAGGGAGAGACCCAGAGAGGATCTAGGACATATGGATGTACGTTATTATTTCGAATATGAACATTTCAGAGATGAAAATGTCGAATTCTAAATGTTTGTATTCAAAATAATAACCCCACAGCTAAATTGCCTTTGTATACCCCACTTCCCCCACCCACTTACTTACCTTTTGGAGGCCCACTTCGCTGTGTGCCGCCGAGTCCCTGCAGCGCCAGTTCCCTTCACTTCCGTGGATGGAAACCGGCGCTGCAGGGTCCTTTCCTTTTTTGTTTCAAAACTTTGTTTTTGATGCAGGGAACAACCCCGCCACCTCTGATTCCATTATAGCGAACAAGGGTGCGGGGGACACCCCGCAACCCCCGCTTCCCTTTTTCGCTATAATGTAAACCGAATCTACATAATTTTGGTACAGCCGAAATCCGATCATTTCAACCATTCGTTTTTTAGTGCAATAATGAGGAGATGAACTGACCCCAGGGCTTGTGAACTCAGTTAAACCCATAACAGACAGCTACTGGAGGAAGGGCATGGGAAGCACTCACGCCCAACACTGATATTTAGAGAGGAAGTGTTCAGCAACCCGCGAAGCTTGCAGCCAACCCAAACTGGGAAGGTCTGAGGTGATTCTCAAGTGGTACAAGTTGAACAGACTTTATGCTATATTTGTTCATTTGTTTTTCCTTTTGGGGTGTGAAATAAAATTCTTCTTTCCACTACTTTTGGTGTCCTCGGCTACATGAATCCTTCGATGGCCCACCTTCAACCTTTCTGTGGGCACCTCCTTCCAGGTCATGGGTTTTCCATGCCATTACTGTGAGCCCTCCTTAGGGATGCCACCTGATACACTTTTATGTATGTGATGGGCATAGCCAGTGGCCCAAAGATATGCTTGGATGCAGGGATGGACTAAACATATTTGAAATGGCTTCCATCTTTTTTCACAGACTTCACATAGGGGTGCACAGGTTATCTGCTGAAGGAAATGTAAAGAAATGCCATACCACATTCCACTGGAGCATATATCCCCAGTAAATCCTGCCCATCTAGATCGTGGTCTGTGGGTCAGGCATTTACATTGGGGCTCCATGCTGAAACTTAGTTTACCCATTGGGCCTCTTTGATATACTTGAAACATTTTTTAAAGGTATCCACTGAATATGACTTCGTTTTGAATATCTCAAGCCGTGCCGTTTGATGGTTTGAAGTCTACTAGACCAACAGATACCAGCTCATCCAGATGGGTACCTGCGGATCCCAACAATGCCCAGTGACTGTGGAGTTCTACAAGACTGACTCCTCTCACCTCTCAACTTGTCTACGTGGAGCTACAGGGGGCCCTCTTGGCGAAATTCAACATTAAATTCCACCAGGATGCTGATGACACACAGCTTCACCTGAAGGTCAACTGCCGCGACACCATTCAGCAGTCGAAACACTGCATCTCCACCATTCAACCTGGATGTCATGTGCCTGCTTGAAGCTCAACCCTACCAACACAGAGTTCATCATCCTTGAGGGCATCACCAAATGCACCCAGGTTCAAAACTGGCCTACACAGATAGATGTCAATGCCTTCTCTCCCCAACTCAACCCTAGCGCAAAGCCCCTCAGCTTCACCATCAACTACAACCTCTACTTCAAGGCATGCATCAACTAGAAGATAGCAACAGCATGGTACAAGCTTTACCTACTGCATCAAATCATACACCCCACCTCTGCTTTAAACATGCAGATTCCATCAGCCAGGCCCTGGTACTCTCTCACCTGGATGGTGGCACCTCCCTCCTGGCAGGTGTCCCAACCACTACACATGGCCCCTTTGAAAGCTGTCCAGCGTGCCGCAGCATGCCTCATCAAATGACTGAAGACATTCTACCACATTTTCCCCACTCTCAAGGAACAACACAGGTGAACACTTCCATGCATTCATCAACTTCAAGACAGCCTGCATCACCTAAAAATGCCCTAATGTCCAAAACCCATCCTAATTACATGAAAAGATTACCATCTCAGGAGGTCAATGCAACACTAGAAGCCAAGATAATGTGAGGCTGGAATACAAAACGTGAAAGTTGGAGAGGTCTAGAAAACAAGCATTCTCTTGCTCTACTCCCACGCTCTGGAACAACTTTCCTGATAACAGGCTGGCTGCCCCCCTCCTGTGATTGAAGGAACATGTCACTGACAAATGAGGAACATAATCTAACAAGGCAATCCTACTCCACCCTCTATGTCCCACTCCATATTTTGTACAGTCTGCGGTTGCTTCAGAGCAAGGTTTGCACTGTATAAATCATCTACATCATACATTTATACATACATATATAACCTTTGGGCCAGAGCTTTTGTGGAAAGTGACCAGGAGTCGGCTTCTTTCCAACACCCTGGTATCTGCAGATAGAAACATCAAGAGGCACCTAGCTATAATAACCACACCAAGCTGGAGATACCAGAATCCAGCCTGATGCGACAGCCTTAACACAAATTGCGCAAGTACCAAGATGTCCGGGGGCATGCACCCGTACCAGGTTACCAGTTCCATCAGCACCCACTCCTGGTAACAATCTCAGTGGGGCTTTCACGTGTGCATTCTCTGTTACTGAATGGCTTGTGGAAGCTGGGTTTCCTGTCTGGCCATCTTGGTGTGGTGTGAGAGAAGGCTTCCTGGGGTTGTGCTTGCAAAGGTTGCGCTGCTTGTGCAGCTTGCACGTGCACCACTGCTTGCTTAGCGCGTATATGTATACAGTCCCTCTGACATCTTCTATTCCAGTTTGTCCTTCTAGTGTCCTTGAATTGTTGTTACAGTTTAGTCTTCAGGGGCAGACGGGTTTGCAACTTTCCCCTTCAGTTATTCACCACTTATGTTGCTGCGCCATTTATAATTTATGACGTGATTTATTATTTGACTCCTCTCAATTTCTTAATATTTAATACTCCACTTACTACTCTTACAGGTTGATGGTTTCATTGATAAGCTCTCGGCTCCCAAGACACTCCTGGGATGGAAAAGTTTCATCATGCCGAATGCGCCATCTAATTGAAACCATTGACATCTATCCACCTTTTTCAAGGTGGACAGATGTCAATAGCTGTTCCCCACTTCAACCTCCAGAGATCAGTGGGGACCAGTTTCCCTGTCCTGGCGGCGAAACTCTGGAACTCACTACCGAACCCCCTCAGAGCGGAACCTTCCTCCCCAGCGTTCAAGAGGCAAGCCAAAGTCTGGCTATCTGCCCGGAACCTCCACTGAGCTAGACTACTCACCAACCACATGCCTAGACAATACTGTACATAAGGAATTGATGCCTATTTTATTGTATAACTATTGTTTAACTACTGTTTATTTGCCTTTTGACAACCTCTTCTGTATATTATATGTAAATGCCTCATGTATATTATTTGCAACGTCTATCTTGTCTGTATCCCAAGTTACGCGCCCGGATGCCTTTTGGCCAGGTGCGCTTTATAAATAAATAAAATACAAATACAAAATACAAATACACTAGGTGTCTTTTTTCTAAGTAGCTGCCTGTTTCTGGGCGGTAACTTATAAACATATAAGATGCTGACGCAGCCCTGCAATGTGTTTCTGTCTCTGGATGGATTCCTACACATTTTACCCTGTTTTTACTATATCCATTACTTAATGGCACACCATTGGTTCTCTGACGGAGGTGCGCCCTCAGTCCCCACCTACTCCGTTTATTTTCCCGCCATTCATTTCTAATTCGCTGCATTCTGTTTTACATTTCCCAGTTTTATGTCTTCAAGTTTTGTCTACCCTTTTCTCTATACCCTTTATAACTTGCATTTATATCACATTTTTACCAAAGCGCACTTATATCTAAACAATCACGACTTTTGCACAGCACAAGAAGAAACACCAACCTTCACAGGCAGCTCTTTCTCTAAAACCCCTTTGGAGGTTGGACTTGAGTGTCTTTTCTATGCTTTTTGTGCATCAAGGTGTTCGAAGGGAAGCCGTCCGTTACTTCCGTTACCATTTCAGCTGCGCATGACAAATCTACGTCATGGTCCCAAATGCAGGAACCCGCAGCTGATCACCAAATAATGCAATAGGAAGACAGGCATCAAAGAAGAACCAGGTTTTCTTCCATACAGCTGTGAAGAAATGGGCCGGTAAATGCCATTGTATCCACGTCGCAAAATTGAGGCCCCCAAGCGCAGAAACCTCTGTGTTTTTATAGTTGTACACAATGGACCCCATACAGAAATTCAGTATGATACATTTAGTCTGTTGCATTAATAGTGGGACCCCATAACAGTACATTCTCAGGCATGGCTTTACTCGATTCCTCGAATTTGATGTAATACTGCTCGTCACACCAACATGACACTGACCACATCCTCCCTGGGAGCTTTGCATCACACCTAATAGCACTAAACCTTCAGACTCAGCAGTCACGTGATTGCTATTCCAGTTCTCATGCCGCTAACTCTGCCTTCATGATCTGATGCAGAGCCTGTAGATGATGAAGGTGGGCACCCAAACGCGTGTCCTCATAATGTGCAGAAGTAAATATAACACGCCACGTCAGGGAATGAGACTAAGAGGTAAGTTACAAGGAAAACAAACTTTATATTAAATCAAGTATGCAAGCAAAGAACTCTGCTGCCTGAGAGCGCTCTGCCAAAAAGTACACAGGCAGCACATTATAAAAAACATCGTCGTCAGCCATGATGCCATGACATATAGTAAAACATTACAGTGAGGATTGGTGGACCGGTATGGCGCAGCCTGCTCTATAGGGGATGCCAGACTGCAATTGGGCGCTGCTTCCCAGTCGACCTGGTGGCACGTGGCCCAGCTGGGCTCATCTCCACGGTGAAGGTAAGGTCAAATGTAACACAAGTCTAACTATCTAAGCTAAACAACAGGAACTGATAATATGTAAATAATGGTGAACATAAAATCCTTGCATGAAGGGGTATTTAGAAAAGGTGGGCTAATATATTGGCATTCCGACCACTACATTCAGAGCTTCATTGCTATCAGTGTCCCGCTCCCAGGTGTCTCTCTCTGGGGGTTTGATCTACTATTTATGTTCCCTGATGTCTCATTATATGAACGGCATGTGTTGGGTTTGGGGAGAATATACTGCTGCACAGGATTAAGTCTATGGTGGGTGTTCTGGAAGGATCAATGCGAGGGGGTCAGATGGGTATCACCATGATGGAGAGTGGAGTGTCAGGGACTGGTGGGCCCTGGCACGGCAGGGTGGGAGTTGAGAGGGCATGGGCATTTTAGTGGAGATGGATGCACACTTGTGCTGGGGCCTGCTCTGGTCTCACGATCTACAGAGAGCATATTCTGTGGAAGTGATACTAAACAACTGCAACAATAAATGGCTCGACTTCCATGAGAACAAGGCTCGCGCGGAGCTGGCATGGGGTGGCGATATCTGGGGCTCTCTGTGTGAGGTGCGGGACATGGGAGAGCTGAGTTCACAGAGGGATGATTTTTGGGCCTAGTAAAAATATGGCGTCTGCTCTAATACAAAATGGTGTCCGTTGTCGAGGCTGAGAGCTGCATTATTCGTATAACTCTCTATGCTATATCATAAGACAACATGCCGGGGGGGGTGTCTCTCCCCCTTGGCCTACACGTGATCTTTTTACGGCGGGAGAGGCGAGGAGTTTGGGATAGGACCCAACAATATGCATACCTGGGAAACAGACAGTGGGCCTCATTACCGCTTTGGCGGTAGCCATGCCCTTAATAAAGGCATGGCTGCCACCAAAGCCGGGTCCGGGTTCCCTGAATGGGGAATTACTGGGCCATTCCGAGTTTGGAGGGCCCAGCAATTCCTCCTTCAGGGAACCCGGGCCCAGACCTTCCCCATTCCCATTTGAGCCCCCATAGGGCTCAATGGGAATGGGTGCAGGGAGCTAACAACGGGCGGATTACGACCGGCCTGTTGTTAGCTCCCTGGTCCCCTCGCGGGACCCGGTAAGGACGCCTGGGTTTTACCAGGCGTCCTTACCGGGTCCCGCAAGGGGACCTCGTAATGAGGTGGAATGGGTTTAACGGGTCCGCATCCTTTAGCGGCACCCGTTAACCCATTCCGCCAATGTTATAATGAGGCCCAGTGACTTACTTGATCCTTGGGCAGCCTTATGGGCACCTGTGTGCTTGCCAAACAATCTGCATTTAATTCTGCAAAACACCATCCTTTAGTATGGCTACCTTTCTGCATCACGGACACAATGATGGCTGCTGTTCTGCACTGTCTGAGGCTCATGTACATCCATAGACCTAATGTAAAATGCCATCAGCTTCCACATTATCCTGGAGGTGACGTAACCCGTCACTTGATTGCTGGAGGCCATTTGGTAAATCAAGTTGTTCTGGTTGCTAAGCAACCACTTCTCACTAACTGGGAATCCCGACCAGCATCCATACTCAAAAACTGTGTGGGAACTTAAAGGTAAAGCAAAGCTTCATTCAGAGTTCCCTTATGCTTCAATATGCATGCAAGTAGGTAACAAAGATGAACATGTATGCACTACACAAAGCTAAGAACTTCCAATAAAATCTGCAGTGAAAATAAACACATCCTAAAATCAAACTTATTTCATAATTTTATGAAAACATTGGGCCGTATTGCAACTCCGGTGGTACCCGAACCGTTAAAACCGTCAGGCTGCCGCTGGAGTTGTGATTTTTTCCGGCGCCTGGCTTGCCAGTAACAGTGGGGGATTCTAACCCCGCCGGTCAGGGAAATCAGGCACCTGGAAAAATGGTATTCCCCATTCCCATTGAGTCCCATAGGACCCAATGTGAATGGATGGCACAGCGGCACCGGCACTGTAAATAATGGTGCTGGTGCCTCCGTTAAAGTCTGCAAGCGGTTGCTGTTCCGCCCGCCAGCTCAAACTTGGCGGGTGGGACGGCAGCCACTCACAGAACTTGAAGTGTGTTGGTCCGGTAACAACAGTGCCAGTAGACTTACCGGCACCGTTGTTACCGGACCGGCATGCTTGTAATAAGGCCCATTATCTTGCTAGTTGTGGTACAGCAAATCATGCACACGTTCCCTCACTGTGCTTTTGGGGAATTTAAGTGGTGAGGTAATCCATCAGCCAGTTTCTCAGAGGAGGTTCTGTAATTCACGTCTTTCCGGTTGCTAAGCAACTTTCCTCCACTCACTGGGTGTTCCAATCAGTGGCTCTACTTCACTCTGTAAATGACCCCGCAGCACACTTCCTCATGCCAGAGCACTGAGTCTGCAAGTGGAAATGAGTTGTAAATCAAGTGTAATGTATGCAGATTTGCTGAAAGTAGTAGACTACCCATTTCTTTGCGAATGCTGTTTTCTGGTGTAAGTAACGAGAAGATGTCAGACGAACATAAGTCTGGTGAAATGTAACCAAAAAAGACGGATTCTTTCTTAATTGGCCTCTATTTTTTTTATACAATTTGATGTACATTTGTTGGAGGAAAACAGTCCTTTGTGTCTGATTTAGGTTACAATGAAACAATGGATAAAGCAAAAGCACAACGTACAGATCTCGTTAGAATAACATTTGAATAAAATGGATAACACACCATGCAGGGATTTCCTTGAACATTTATAAAAGATTTAGATTATGAAAGTTGAATCTGAACATTCCCAGACATCAGAAATGGCACAGGAATGCAAGGGAAATGTAAAGGCTCTGAAATTACTGTTTGCTTATTTTTTTGTATTACTGCTTTGTTGTTTTTCACTTTCCATCTTATCAGCTTTCTTCTTCATTAGTCTTATTAATATTCTATTTTTTCATTTCATATTTTTTAAATCGCTTTCGTTCTGTTTTTTGACTTTGCTATTCTCCCATCACGAGTCGTAAAATCCCTTTGCAAACTGTACGCTCATCTTGGTGGCCATTTGTTTCTCTTCTTTCCCTATTTTGCTATACGTTCTTTTATTACTGTCAGAGATCACCTACTTCATTTTTCTCATGTTTTTCTTTGTTATAATGTTTTACCATATCCTATCCTTTCTCGCTGGCCATTTTCCTGCAGTTTTCCTTCTGAATTTCCTTTCTCATTTATCTTCTAACTTCTGCTCTTCTCTTTCGGTCTTGCTTGTCATGTCCCTTCTGCTTCCATATTCGAGCAACGAGAGCCCAATCCACCACTTGTGGCATGCATTTTCTATTCACTTCTTTATTTTTTGGGAGGTTTTCTTTCTATTTTCAAAAGTTTCCTTCCTTTTTCCCCGCTCTGTCCTACCTTTAGTAATTTATCATTCCTCTCATCCATTTTGGCCCCTGCCTTATCCTTTCAGTCTTTGTAACTTTTTCTCTTATTGCTCCCCTCACCAACCACCCCATGTGTGATGTGCATGAGGACAGCCAAGGGGCACACGCTCTCATGGATGGAGGTTGTGAAGAGATAGAGTGATACAGGGAGGGAGAGTGAGAGGGGCAGAGAATGAGAGGGAGAGAAAAAAGAAAGAGACAGAGAGAGAGTGAGGGACAGAGAGATAGGAGAGGGATAGTCGGAATTTATTTTAAAGGTGTTGTGAGATCTGCCACAATTCTTTCTGACTCCTTACTGTGACTATCCATTTTAATATGCATTCTGGGTGGATCTGAGTTCTGTAAGCAGCCTGTAAGTGGCTCCCTTTACTCCTGCCACCTTAGATACCATTTCCCTGTTGCTATGACATACTCCTTGCTCAAAATAGGAGTTTGCCACTGGGAACACCTCATCACACAATGTAATTAGCTGTTTAATTGGAAGACACCTCCCTTTGGGAAGATAATATGCCCAGGCAGACCGAGCAAGTGTCAACAGAGGTGAGTGGATTAAAGTGTTGAACGCTTCCCAGGCTGCTCCTTATTGTTGAACTCTGAAGCTCTAATTAATGTCACCGTGAAGACATAGATACCTACTAGCACCTCCAATTGCCTGTGCCCTAGCGCATTGCAAGCACACAGCTAAGTTGCCTGAACACAACACGCCAAAGATCCAAGCCTTCAAACTTCCTTCACACTTCAAACAACAAAACACTGCACACCTACAAGAAACTTACTTACTCCCCACCCCACTGGCCAATGCATCCTAGAAACATGGTCTTCTGACACCTAGTAAAAGAGCCCCATGCCCATTTCAGTTTACTTCTGGTCTGCACGGATTAACACATTGATAAAGCTACCTTGTAATGTCCTCCTCGTCTGTTGAAGCAAACCTCCTCTCCTCAGATCAGCCAGTAAAAATGCTACTCTCTGTCACGTTCTGGGCCTATACATTGGTGCTACTGTAGATAAAATGGGCCCAGGGCAGAATGAGGATTTGTGTAAAGCCTTCCACAAAGGCACATGTGCATGCACAAGTAGCGGAACTGTGACCCGGGTGGGAATGGGTGGATAGGATGGTAGATATGAGCACACAGGAATCAGGGCTGTGTGGGACAAGTGGGTCAGATGAACAAAAGAACATTATCTTCCTGGATTGTTTTTCTTGGGTTTTGTGATTGAGGCTTCTTCTTGCACTTAAGATGGTCCTACACACGGTTTTACTGCTTAGCAGGAGCCCAAAGTATGTAATTAGCATCAAAGAGAGCTCAAGTAAAAAGTAGAGGTGTGTTTCAAAGATCAAAAGGTACAGTAACAGAACTGTTAAAATGCTTGTAGAAAGTAGAGGAGCTATTACCAGTAAAAGTTGAAAGTACAGGAACTCCATTCCCCTTTGTTCCGCCTCACTTCGATCTCTGATTATGAGCACTGTGCAGCCTGCCTCCCATTTAAAAGTGGCAAAAATAAATATTCATTTAAGTTGAACCTCAGATTCTAGCTAACAGCGACACAGGGTGGAATACTGATGAAGGAGGCACAACTGTGGCCCTGCTCCAGTCTAGGCACATGAGTCATTGGATAACTTGGGAAGGAGGCCGACAGTGAGACATTCCCTAAATAGTCAAACCCTTGCAATGCAACAAAATCCTTATCAGTCTGTACTCATTCGAAATAATAAGATAATATGCATTCATCTTAAACTATCACCATTTAGAATGAAACAAATATTCCAGAATGTTAGATAATTTGTGTGTTCGGGTACTAGAGGCATACTTCTAGAGGCATACTTCTGGAGGCATACTTCTAGAGCTCACATTAATAACCATACATGGGAATAGAATCTACCTCAATGGGGCCACTGAATCCTCCAGGGACTAAGGCTCTGCCTGGAAAATGACAGCACCCAATGGAGCGCGGCATTGAGTGTTTCCACATAGATGTGGAAACCCGGCATACAACATGGGGCTCCTGCAACCAAATGGAAATTCTCCATGTGTCAGGAATAGGCATTCCAACGAGTTTCACAGGTTAGGCCCAGGTGTCATGTGCTTGCATGAACTAGCCACAAAATTGGAATGTTGACTGCCATTGTTACAATGTCAGCCATCGTTGCTTATCCCTGCCATGTGGCTGCGCAAACAGCGTAGATCACACTGGATTTACTGCATGCAGTAAACAGCCCAAAAACCTGTGTGACTCCCACATTTGCTGGCCTTAACGAGGCATCTGTGCCCTGAGCAGAGATGTATCAGAATGGATGGAAACGACATGATTGGGCCACAGAGTGGCACATACCTGCATGTTGTTCTGGTCTGGGATTGCGATGGCTGTTTCATGTGTGGCTGTGTTAGTCCTCTCAATTCGCTTGATATCTTCCTGATGAGAAGTACAACAATTTTCTTCACATGGGTTGAGTCTGCGTCTTTTGAAACAGGTGCAGTGGTAGGCCCAAATCATGATAGGGTCATTTTCGACCCTTTCATGATTTCTTTTTGAAGTATGGCTGACACGGGTTAAACCGCGGCTGTCCCAGTAGAATTTCCAACTCCCAAACATGTATGGAAATTATTTTTTTGCAGGATTTTCGCAGAGACGGGACCTTTAATTGTCCCACCTGGTGAAATTCTATCCCAGCAACCACATGGTTGCTGGGAGCCTGTCATACATTGGTGTAGGGAGCGTGCAAGCGGGTATGTACATTGCATCTTTTCGCTACAGTCTGATCCCTCCTGATATGCTCAGGATACCTTTGTGAATAAGGTGACTTGAGCATTTCTCATAGCAGCGCTAGTGAAACAAGCGCAATCTCTGTGCTCCTTTCATTTACGCTGCTTTTTGAGGATCTGGCGCACCATTTAGTGTGGTGAATCCCCACCTGATTTGGGCCGCTAGAGCCGCTCTCGTAATTCTTTTCTCCCTGCCTGCAGTGTGGTCAAGTGGCCAGTGGCCCACCGAATGTACCAGTGGATTGGAACGGGTTGGCCCATCAACCGGCTTTTGAGAAGCTGAGCTAGGTGTAGCCAAGGAACCGCCTTGAGTACTAGCAAAAAGAGAATAAAACCAATGTTAGCTGGCAGTCTGGCATGGGAGGGGGATCCAGTGAACAAGACCAATGCTCCACTGCTCACTGGATGGCTAATACCAAACCTAGCATCAGTGGCGAGGATGAGAAAAATTTCTTGATGATCGGGGAGATATTAGAAAACTGCTTATGAGTGATGATCGTGAAACAGAAAGAGAGAGGTGCGCTCGGTGCACGAGAGACGGACTCCAGTAAAATCCGCTCTGAACTGTGGAGCCAAGAGAAAGGGTGGTGTGAGGAAGAACACGCGGGTGAGAGCCCGATGGGGGCTGAGGGACAAAGTCTACGGACACGACCCCAAACCCAAAATGACAGGAAGGAGCAAAGCTGTGAAGTTGTATATGAAAGCAAGGAAAGGAGTTCTCTGCTATAGTATCAGGGGGTCAATAATCCACCAATAAAAAAGATAGCCTCGGGTCCAAAATTACTCTGTCTATTGAATTTATAAAAAAGTGCCTAAAGAGGTTCACACTATTACAAATATATATCCACAACAGCAGAAAAGGTTATGCTTGGGGTGGAAAAGTTAACCGCTGGCTTGTTTATTATACACATTATTTAAAGGTTGCATGAGGAGTGCAATGGGGCAGCTGTCATAGCCAAACAATAATAACATTAATCAATCACCACAATTTTCAAAAAAGAAACATTTCGGAAAATTAGAAACATTTTGGTAGTACAGTGTATTTGCCATATTGTGTATCAAGAGAATACAGCCACCATACATTTCACAACATTGTATATACATTGAGAGTATCCTGAATTCACATCAATGCAACCATGAAAGAGCTAGAGGACAACTAGTTTTGGCGTAGGCCCCGGTATATGGCCGCCTTTGTCAGGGTCCAAAATGTTCTTTGTGAAGATCTTTATACATAGTCAAGAAACAAATATATCCGTTATGACTACACATGTGAAGCATATTTACAAAACCAACAGCCACCTTATGTGTAATAAAATTGTTTATACATTGAGAGCATCCTGAATTCACATCAAGGTTTCATGCAACCATGAAAGAGCTAGAGACCAACTAGTATTGGCGTATGCCCAGGTATATGGCCGCCTTCGTCAGGGTCAAAAAGGTCTTTGTAAAGATCTTTATACCTAGTCAAGAAACAAATATATCCCTCATTACTACACATGTGACGCATATTTAGAAAACCAACAGAAATCCTCCACCAAATACCAAGGGATTATGAACAGTTACATAGTTTATAACACATTCATACACGTCTAGATAAAGAATGCAACGTATATAAATCAAAACTGTAATCCAAGGGACATTCAAAGCAATGTGAGTCCACTTATCGACATCTTGTTTGTCATTAACATGTATCTCACCTAGAGCTATACCTCATACCCTAGGGGGCATGGTTGGTTAGAGGTCTAATTACAAGAAGTTTTGAGTATATTAAAATTGTGCCTTCATCCTATTAGGAACCTATAGAAAGACCAGGGCCCCAGGGAGTCCAATTCCACACATTGCCCTTCCGACAACACATAAGAAGAAGTTATCTATGCCCCTGATGAATGTCCATTTATTAATTTTGCTGTTAGGACAGAAACTTGTGCAAGTAGGGCTATGTTTTTCAATAGAATTGTCAACAAATGTACACATTGAAGTGATTGTAAACCATTTGTCATTGAGATACTGAGATCCTCTACACTATTGACGATTTATGTATACATTTGTGTATTTATGTGGAGTGTGAGTCTTTTTATATTGTTTTTTACATTGTCTTAGACATGAATTTCAGTGTTTTATGTTTGTGTTATATGTAATAAATCGAAAAAATATATATTTTTTAAAACAACGAGGATTGAGTTCTGATCCATATTTGGGACTATAGGCTGAAGCACTTTAGTATCCTTCCTTTTATATATACCATGGTGAATACCCACTAAGTAGGAGGGCTGTGAATCCTCCATGTGGGATTAGCCGTTCCGAGACTGAATTCAACTTCATGTATTTGGTTCTATCATTTTTGATTGATGCTGTACACACGGTGTCAAGTAATATCATTTGTTATCCAAGTTTTAGGCTAGTTCAAATGCCATGCACAGTGACAGACAGCGAGCAAGAGAAACAATAATGAAGAAAACACCGAAAGCTTGTCTGAAAGAATTACCAGGCACCCGGGCTGTGTTTCTTTCATTCACGCCGATAACCGCACTCAAGGCCCTGTTCGTCACATTGTGCTCAAGCACTGTGGGAAAACAGACCTGTGTGGTCATATGTATAGTTGAATACAACAAACACGCGTGCTCATGACCATAATAAACCAAAATGCAGGAAAAAGTGCCATATGCAGCTTACCAAAGTCAGAGGAAACCCAAACGAATCTGGGAGCTGTGCAAATCAGACGTAGCTTTCTCCACACCGTAAACACTGTGACGACCCAGCAGTCTAAGCCAGGGGCGTTGCTAGGGGGGGGCTAAGGGGGCTATAGCCCCGTATCTTTTGGCTGTAGCCCCGGATAGAAGCTCAGGAGCTACAGCCAAAAGACTAGCTAGCCCCTAGTCGTGACAGCCTGGACATTAGCTTAGCCCCGGATCTTTTCCAGACCTAGCAACTCCCCTGGTCTAAGCAGTATATATCGCTCGGTTCTCTCTGGAATCAACACAATTAATAGTGAAAGGTCAGCTTCATCTTGGAGTCACTGTTCAACATGTGTAACTCACAGGCATAGGCTGGCAGAAACGAAACCCTGAAGAGTACAACTCAGCAAAGTAAACACCTTGACATTACGAGTCACAAGAACCAAATATTGACACATAAGAGCATTGATGTTATCAATGCGGAAGGAAAAAAAGGCTAAGAAACAATTGTATCAATGAATTCATGTGCATGGCTAAGCATGCAAACAATATTCTAAAATGCAGCAACATTACAGATCACCATGTCAATTACAGCTCTTTAATCATAATAATGATGAGTTAATGTTGACATTCAAGCCAGACCCATTGTCAAAGGTTTCCCCCCGGCTCACCTGAGTTCTCTTCTTGTAGCGTTCCACCGAGGACTCCTTCTCCCGGCCGGACCAGGACTTGTATAAGTGCACGCGAGTCGAGTCTGAATCCAGCGCGAGCGTTCAAAGTTCCAGGAAGTCGCGTGTTCCAGGACGTCCAGGAAGAGGATCGAAGAAAGGTAAGAGATACTGGAAACAGGGGAAAAGGGAAGAAAGAATAAGGGAGTTGGCCAGGAACTTGGAAGGGTAACGCCGAGCAGCACACACACGTCAAGACACTACCTAGAGATAGCGTTGAGACGCGCGGAGGCGCAGGGGCGTGGCCCATTTATAGAACGTGCCGTGTCCGACGTACAGGCTAGTACGGAACACGGCACTGGGCACGGCCATGTTGGAAGTATCAAGGAGCACACTCTCCGTCTGGACCAGGACCAGGAAGACCAGAAGGGGCTATGTCCATGGTTCATGACAGCATGCCTCCTCCGAAACCCCGTCCCACCAGGCTTGCCAGGGTGTATGAGATGGAATCTTCTCAGCAATCGAGGGGTGTTTAGGTTGGATAGTGGTTCCCATGTTCTCTCGCTAGGAGGATAGCCTTTCCACTCGACCAGGTATTGAAGCCGACCCCGTTTGTACCTGGAGTCACATATTCTGGATACTTCATATTCCAGCTGATTGTCCACTATCACAGGACTGGGTCTGCCGGTTTTCCGGGTGGAGTGGATGTAGGGTTTGAGTAGAGAAGTGTGAAAAACTGGATGTATTCTCTTCCAGGAGTCTGGTAGCTTGAGCCGATAAGAAACAGGATTGATGATTTCTTTTATGGAAAATGGACCATAATATCGGGGGGCTAACTTGTTAGGGCGTAAATGTCGTGGTAATAGTTTCGAGGACAACCAGACCTGGTCACCAATAGAATAGGAGGGTGCTGGTCTTCTTTTGGAATCAGCATATCGCTTAGTGCGAATCTGGGCCTTTCCCAATTGTTCCTTGGCTTCCTTGTGGATGTTGAGGAGAGTTTCAATCCAGGAATCAAGTGAAGGTACTGGAGTTGGATGTGGTAGAACTGAAGGTAACACGGAGGGATGAAAACCTTGACTGCAATAGAAGGGGCTAACGTTGATCGCTGAGTGATCTGAATTGTTATAGGCAAATTCGGCCAAAGGTATAAGGAGGGACCAATCATCCTGTACCTTGGTTGCGAAACAACAAAGCTATTGCTCCAGGGTTTGATTAACACATTCTGTGGCCCCGTTGGTCTGTGGGTGATATCCATATGAAAGAGCGTGTTGAATCCCTAGAACACGACAGAGATGTTTCCAGAATTGTGAAATATATTGCGGTCCTCGGTCCGATATGATCTTGGAAGGGAGTCCATGAAGACGGAAAATGTGTTCTGGAAAATTTCCTGCGAGCTCTGAAGAGGAAGGAAGTTTATAGAGAGGCATGACATGTGCCATATGAGTAAACAAGTCTATGGTTACCATGATGGTCATGTAACCCCGGGAAGGTGGTAATTCCACGATGAAGTCTGTAGCTATACATTCCCATGGTCTTGTTGGCAGTGTAGGTTGCAATAGAAGGCCCGCCGGTCTCTTATTGTCGTGCTTATTCTGACTGCAGACAGTACAGGTCTTGATGTACTCTTGTACCTTGCATTTCATTTCCGGCCACCAAAACTGTCTTTGTATAAAACGGAGCGTGGTGGTTACACCACGATGTCCAGAATGAAAAGTATCATGGCAGAGAGTTACTATTTTATGTTGAAGTTTCGGTGTGGGAATGACCAAGGCATTGTCCTTGAATAAGTATCCTTCCTTGATTCTTAAGTTCCAGGGATTCTTCCTAGAGACGTCCTTCCAGAGGTCAGAGGACTGGGTTTTGGCTCAAATCTCTTCCAAGAGGTTGATCACTTGAGCTATAAAGATTGTGTTGGGAAACATTGTAGGATAGGTCCTATCTTCAGTGGTTAAATAGTCAGGACGTCGGGACAAGGCGTCTGCAATCACGTTTTGTGATCCAGGAACATGAGTGATTTGGAATTGGTACTGGGCGAAGAAGTAGGCCCAATGCACCTGACGACTGTTCCTGCACTCCATAGATTGGAGAATTTGCAGATTTCGATGGTCCGTACGGACCTGGACTGGATATCTAGCACCCAGGAGTAAATGTCGCCATTCTGTGAAGGCTTGGCGGATTGCCAACAGCTCCTTTTCCAGGACGGAGTAATGGGTTTCGCTGGTTGTTAGGGTTCTAGAGAGGTAAGCCACTGGGTGGTCCATCTTGTCCTCAAGCACCTGTTTCAAGACTGCTCCTATGGCATGGTTGGAGGCATCCGTTTCCACTATGAAAGGGCGATCTAAGTCAGGCTGAGCCAGGACGGGGGCTTGCGTGAATCTTGTCTTCAAGCGTTGAAAAGCCTTCTCTTGCGAGGAAGACCAGATGAAGGGAACATCCTTCTTCAGCAGAGCAACGATCGGTTGGACGAGCTCAGAAAAGGTAGGAATGAACTTTCGATAAAAGTTAGCAAGTCCCAAGAAAGACTGAACCTGTTTTACCGATGTAGGAGCAGGCCAGGCCAGTATGGCCTTTACCTTTGAAGGGTCCATTCCAACTCCTTTTGGGCTGAGGATGAATCCAAGATAATGAACTGAAGTCACGTGAAAAAGACATTTCTCAGGTTTGACCAAGAGCTTGTTTTCACGGAGCCGTTGTAGTACCGCCATGACATGTTCTTCATGTTTCAAGGGATCCTTGGAATAAATCAAAATGTCGTCTAGATAGACAATGACAAAGAGAAAAAGCATGTCAGAAAACACCCTATCCATGAAACGTTGAAAAACTGCAGGGGCATTAGCTAATCCAAAGGGCATGACTAGATATTCAAAGTGACCAAAGGGCGTTCTAAAGGCGGTCTTCCAATCCTCCCCTTCCCGGATACGGATTAAGTGATAGGCACCCCAGAGGTCCAACTGCGTGAATATTACGGAGCCTCTGACAGCTTCCAGGATATCTGAAATCAGAGGCAGAGGGTACCGATCTTTGAGGGTGCATTGATTTAGACCACGGTAGTCGAGGCAGGGTCTGAGTTCCTTGGAATCCTTCTTAAGAACGAAGAACAATGAGGCACCCGCTGGAGATTTTGAGGGTCTTATGGTGCCATTTTCCAAATTGATGTCCGGGTATTCTCGGAGGGCCTTTTTCTCAGGTTCTGAAAGGATAAACATTCTGCCAAAGGGAATTACTGCCGAGGGATCTGTCTCAATGGCACAATCTTCGGGTCTGTGAGGGGGTAAAGCCTGGACTATGGCAGTCGAAAAGACATCAGTATATCCTTGGTAGGCCTCTGGGACTTGAACAATGTTGGAAACCATGAGTGAGGTTTTTTGCTCTCCTGAATGTTCAATAGCTGGTGTTAAGGAGAGATCCAGGGATAAACAGTGGGACATACAAAACTCAGAGCCCAGAAACAATGACCCTGCTGTCCAATTAATGTACGGATTATGTCTTTGAAGCCAGGGCATACCCAGAACCATTGGGTAATGGGCTGATTTGATGATGTCGAATGTAATCTGCTCTTGGTGGTGGTTTATGGAGAGACGGACCTCTTTTGTCTGTAAGGTTATGTGTCCTGAAGAGAGAGGTCTCCCATCAATTTTTTCTACCGGCTGTTTAATGTTCCGTGACTCATATGGTATTTTATGTCTGATAACCCAGTCTTGATCAATGAAAATTCCCATAGCTCCACAGTCCACCAGGGCCAGTATGGGATAGGTCTTGTGCTTGGAGGGCGATAGAAAGGCCTGTAGCACCACCAGGTTATTCTGTCCAGGAGAGTTCAAGGATGTGATTGATGTGGAGCAGACATCTTTTGCCCGAAACCTCGCTCCATCTAGGGCCGGCAGCTGGCGTTTCCCGAACGCCGTGGAGGGGCTAAAGGACATTCTCTAACGAGATGCTTGTCTGAGGCACAATACATACACAGGCCGGTGTGAATTCTTCTCATCCTTTCTTGTGGAGTAATTGGCCCACGAAAGGTGCCTATTTGCATTGGTTCGGAGTCGTTATCAGGGGTTGAGACAGGATCGGATTTCACAGTCGACTCCGGAGGGGTTCGTTGAAAGGCAGTCTTAGCCTTTTTCCTTTCAGCCCTTCTTTCCTGGATACGAAAGTCTATTTGTAAGGCTCGATCTACCAAAGCCTGAAACGAACTGGGGCGAGCCACTCTGGCTAATTCATCCTTGATAGCGTCATTTAGACCCCTGCGAAATAAGGTGAAACTCGCTTCAGGGCCCCAATCAGCCTCCTTTACTAGCTGTTTGAATCTGGTAACGAACGTTAGCATATCCTGGGATCCTTGCCGAAAATCAAGTAGGCGTTCCTGGGTGCTGAACACTTGTTCGGGGCGGTCAAACATAGACTTGAGCGCCTGGATAAATGCATCATAATCGTCCAGGAGGACGTCTCCAGAGTTCACTAGGGGAGTGGCCCAAGATAACGCATTCCCTGTAAGATGGGAGATTATGAAGCCCACCTTGGCCCTGGAAGTTGAAAAATAATAGGGCTTGAATGTAAAATGCACCAAGCAGGAATCCAGAAATCCACGTAAGGATTTTGGCGAGCCATCGTATTTGTCTACCACTCCACCCAGTATCACGCTTTGCTTATGGGCAGAGTCACGTGACAGCACTAATTGTTTCAAGGCTGAGTTCTCTGCCTTTAAGTTCTGTACCTCGGTTGTTAGCTCCTGCATGCCGCGCATGAGGTCCTGGACCGCTTTCTCCATAGCGGTATCAGTGTTGATCGTTTGGCGTCTCAATCTGTCAAAGGTTTCCCCCCGGCTCACCTGAGTTCTCTTCTTGTGGCGTTCCGCGGAGGACTCCTTCTCCCGGCCGGACCGGGACTTGTATAAGTGCGCGCGAGTCGAGTCTGACTCCAGCGCGAGCGTTCAAAGTTCCAGGAAGTCGCGTGTTCCAGGACGTCCAGGAAGAGGATCGAAGAAAGGTAAGAGATATTGGAAACAGGGGAAAAGGGAAGAAAGAATAAGGGAGTTGGCCAGGAACTTGGAAGGGTAACGCGAGCAGCACACACACGTCGAGACACTACCTAGAGATAGCGTTGAGACGCGCGGAGGCGCTGAGGCGTGGCCCATTTATAGAACGTGCCATGTCCGACGTACAGGCTAGTACGGAACACGGCACTGGGCACGGCCATGTTGGAAGTATCAAGGAGCACACTCTCCGTCTGGACCAGGACCAGGAAGACCAGAAGGGGCTATGTCCATGGTTCATGACACTCATGGCTGTGTATTTTAAGGATCCAATGTTGTTCCAGGCGGCATAGCAGGTTGTTTGTTGCTCTACAGCAGTCCTCTTATTGTGTTACCTGTAGAACAACCCACAGCAATTGATCATGGCAGTGTCCACATTCTATATAACGGTCAACGAAGGTGTATTCTTGGTGCGTGGTCCAATTCTGGGCCTGTGTACTCCAATCCTGATTGAGACTATACATAGGCCATTCCTATGTATATTTGTCTGCAGAGGCATCTAATCATATAGATGCAGTTTTTGGTCTGATAGTTTGTGAAATGGTTAATTGTCCATGTGCAGGTCGCAAAGTTAAATTTTTTGCATATGAGCAAGCAGAGTCCAAGCAGCGAAGGGTGACATCAGGATCTGGGTAAAGACACCCAAAGCACTTTGGCCAAGGACATTGGAAATTGGGCTAGGCTGTGTGACAATAAGGTATACTTGGAAAAGTCCTAAGACACCAAGCAAACTGAGGAATCATTCGCTGTGTGAGAACATGCTGAGGAAACTGGGGCCTCAGTATAATGGGAATTGAAAAAGATTCTATGTCTGACACAATGCATGCTGGAAAACGTAGCCATAATTCTCAGAGCAAATTGAGAATTGACACACTAGATAGGAAATATGGGTCCTAACTCCTAGCGAGCATTGATATCTTCATTGCGTAACCATTGCAGGCTTAACTCAGGTGTCCTCAACTACTGCAGTATCTGAAAAGGAGAAACTTGACAAACATTTTGCATGCAAGATATAGGAGTGCCCTAATCCTCCAACTTCTGACAAAAGACTTCATCAGTAACTCCTTACTCAAGCTCTAGAGCCTCTGCTACAGATCCCAGATTTTCACAGGAAAACATCAGGGTTTACAACCTTCTCCACAGATGCCTTTCACCTGTGGATCTCCATCGCCCTTGACCATTTGAGGTCTCAAAACCATCCTGCTTTCCGGAAGGCCCTACAAACCTTCTTTTTTCACCTGTACGCTCCACTGACGGATTTGGATGCTCGCAGCCTCAGCGCCAAGAGACCTCTAGAAGGTTCAGCACTCTGCAAATCAAATCAAATCATGCTGTAAATAGCAATGATGTACTCTTCAGGCAGCTGGAACAAGAGACACTTGCAAAATATTGAATACAGAGAGTTGATGATTCAACCCCGAAGACCAGGACCACCCCTGGCTACCTGAGAAACGTACAAATCAAAGTCGGGGTTGCCTTTTTCTTAGACGTTTGTGTTTTTTATTGCACAATCCATAACAATAGCTCAAGCCAAACTAATTTCTTGCTGAGAACTTAAAGTATATTTTATTATGTAAATTATGCAGTATACATGTCTAGGAACACCTTTCTCAAATTCATGACTTGGATAAATCGTATTCACTGGGCACGCTCTCGGACACTATTCACATCTATGTATTGTTATGGTTGCCTTAATGTCAGCTGTTTGTATCATAATCCACTCTCTGCTCTCCCATGATGCTCTATAATCCCCTCTTGCTGCCACAAACGTTTGAAATTGTGGAAGGAAGGAATTGTGGATAAGGTGTAACATCACTGTTGAGGAAATTAAGGTAGAACGTGAACGTGAACTTCACTAAGTACATGCTGAAGAATACACTTTTTTAGTTAAATCCTTCACCTTAAAACATTTTGAAAACATGGCACAAAACTATTGAAAATGATATATTATCTCTTCTGAGTAGTTTATAAAATACAGACATTGACAACGGAACATCTTTGTTCCATCGCTAGCACATTGAGATGAGGAGGTTTGGAAAGTCAACTTTCTCGTCAAGACTGGTAAATTGGGCAAGGATACCCAATACCCCATTCACCACAGAGGTGCTGTTAAGCAGCAACCTTGCAGCGTGTGCCATTTTTCCCAAATCCAAAAACCAAATACAGTTAAAGTTCCATGACAGCGAAATCTATAACACAGATCACCTTCATAAGGGGCTGCCTGTCAACTTTGAAGAAACCCTTATAAAAAAATGACCTTAGCATCAAAGCAACTTTGACCCGGAAAAGTAATATGGAAGAACATCAGGGAAATGTATTTGTATTTTGTTTTTATATTTATTTGTTTTAATATGAAGAACAGGGAAGTCCATTTTGATCAGAGAAGACTTAAAATAGCTTGTTAGATGAAAACAAGTGGTGAGCTAGTTTATGATAGTGTAACAATTGTGTGATGTATACCAGAGATGCAACAAAACAATATATATAAGAAAACAGATGATTTACAAAGTTAAAACCGACCTAAGGGGCAAGTGTTTCAAATTAGAGAGGAGCACTATTCAGATATACACATTTGCATGATTAAACATCTCTAGAGGCAGTGGTGGGGTCAGGTAGGGAGGATAGAGTAGAGGGCTACGGGAATCCCTCTTTAGCAAGTAAGTGACATTTAAGCTGAGCTTTGAAGAGATCCACATTTGGGCTGCCTTTGTTATGGGCCAAGGGTGCAAGTGTAGCGTGGTGAGTAGGGAGAAAGAGTGGAAACGAGAGGAGGCACCGGGAGGTTGATTGGAGAGGAGGACACAAGATGTGTGTAAAGTGAGATACAATTAGACAGGTATTGAGACAATTGATAGGTTTGTAACCTAGGAGATGGAACTTATAAAGAGAGAGGTTGCACAAGAAGAGCCAACCGGCCTGTTGTTGGTAGGTAGAAGTGGGGATGTATCTGGGTAGGTTGTAGAAAGTGTGGGTAGCAAAGTTGGGACTTTGTCTAGAGGGAGGAAGGAGTAGAGAGGAAGACCAAGGAGTGAGCTTGCAGTTTTTGAAGCGTAGTTAGTAAGAAAATGTTGAGGCAGTTCATACAAGCAGCAGAAGCGGGTGAGTGATGAATTCATGCAGTTGTACCTCAATATCAGAGTATCCCAAGATAGTGAGCCTTGGGCGAGGGAGGTGAGGCAGGAAGAAGACAGGAGAGGGGAGGGTTGGGATGTCATTGGAAGCCAAGAGAAAGATGACTTCCATTATTGAAGAGTTCACCATGAAGCAGCGGAGAGCCATCCAGTGACGAATTGTACTGAGAAAGTTCATAATCCGTTCTTAGATGCTTGGGGTGATGAAGGGAAATGAGAAACATATTGGAGTGTCATCAGCAAAAAGGTGATAGTGAAAGCCAAAGGATGAGCTAAGTCTTTCTAGGGAGTGAAGAGGTCCAATCACTGTACATCGGGGGACACCAACAGGGAGAGGAGTGGGATCAGAGGTTTGCAATTTCCATGAGATTTTAAAGGACCAACCTTTCCGCTAGGAGGTAATCCAGGCAAGATCCAAATTGGAGAGTGAGCAGGAGAGATGGATGGTCGACAGTGTCAAAAGCAGGAGAAAGGTCCAAAAGGATGAGTATAGAAGAGAATGTGGAGGGGTCAGACTTAGAAAGAAAGTTGGAGACATGCATGAGTGCAGTCTGGGTGGAGTACTTACTACAGAAGCCAGATTGAAGTGGATCTCTAAGGCCATTACTCTAAAGGTACCTAGTGATCTGGTAGATTACCACTCACTCAAGGACATTTGAATAATGGAGAAGGAGAGAAAGTAGGCAATAGTTTTACTGGGACTTTTGGGTCAGTGGAGGGTTTCATAAAAAGGTAAGACAGTTGCAGATTTGAAGGAGTCATGGAACAGTCCAGCAGAGAAAGGGAGAGAGGGTAAAGAGCTCATAGAGAAATGGGCAAGTGATTGAGAATAGGTCTTTCACCATTTGGGGAGCAAAAGGGTTGATAGGAACGGAAGATGGCTTGGGTAGGTTGAGTAGAAAAGGTTGGGGAAGAGGTGTTGGACAGAAATAGAGGGGGTGCATTTTAGAGATTTTAGAGGAAAAGTACTGAGCAAAGTTATTAGCAGAAAGGGAGGAGGCAATGGATATTTGGTTGGGAGGTGTGAGCAAAGCTTGGGGTGGTAGATTAAAGTTTTCCAGGATAATTGCAAAAGGAGGAGATGTAGGGCCTCATTATGAGTTGGCCTATGAGAAATAAAGTGCCAGTAACAACGTATACTGGCACCTTCCCGGACCGGCCAACTCTAAGTTTGCTGTTAGGGGCTGGCAGGCCTGACCTCCCGGTACACCAGGCCCTTACCAGCAGATAAATGCCTGAAACACTGGCACCATAACTAACTATATCAGTGAGTCAGGCAACCCCTATGGGACTCCATGAATTGGGGAGTTACCAGCATCTCTGCCACCCGTAGTTTCCCAGTAATACCGGGATATCATTTGGTGGAGATGGTGCAGTAGTTCCCCAGTATCCTGACAGAATTACCGGCGCGAAACCGGGGAACTCATAATGAGTCCTATGTTGTGAAGTAGGATGATTTTGCAGAGTCCAGTGCAGAGGTTCAGGAAGCAAGGGAAAGTTTGTGGGCTAGGAGTAGGGTAGGTGTTTGTAATTTGTGCCAGTGTCAGAGGCCATGGCACATGTTTGTTTTAAGTGTCTGAATTTCAGAGGTGATCCAAGTCTGAGGACGGGGACGGGAAGGTGTAACTCATAAGTGAATAGTGAAAGTCAGTGAAAGCCCAGCAATCGAAGAGACAGGAAAAGGAGAAAGAGACAGGAGAGAGGGCCTCACACAGATAAGAGGCAAGAGAGTCCTGCCTGAATTTCCTCTTTGTCATAGAAGAGGTGTAGTGAGGAGTAGAGGGTGGAGGGAAAGAGATGTTAAAGTGAACAATGGATTGATCAGATGGAGAGGGGTCAATGAAGAGATCAGAAGAGGAGAGTGAAAAAGAGAGACAAGGTCAAGAGTTCCCTCAGGATTCCAAGATGGCCGCTGCACCTTGAAGTCATGCGTGTGGTGTGCTCCGCCAGCTCCTGCAAATACAAGAGCTCCGGCTCCCTTAAGATGCTATTTCTGATGCGCAATTCTTGTCTGGAGTGACCCCAGATATGATGAAACTGCGCAGTGTCCAATCTATGAGTCAGTCGTGAGGTGCAAGTAAGGCGGAAAGGTAAGCTTGTGCTGGGGCATGTCCTGACGGATCCCGAGGCAGGCAAGGAAGGTGGGGTAAGCATGCACTGAGGGGCAGCTGAACAGTAACTGCATATCGGATAGGGGGTGAGAGGCTCAAACACCAGGCACTACTAATCAGGGTGTCGACCACCCATTGAGAATGTGCGGCCTTAACCGGAGAGTATACCCCAGCCTGAGGGAGGAGTCTATCGCTACCTCTGGGGTCTGGGATTCCTCCAAAGGATGGGACACATGGCCAAGGCATCGCAACAGAATCCTTGAGTTTTGGACTAACTACCACAATGGATAACTGATGGCAAAGTGAAACATAACTGTGGCTGTGGCTCTTGATACAAAGCAGGAATGTTTGTTGAAATTCGGATTTGTGGAATGACAAAATCTGTAAGTACCTTGAAGCCGACCCTTGCAGGACTATTTACAATTAGGCAGCAGTCTCCTAATAAGCAGAATTTCAACTGGTTAAACATCACTTAAAAGGTATTGCACTTTCAACATCACATGCCGAGGGGGAAAAAGAAAAGCGGGGCCCACTAAAGACCCTTTCAGCAAAACAAACCCACTACAAAAACTGTGGGCATTGGACCAGGGGACATCTTCAGCAGGTACTACACCAACATCTACCCCTGAACAGGAGCACAGTAACCTCGACTCAGAGATGACGGCTTCTAAAGAGGACTTCGCATCGAGCTTCCAGGAATTTCAGGACAATTTCCTAGCCTCATTTCAACTGAAATTTACTTCTTTCACTACGGAAAATAGGCAGTCACTTTCTGACTTACGCAAGGACATTGCTTCCATAAGGGAACTAGAATATAACAATGTGAGGGCGATTCAGGAACTTTTACGGGAGAGCAAACAGTCTGACATAGCCCTTGAAGATCTAGCCAGGCTGACACACAATCTTAAAATACAGTGCAAGTACCTTGGGAATAGATCAAGAGTCTCTAACATACGTATAAGAAATGTGCCGGAATCAGTCATGAATGTTGATTTGAAGGACACCGTAGCCCACATCTCTGCAGACCAAATTGCGGGAGAAGAAACTGCCACGGTCTTGCTAGATCGCCTCCATAGAACAGGTCCAAAAAGAAATTAATCTGGTGCTTGCCCACGGAATGTCTTGGCAACATGCACTTCATACCCACTAAAAGAGCAGATTCTAAGGAAAGCACGGATTCATCCACAATAACTTACAATGGGAATGAGATCCAGCTCGCTCAAGATCATTCGCAGATCACCCTCCAAAACGACAAAAGATGCAACCAGTGGTCAGAACATTCCAATTGAGATGCATTAAATACAAGTGAACCTTCCCTTTTGGCCTGACTTTTTCCTTAGAAGGCAGACAGCATAGGATTACTTCACGAGAATCAGGCATGGCCCTAATCCAAATTGAGGACGAAGCAACGTAATGTTCAGCACAGACTGAGAATAGACGTCTGGCTCAACAATCCAAGCCCTGGGAGTGGTCGGCTGCAACCTGTTGTGGGAGGAAGGAAAGGGCGAAACAACAAGAGGATTGGAAGGCCTAACTTAGAGGCCCTATTACCAAACCACCAACAGAATAAAATGGCCTTAATCAAAGTAGTTTTATGCAGACGGATCAAGAATTGACTCAAGGCTTATCATGAGATAGAGGGACGGAGCACACCATCTTGGAATTCATCTGTTCCGGAAACAGATGGGGTACTAGGATGCCCCGCACATTGACCTGGGGTTAAAGTTGACTCACGGCTGGGGTTTCATGTCCCTGGTATGATAGGTACCATGGCTCACACCAGGGGACATTGCTTGGGGACATAGTTGGGACAGTTGGGGCAAGGGGGGATGTTTGGTAAGGGGTGGGTATTTGAAGAGGGTAATGGGGGTGCATTACATGATATCTGGGAGGATTGTGGTGTTCGAACGATCTTCTAATGGTGTGATATTAATATGTTATGAGGACAATTCAAGTATTTAACGCTTAATATTAGGGGCCTAAACGCGGCAGCGAAATGCAGGAAAATAGAATCACTCTTGGGGCGTCACCAACCGGACTTGGTGGTGCTCCAAGAGACACTTATATGCCAGGCAGACAGACATAAACGTTGCCTGCGGCGATAACCGGTGGTGATACAGTGAAATGCAGTGGGAAAAGTGGTTGGGGTGCTCGTGGCGATAGGCTCAGCTCCTCATGTTAAAATGCCCCGAACAAAAACACACAAAGAGAGTTGCTATGTTTTTACAGTTTTGGCAATTGGCCCAAAAGAAGGTAACGGTGGCCTCAATCTACGCTCCCAATACTGGTCAGGAAGGTTTCTTAAAAACCTATTCTCTTGGTATTGGAAGCTTTTGGGAAGGGGGAAATAATTCTCATAGGGGATTTTTAATTTGACATGGGACCCTCAACGGGATCGCAGTGCGGCCACCCACTCTACGCAACAGATGCCCTCAAAATAGCTAAAACAAAAGCTCACACGTTTTTACTTTGGTAGACGTGTGGTCAACTATTAAGGGGCAGAACAGAGGATATACATTTTATTTATATGTTCACTGGTCTTTCTCCTATAGACTATGTATGGATCTCAAAGCCACTCTTGGGAACAGTTACCCAAATCACCTGTCAAGCGATCACACCCTCTGACCATGCACCTCTTATAACAGACTAGAACATAGTTGGGGCAGCTCAGAGGGTTTGGGCCTGGGGTGTTCTGGCTGAAATCTTGGGGAATGCATTATTGAAGGATACAATTGAAGGTAAGATTGTGGAGGTGTTTGTGCTTAACTCGATACATGGCACCCCAGCAAATAGATGCTTTTAAAGACACAATTTGGATGGGCACAATAGGGAATTAAACTGCTGGGTGTCACTATAACTCCAGAATTAGCTGGGATGTATGAGGCTAATTAATATCCCCTGTTGAAAGAAATGATGGGCCAATTGGTCAAATGGGGTCCGTTGATGATTTCTTGCTTAGGGCAAATCAACACGATATAATCCATTTTTGCAAAGCTCTCCCAATCCAAATCCCAGCCCCTTACTTCAAAAAGCTACAAAGTAAGATATCTGCATTTGTCTGCAATAATAAAACTCCACGGGTAGCTTATGAAGTTCTGGCCACCCCCACAAGTAGGGGAGGTTTAGGCCTCCCAAATTTTGAAAAAAGTTCTATCAAGCCACACAACTTTGAATAGGGAAGGACTGGTGGGATACGGATTCAGAGAAAAGGTGAGCGCAAATGGAGCGAGCGATTGGAAACTTCACAACAAATAAGAGAGCCCAGGGGAAATTTAATAACCACAGGAACTGCCCCTAAACAAAATTACTCTAGACAACAAAAAGTTCCTGTGGCGAGCGATTGGAAAGTCGCAGATTGGGGATACTCTATGGCTACCCAAAGGGGACCGCTCCCACAATATTCATAAGAGCAGAATCACGAGTTTGGTCGAATAGGTCTGGGACATTACGGTTAAGAAATATCAATTCACGACATTTCCCTCGCCCTTCACGCCACTGTTTTTCAACCCCCAGTTTACACTGGGCCTAGACTTACAGGCATTTATTAAATGGAAACCGGCAGGTTGCATGTAAATGCGAGATATCTTTCAGGGCACAGACCCAAACCTTTTATTCAATGCAAATCAGAACTAGGATTAAATGAATCAGCTCGTTTTCAGTACTTGCGGGTCCGGCATTGGATATTGTCTCGCCCGAACAAACAGACAGCAACCAGAGAGCTTAGCTCTTTTGAAACATTTGTCCATTCCAATCCAGGAAATAAGGCTCTAATCTCAAATGTATATACAATTATTGCAGAGGTTCCTCCCGCATCCCCTCCATATTATAGATCCTGCTGGCAGATAACATTGGGAGAACAGATCATGGAAGCAGAGTGGGAGGGGCTTTGGAAAGACATTCCCAAATTTTACACGATCAATCCAAATCAGGGAATTTTGGTACAAGCTGTTAGTTCAATGGCATTATACGCGGGCCCGTTTGCACAAAAGGAGATCATCTATTTTGGATCATCTATGGTTGGATTGGGGATTGGGGGCATGTATGGTGGAGATGCCCGAATCTGCAGGGATACTGGCCAGAAATCGATGTTCAGATGGCACAAATATTTGGTATATTGAAACCGAGTACCCTTAAGTCTAATGTACTGTTGATACTGGAGTCAAAAATGAGACAATGCTCGAAACAAAAATGCAAAAACTTTGTTATATTGTAATTGGCAGCCTTATTAGGGGTAGCACAGAGGTGGAAATCCAAAGACCCACTGCACTTGGCTGAATTGATATCCAGAGTATGGAACTTTGTTGGATCACATACATTATTTGAATAGATCAATTGAAATTTGCACACGAATGGGCAGAGGTTCTTCATTTTCTACAAAGTGACTATAACCTTTGATACTGTCCGCAACATCTTTGAATCCTTGGCATTCACTGACTTTTTGACCATCTCAACATGTACCATCCAAAGGGGTGGGGTTCGGGGTGAGGTGTGCAGGAGGTGGGGTTGAAAAAAGGTGGAGTGAAAGAGGGGGTAAGTTAATGTTTGTAATATTCGAAATACCAATAAAAATATTTTTTTTAAAAAGAGAGTTCCCGCCAGAGTGGGTAGGCTGGTTGTGGAACAAGTAGAGGAAGCAGTCAGATAAGGGAGTTTAGTTCAAGGCAGTTGGATGCGGAGGACTTTGGAAGGTTCAAGTCCCCAAGCATGACAATCGGGTTGTCTGTAGGAAGTGACTCAAAGAGAAGGTTCAGATCAGGGAAGAAGGAGTTTAGAGGACCACGCGGTTGATCGAGAGCCAGAACAGTGAGAGGAGAAGGAGGGAGCAGTTCAATAGTGGCATATTCAAATGAAGAAGAGTTCATGTCATACGGGGAAGAATGGTAGTGCTGAGGGCTTTACTGATACGTCACACCACAGCACCACCCTTCCCAACAGTTTGGGGAGAGAAGGTAGCAAAATCAGTGTGGAGAGCTGCTATTGTAGCAGAGTCACGAGGGGAGATCCAGTCAGAGGGGCCAGTGATTTGGGAAGACTTGTTGCAGAGCGATTGTGCATTCCAGAGGCCAAATGAAAAAGTGAAAGGAGGTGAGGGAGAGGAGGAGGTGTTGTGTGGTAGGCTAGGGGGATAGATATGATTGGAGATCCTGGAAGCACAGGAGCATCTTATTTGAAGGGTACAGGTTAAGGGGGGAAGGAGGAGAATGCAGAGTCCGGAGAGCGATGCAGAAGTTAGAACAAGTTAAAGCTGAAGATTATGAGAGAAGGGAAGAAGAAGAGTGAGCAGAAGGAGGAATGGAGTGAAATCAAGATGCGTGATGGAGGGTAAAATAAATAGGCAAATGAAGCCAATGAAGAAAGGGTGAGAGAGAGAGGGTAGGTGGGTGAAAACAAAGGAAAGGGGTGGATGGTTGGCTGAGAAGGAGCAGGTGTAAGTTCAGAGTTGAGCTATAATGGGGTTAAAGGTAACCAAATGACAGTTAACAGACCCAAAACAGCAATGTTCCTTGATCCTTTGAGGTCACAGAAGTTCAACAGTGAATGGATAGTCAATGGGTGGAAGCATTCCTATGCATGGAAGAAGTCAGGTAAAGGGCGAGCTCAATAAAGTCCTGGCTTGAGCATGGGTTCTGGCCCTAGCATCTTTATGTCCCGAAAAGGCCCAAACAGGATCTGCCTTTTGCTGCTTTCACCCTTAGCTGCAGACGCCGCTGCTGGATACCAAAGTAAGACTACAAAAGGTAGGTAGTGTGTCATATGTCTCTCTGGGAGGCACACACAGTGCTGCAGATAACTTCCATCCACACTTGTAGGCAGAGTCCTGGGTAGGCCAATGGATCTTCGTTTTATAGGCAGGACCATCCGAAGGTGCACATGGTGCTCTGGCCAAGCAGGATGTGGCCAAGAAAAGCATATATTGAAAGACGAAGCAGTTAAAGTTTAAATTGACTGGTTTAGGATTACAGTCATGGGCATGAATTGTAAGTGCATCCTTTGAAGCAATGGTGCTGTCTGAGTGTTTTAGAAACCTTCATGTATTTACTGTTAGGTCTCAATAACTGGATCTTCGATAAAAAAACAAAATTGCGGTCAATGATGCTTCAGACAGTGATGCATCTACATGGGTGTTCAGATGATATTGACTTTGAATCAATTAAATCTATGAATGGTATATCAAAATGCAGAGCAGGTTTGTCTCCAGGGTCTATAACTGGTGCATGAAGAAGTCTTTTGTTTATTGCTAAATAATGTAAAGGTGACATGTTGGCTTTCTAAACCATGTTAATGCTTTGTTTACCACCCCAATGGAAATGTATGTATTCTAATGAGTTTCACAAAGAAAAATAAATTGTGTTATTCATGTCTCGCTAATTTTACTTGATCAATGGTGGTCCAAGCAAGGAAGGGAGGCAGAAAGCTCTGATGTGGGTTCGGGGTATGAGACATGAATGGTTTGGCACGTTATCATATGTTATGACATGTTCTTTTTTTTACTTTCTTTATTAAAGCACTTGGCATTACACAACATAGTACAATAGGATAACTTTTACAGATTTGGTAGAGACGAGACGGCTCAGGAGTATGGGAACAACATTTCAGTCAGATGAGGATAGATCAAGATATTTCCTGTGTAAGGGGGTAATGACCCGTGAGAAACAGTTTAAATCGGTTGCGGGGTCAGGCCTTCACCTGAGTCTGTCCCTGTGCTCAGAAGATACATTCTGAGGGGTTTCCAAATAACACTTGGTCGCGATTCAGGTGCTTGCATGTGTGCCCAGTGTTCTTCCATGTCGTTAGCCCATGTCATATCCTTCAGCCAGTGATCATTGTTGGGTGCTTGAGCGATTGTCCAACGCAAAAGAATACAGCATTTGGCCAGAACGAGATATAGTCATACAAATTTACTAACAGTGCCAGATCGTGAATTCGAGATGTGACAAAGGCAAAGCAATGGGGTGGGGGGAACATCTGTACGAGTCATTTTGGACAAAATCCGCACACATCGCCCCAGAAAGTTGTGAGCCGCGGGCAATGCCACAGCACATGAAAGTATCGAGCATAAGTGAGGTTGCAACATGGGCATGCCCTGAGCCCTCATTGGAGAACATGCATATCCTTTCTGGAGTGTAGTGGTATCAGTGTATAAGCTTTATCAGGCGAAAGTGGAAGTTACATGAAACTTTATGGGTCTGAGTGCACATGTAGGACCAGAGCTTGTTAGGCAGCATCCTGTGCAGTTCCCTTGGGGACCACTGCAAGAAGATTAAGACTACAGGAGTAAGCAGTAAACCCAATTGGTAGCAGTCTGCACCACCCAGATTTACCTGGTAGCTGTGGCTGAGCAGTCAGACTTCTCTGAAGAAGAGTAGGGCAGTATATAGAGTATACACAATATGGCTAAAAACACAGTAGAGCAAACAAACACTGACCAGAGCTTTGTATCAAAAGTATATAATTATTTATTTAAACACACTTTAGGCAATACACTAGCACTCTAAATCAAAAGCAGTCAGGTAAAGTATACACACCTCCCTTGATAACTATTAGACAAGTCAGAGTTAAAACACCACGATTTGTTAAAACAGATGTGAGCGTGTAACCTAGATGGCACTCCAATAGTTAAGTTAAAGGGAGAGAAAAAGGCAGAGCATAGAAATAAAACAGGTCCCAACACTTTTAGGAGCTCTCAGCAAGGGAATAAAGGCAGTATACACTGTAGAGCCAAAGTTCATAGGCCAGGCCCACTTTAAATGGAGCAAAGCGAAATGTGCCCAAGATCACACAGTTTAAAATGCACTAAAAGTCTTTGCAGAATGTTCAAAAGAGGTTGGGGTGATTCAAGAAGTTAAAGTTAGAAGGTCTGGGGCCAACCCAGTTGGAAAGCCAAGGATTTGAGGGTTGCCTTGGGCAAACCGAAGAAACGGAGGCCAGGCAGAACACAGTATATTAAAGAGAGAGGAAGCTCCAGCGGTGGCAGTTGTTCCTGGCAGCGGTTGCAGTTCATTGTCTCGACCAGGGGAAGAGAGGATCTCGTCGAGGAGGAAACTTGGAGTTGTTGCACTACACAGGGATGAAATCAGCCGCGGAGTTCGTCGGTAAAAAGGTGCGTTCCTTTTATTTGCGGTCAAAGTGGTGAAGCTTGGCTATCCGGCCGCCGGGGTGCTTTGCACGGGCGATTCGACCAAGAGACGTCTTTGGAAGGTGAAAGGGGCGAACTGGTTGATCCCACCAGCTCAAAGGAAGAAGACTCATCCAGCAGAAGATCTTCTCTTGTTGTTGGGAAAGTGGTGAGGTCGTAGCAGCAGGGCTCCACCGGTGGTGTCGTTGTTGCAGATGGCTCAGCTTCTTCCCTCTTCGGATTCTTAGGTCCTGTGGCGACTTCTGAAGTTCCAGTCCCAAAGGCCCTGCTTTTATGCAGAAAACCCCCCATTCAACAGCCTAGCTGTCACTCACACATGCCAAGTGGTGAGCTGGACGGCTCACCACCGGGCCAATCAGAATAGAGTGTGACTTGGGTTGCTAATGCAACGCAGTCCAGGGTGCCAATTCCCTTCCCCACACATCCTGTGGAACCCAGACAGAATGGCACCATTTGGAGGGCTTCTGTGGAGAAGCCCGCCAAAAAGTGGAACAAAGGACTCGACCTTGGTTAGAGTTACAGAGACGGGCACAAACGCCATTTTAGAAGAGTTCTGGCAAAAAGACCCAACCGTTGATTTAATATTAAATAAATAAACTGGCGGTATCTTTAAGATTGCACCAAAAAGTGGTGCTTTTATAAAATCAATTGGAAAATCCCATAGGAAATATTCTGGTGGATTATTTTGCGTGGTAACCACTGCCACCAGCCAGAAACTCGACAAGGGGGGACTGGACAGTGCCCCCTTGAAAACAGACCCAGGGCAATCGAATTAACCCCTTCCAGTACTTCCACAATATGATGGTTTTTACTGGTTCTGTTCACAATTTTGGACCAGTAAAGTCAATGGTGACTTTACATGCCCTGGGAGACAGTAGTCAGTCCCAGGGTATGGAGTCTATGTTTGGGGGTCACTATGACACCCCTGTGTTACTGCACTGAGGGTGCTGTGTAACACAAATGAAAAACAGATGATACCCTATGGAGTAAAAAAAAAAGCATAGCTCATAAGCACATACAAAGTCAAATCATGCCTAAGAGTGGGAGGAAAAGAGTCTCACTCTTAGCAGGAGAAAAAAAAAACTCCAAAAATCTAGCAAAGCTGCTGGGGGACTCACTAGGTTTGGGAAATTAGTCTTATAAGAGAATTCTCTCTAACAGAGCTCATTGGTTATGTCTAGATGGAGATCTTCTGCCCGTTTGGCTCGTATCTTGTGATGGACCACACCTGAATGAATTTGGATTGAGCGATATAGGGACGACACTCGGGTACGGCTATCGCCCGCTGTCAGGGCGAACCCCAATAGTGCACTATTTTCGGGTTTGACTGGAAAGTAGCTCCACAATTTCTTGCATGCTCTTTCCAGGTCCGTATATTGCGACCAATGAGAGGATATACCACGTGTAAGTCCTGGGATATCAGAGATGGGAATGAATGTATCTTCCCGGTACAGCAACCCTAATGTATGGAATCCCTGTTGTGCTCATGCCACGCGCGAGCAAGAGTCAGCTCGCGGTAGGGATGGCACAGAATTCCACAAGGGAAAGTCGTCATGGAAGGGGGCGCGCATGTCTATTGCCTTCCATATTTTGCGCCGTGATGCTGGCAGGATCAAAACAGCAATCGTCTGCAAATACATCGCAAAACCAAAGGGAGGCATACTGCGCTTGTGCAGTCACACAGTATAGCTCGAGGTTGGGGGCAGCAAATCCTCCCCTGTCAAATGGTTGTGTCAAAGTATCCCACTTCAGTCGTACCGCCCCAGAATGCCACATGAATTTGGAAATGTCGGTCACCAGCTACTGAAAAAAAGACCCCCCAGGCCACAGTGGTATATTAAGGAAAAGATATAGAAGTTTAGGTAGGACTGTCATTTTGAGAAGTGCAATCTTGCCCGCTATTGTAATGGGGAGGTGAGCCCATCCCATAAGCTTGGCCCACAGCTGCGTCATATATGTTATAGTTGTAGTCATACAATGCGGGGGCGTGTCTATTTACAGTCACTCCCAGTAGCGCATAGTCGCCGGAACCCACTTAAACCCCTGTAGGTCCACAGGTGTGACAGTGGTATCTGTAAGTGGGAAAAGCTCAGATTTGCTACAATTCACTTGCAGACCTGACATCTCCCCAAGGTTTAGGATATCCTACATGATAGGGCTTAAATGTTCCTCTGGGTTCCGAACGACCACTAGTGCATCATCCGCATATAGGGAGATAACTTGCAGTTCACCCGCCATCCGGACCCCATGATGTCTATGTTTAAGTCTTATTAAATCTGCCAAAAGTTCAATTATATTAGCAAATATTAGGTGTGACAGGGGACAACACTGATGGGTGCCACGACCTATCGTACATTGTGAGGAAAGTAGCCCGTTCGTATTAACCTTAGCCACTATAGCTGTGTAACGGAGGTGTAAGGCCTCAAGGAACCCCTAACCGAACCCACATTTTGACAATACGGCATGCATGAACCACCAAGAGATGGAGTCGAATACCTTTTGGATGTCTAATGTGGCTGCAACCGCCTGGGCCTCAGGGTCTATCTGCACCAGTATATTAAAAAGGCAGCAGAGGTTAAGTGCCATGGATCTACCAGGGATAAATCCTGATTGATCAGGATGAACAATGTATGGCATCAGGCAAGTGGGCAATATTTTCATAAATATCTTTACATCAGTGTTGATTAAGGACAGGGCACGGTATGAGCCGCACTGGTCCACAGGTGTTTCTTGTTTCAACAGGACCATGATAACCGATTCACGCATAGTGCCCGGAAGTGACTGAGACACCAGAGACTCATGCTAGACCTGAAGGAGGTATGGGGCAAGGGTGTCTTTATAGTGCTTATAATATTTTGCTGTTTGGCTCTCCAAGTCAGGGCTTACCCAGTCGGCAGGTGTTCAATTGTCTGGGTAATGGCAGCCAACGAGATTGGTAAGTCCAGTAGGGCCTTGATGTGTTGTGAAATGTGCCTGAGTGGGAGAGTGTCGAGAAAACCATCAATCTCCTCACGTGTACGTGCATCTTTGTTGGTGTAGAGGTCCCGATACAACCCTGCAAATAACTCCTTGATGGCATCGGGTGTGTGTACCAGGTCGCCCCTTGTGTCCCGTATGAGCGGAATACATACACTGCCATTCTCCTGCTATGCCATCCGAGCGGGTAGTCTGCCAGGCCTATCTCCTTCACTGTATCTCCTAGCGGCCATAGGGGTATTAAAGAATTTTACTTTGCGCTCTACATGGGTCCTGAAAGCATCTACAGCTTCTCTAATCTAAGCAATTGTGGGTGCAGGGTGGTCGCTGGGCAGTGCACGCTATAGTTCATGCAGTCTATCCTCACACTGTGTTAAGCTTTATCGAATTGCCTTAAGTACAATAAATTCTGCTGATGTAGCTATCCCCCGAATGTACACTTTAAAGGCTTCCCATAGTGTGCTGGATGAGGGCACTGAGCCTACATTCATTTAAATAACAATTGCACATGGTCATCAATGGTGGATGGAAACACGACATCCTGGAAGGCTAGTGGTCTAAAGCGCCAGTTGCAGCGGGGCCTGGCGAGCTGAGGCAGAGTCAGGGAGGTGTTAACTGGGGAATAGTCTGAGTAGGTATGAGGGAGCATGGTGGCATCCTTGGCACCTCCAAGTAATGACTTATAAATGATCCACATATCAATGCAGGAGAAGGAGTCGTGGACAGTGGAATAAAATGTGTAGGAGCAGTCGTTATTGTACAGTACCTGCCAAGCATCTACAAATTTTAGGGTGTGCATGCCTTCTTGAATAGCAGAGGCCACTCGGGAGGGGGGTCTGCGGGGTCGGTGGATCTATCCAATTCCAGATCAAGGATAGTATTAAAATCTCCCCCCCACCACAGAATGGGCACCAGCGGATACCGGGCCAGCTCATGCAGGATGTCTACGTAAAATTCAGGGTCATCCACATTACCATACATATTCAACAACAGTACATCTCTGCCTGTAAGCATCCCATACACCAAAACATATCTACTTGAAATGGTCCGCTCTAGAATGATTGCACTGAAATTGGAGAGATCTATGCACGAGTATCATAACCCCTAGACTGTGATGAGTTGGGCATATAGAAGTAGTTCCTCCCCCAGTTTTTAGCAAATCCCTCACAGACTGCTGAAAGGGCATGAGTCTCTTGCAAATTCCAGCTAAGGCAAGTTGTATCCCCCATATGACTGCAAGGTGATTAACATTTCCCGCTCTCGCGATACACAAATCCAACCATTCCCCCATCAACAACCCCCCTCTGCCCTTCTCTCTCCATCATTCATGAGCATTGTGCATGTCAAGTGCAGTTTTAACAACTCCAACAATCCCCTTCCTCCGCCACCCTCACCCCCTTAGAAACCAGGTAGGTGAAATCCATAGGTACCCCCCCAGCTTATTAACGCAACATTGCATGGGGGAAGCTGACGTTCCAACCCACCGGGCCAACTCCGGACTTAGACATAGATAGAGGGACAAATGTTCACATGTTTCTCACAAAACTGACCCCAAGCGGGGTGGCATATTTGTTATCCTTTGAAACCAAGCAATAGAAAAGAATACTCTTTTCTATTGCTTGGTTTCAAAGGATAACAAATATGCCACCCCGCTTGGGGTCAGTTTTGTGAGAAACATGTGAACATTAGTATACACTTGCAACATCCCCAGTGATACCAATACAGTGACAGGAGTGTGTAACAATTTCATGAGTCGATCAATCAGTGGGTCATGCAAGTGTGAAAAAGAGCCAGGTGCATCTATAGGCACAATCTCGGGTTGTGTTCACGGTGGTGAGGGCACTGGCAGGGCCTCATCGAGGATCTTAATAGCCTTGTCTGACAGTGTAAAGAAGTATGTTTTGCTTTTCCACTCCAAACGCAGTTTCGATAGGGTAAAGCAATGCATATTTCAGATTGCCATTGCGGAGTCACTTCTTGACCGAGGAAGGATTTCCTTTCCTGTTGGACGGCCACTGAGAAGTCAGGGTAAATATGTATTCTGTCCGAGGCCAACATCAGGTCCCCTTGTTCACGAGCGGCATGAAGAAGCGCATCCCGGTCCCAGTAGTTGAGAATGCGGGCGACGATGGGCAACAGTGGTGCACCAGGACTGGGTTTAGGTGCCAGGGATCTATGGGCATGCTCTATTGCGAATTGCGGTGATAATGCTTGATTTCCCAAGAGTGGAAGTAGGGTGTACTGCATCCACCGTACCAGAGATGTTTCTGTGCTACTCTCAGGAACACAGATGATGCAGATATTTTTGCATGGAGTGAGCGACTATAGTTCGTCGTTCTTCTTCTCCACCTGTAGTACCCTCCTGGTGAGAGTGACAAGCTCATTCCTCATGGTGGACACCTCGTCCTCTACAGTGCCCACTCGTGTCTCGGCCTCCGCCAGCCGCTGGTCAGTCTTGTCGATGCGTGTTTGTATAGAATCAATGGTGCTGGTCATGTCGTCGAACTTGCTGTGCACCTTGTCAAACCACTCCTGCATGCATGCCATCATGCGCTGAGTTTCAGTGGGTTCCGTTGGAAATGCTACTACCTGCATAACAGTAGATGGCTTGCCAGATGTCGAAGGTTTGGGGGTAGCTTTGGTGTATTGATTTATGGAGCATTGGTTCTTGGAGCTCCCCTTAATCATATTGCGCAGGGTCTAGAGTGGCAGCCAGTGGACTGGTTGATGAGTTTCACAAGCCGGTGAGGTGTCCACTGTTTGTGGTGTCCGGTACCACCTCGTACCAGTGATGTTGAAGAGGTGATGCCGCCGGGGGGTTACGGTCACACCGCTGGAGCAGTGCAAGCCAGATCAGGTCTACACCCCTGAAACGGGTCCCAACAGTGGAGTGGGCCGATGTACCACTGACAGTGAGGTGGCAGACGAGATCCCAGAGCATGGGCCGAGCTGCGTGGTGTATATCATCATATCAGCGGAAGCAAAAAAAGTCCATAGGGCAGTATTAGAGGAACTCCCAGGGTGTCAGACAGCACGGATCTGTGTACGCTGCTTGCCAGCGTGAATAGGCCAATACTTTTAAAGTGCGGTAGATGTAGGGTTGTAGAGGCGCAGGTTAATTCGGGCTGCAAGGGGAATGGAGTTACACAGCTCAAATGTCAATGACGCAGTGACTTGCCATGAGATGGCTGCCGTGTTATCAGGGCCCAAGCTGGTCGAGGGTGCCCTGAGGCGGTGCTCTAGATACCCCCAAGGAGTTGCAAACCAGTATTTGGCAGCTCCTATTCGGTGTTGTATAGAGTCTGCACAGCACCGCAGGCCCGGGGCTGAGCCTCAGGGCAACTCAGGCTGGGAGGGGTCCAAGCCCAAAAGCAAGGATGGGGTTAAGGATCAGGTTGCTGGAGATGGCCCCCAGCAGCTGAGCGGATTGGCAAGGCACAGCCTGCCCAACGTCGGGCTGCACTCACCTCTGTCTGTTCAGGGGGCTCAGCTGCCAGTCAGGAAGCATCAGATGTTGTTATAGGGACCCGCTGGGATCGTCCACCCAGATGGAGCCTGCCGTTGAGGGATGAGGGTCTGGATCAGGGCAGGTGGGTCCCAACGCTCATCAGCTCGCCTCCAGTAGCGGCAGCAAGGCAGACCGCAGAGGCCCCTGTCCGTGGGTCTGTGAAAGCGCACCTCCACGTTTGAAGGAACCACCACAGTAGCTGGCGTGGGGAAGCACATAACGGCAGCTGGGTCCACAGAGCGTTGGGCGGAGGAAAGGATTGGCAGGGTGCGGTTGATGTAGACAGGTCCCTCCAGCAGCAATAATTTATCTGCCAGTCTTCACTGCCCACCAAGGCGCACCGGCCACTTACAATACACTGGGCCTCATTAGGACCCAGGCGGAGTGGGTTTCCGCCAGCGCTAATCGCGGCGGACCCGTCCGCCGTACTACGAGTTCCCTTAGCGCCATGGAGGTTTTCTCCGCCTGGTTTTACCAGGCGGAGAAAACCATGGCGCTACGGGACCTCGTTGTTAATTACGCCACCGTATTTTACGGTGGCGTAATTAACTCCTTCCCCACTCCCATTATACCCTATGGGGCAAGAATGGGAATGGGGAAGGGCAGAATGGGGATTGGGGATTTACCGCTCCGCCGAGGTCGGAATGGGGCGGTAAATCCGCCAACCCCCATGGCGCTATCGACGGCTTTCCGCCGTGCTTCGCGGTGCATTTAGCACCGCGAAATCCGCCTGGGTCCTAATGAGGCCCACTGTCCCTCACATGCGCCGGACTGTCAGTCGGCTTTTCTCTGCACACCAGGCCTGGATTGAGACCAGGAATGACCGTTGAATTGCTGGAGTTGCCTGCAGCACAATTCTCATGCTACAATATTAAAACGTTGAATCGAAGCAGGGAAGGCTCCGTCCGTGTCGGCCCCAGGCTCAGGAGCTCTAAACATGAGCAGCCATCTTGGTCACGATGCAACAGCGCCCACCATATGTTATATTCTTGTTTTGCATGTTGTGGTATAGTTCATTGTGGTAGGCTGCGGCGTGGCGGATACAATACAAGATACTGTGTAATGTTATGTTTAGTTAAAGTCTTATTAAATAGTAAGTGGCTGTTTGGCACCGAGAGTACCCGAACTGAACATAGACATCTTCAATGACTTTACCAAATACTATTAAAGGGGTAGTTCTCTAAGAAAGCATATTGTCCTAATTTATCAGGCAGGTTTTTTAGAAAAATTATTCCTATGCATTTTACCTTAGTTTTCCTCACTTTTATACATGTGTGCTTGGGCAACACCATCTTGTGGAAATCGAATCCGTTGATCTATGGTCCTAAGTTCAAGTTCCCTTCTGGCAGTAATACAGATCACCCTCCCCTAAAGCTAACTTCACCAGTCAAAACGATATACTCCACCTATATTAATGATGGTGGTGGGCAGCGTAGCCAAATGTCCCTGCCATCATTTATCTCCTTGTAGGAAATAAATGTCCTCCTCCTCCCCAGTTTCTTGGTACCAGCCTTAAGTATTCTTCTAAAATAAAGAATCTCGGCTGTAATTGGCAGAGTGACCTGGGACAAAATGCCCAGGTCTCAGCCAAGGTCCAATCAGTTTTCTATAACATCCGCCGATTGCGTCAAGCACTATCCTATGTATCTACTTTTGATCATGCTGTGGTTGTTGGGCCCTTAGTCAATTCCAATCTAGACTACTGCAATGGACCTTTGGCGGGAGCTTCAGCCAATCAGATCCATTGCCTCAAAAGGCTCAAAATGCGGGTGTAAGATTGGTCTTTGGTGTAGCCAAAAACACCCATACTTCTGGTCTCTGCCGATCACTGCATTGGTTGGCGGTGGATGATCGGATTAAATTTAAAATAGGGTGTTTGCTCTACAAATGCCTGAATGGTCTGGCACCGGCCTACTTGATTAACAAATAAAAGCAATACCGACTGACGCGAGCCCTCAGATCTAAAGATCAATTTTGTCTTGTTATTAACGAGGACAAACTACAGATCAAGAGGTGATTGCTGATTTTCAGTGTCTGGACCCCGACTATGGTATAGTCTCCCATTTAGCCTGAGACAGGCAACTTCCCTACTGAAATTTAGAGCAGGCTTAAAGACCTACCTATTTAAGTAAGTCCGATGATTGTTCAGCTTTGTTTCAAGTTCTGTGTCATCTGTTCTTATCATGATTATTTTCTCGCTCCATGAAATATTACCATCTGCGCCAGGATACGATTATCAGGCCGATTCATGGAATAATTAGCGCGGCGCAAGTGGCCAAAAACGTGCGATTCGCAGTGGAATAGCGAAAATCACAGTGCAAGTGCAAAAATCGCACGAAAAGCAGCGCACATCGATTAATGGAAGGCCGTGCGCGATAAAAACCATCGAATGTGCGCTAAAAAAGTGCGCGGCGCACGTTGGCGCACAGGCCATCTAACAGCGTGCGCCAGGTCACAGCGAAAATCGCACAGGCCACAGCGAAAATCGCACATAGCGCAGCGCACACAACAAAAGTAGGCGGAACACGGGGCGTAACACTCGGAATGGGGAACAACTTGCCAAAATGTGGGCGTCACGGGGGAAGTACAGGGTGCAAGTGCGCGGAACGCCCACATGCTCGCCTACAACCCGCATTCATGGAATCGAATAGGGCAAAAAAGCGCACGGTCAAACCAGCGCACAGGCACAAACACGACCGCCACAAGAAAGCAGGCGGTAGCGTCTCTGCGCCTGTAATAAATGTGCGCCAAAAGGTGCGCCAACAAATAGCACCTATATACAGCCATGATGAATGTCCTATACTGTGGCCCTCCAGGACAAATGACGTACAAAGGGGTACCCACAAACACGGACACCCGCTGCCTAAAAAATAACATGTGCGTGTATTCCGGGGTGCGCGGGAAGTCTCACACGTGATTTGGCAGGGTACGTGGATTTCAGGGGTGCACGGGAAGTTCCACACGCGATTTGGCCGGGTACGTGCGCGGGAATTTCCACATGCGATTTGTCTGGGTACGTGGATCTCAGGGGTGCGCGGGAAGTCTCACATGCGATTTGGCAGGGTACGTGGATTTCAGGGGTGCGCGGGAAGTTCCACACGCGATTTGGCCGGGTACATGCGCGGGAATTTCCACACGCGATTTGTCTGGGTACGTGGATCTCAGGGGTGCGCCGGAAGTCTCACACACAATTTGGCAGGGTACGTGGATTTCAGGGGTGCGCGGGAAGTTCCACACGCAATTTGGCCGGGTATGTGCGCGGGAATTTCCACACGCGATTTGTCTGGGTACGTGGATCTCAGGGGTGCACGGGAAGTCTCACACGCGATTTGGCAGGGTACGTGCGCGTGAATTTCCACACGTGATTTGGCTGGGTACGTGTATGACAGGGGTACGCGGGAAATTCTACACGCGATTTGGCTGTGTGCTCCCAGGTATTCCCTGTACACCCTCCACGGCCCCTGCAGGCAGCCAACACCACAGGGGACTACCCTGCACACCTGCTCATGTCACCCAGCACCCCCACCCCCCACCCACCATGGGCAGCCTCCGCCAGGCCCCCACTCATGTCTCCCACCCACCCCCACCCTCCCAGCAGTGTGGGGCACCCTCCACCAGGCTCCCACCCATGTCTACCACCACCCCCACCCCCCAGCCACCATGGGCAGCCCCCACCAGGCCCCCACTCATGTCCAACTCATGTCTCCCACAACCTCCACCCCCCAGCAGTGCAGGGGCACCCTCCACCAGGCCCCCACTCATGTCCCCCTGCACCCCCACCCCCAGCAGTGCAGGGGCACCCTCCACCAGGCCCCCACTCATGTCTCCCACCACCCCCACCCCCCAGCATCCAGGGGCACCCTCCACCAGGCCCCCACTCATGTCTCCCACCACCCCCACCCCCCAGCATCCAGGGGCACCCTCCACCAGGCCCCCACTCATGTCCCCCTGCACCCCCACCCCCCAGCAGTGCAGGGGCACCCTCCACCAGGCCCCCACTCATGTCTCCCACCACCCCCACCCCCCAGCATCCAGGGGCAGCCTCCACCAGGCCCCCACTCATGTCCAACTCATGTCTCCCACCACCCCACCCCCGAGCCACCAGGGGCAGCCTCCACCAGGCCCCCACTCATGTCTCCCAGCACCCCCACCCCCCAGCAGTGCAGGGGCAGCCTCCACCAGGCCCCCACTCATGTATCCCACCACCCCCACCCCCCAGCATCCAGGGGCACCCTCCACCAGGCCCCCACTCATGTCTCCCACCACCCTCACCCCCCAGCAGTGCAGGGGCAACCTCCACCAGGCCACCACCAATGTCTCCCACCACCCCCACACCCCACCCACCATGGGCAGCCTCCGCCAGGCCCCCACTCATGTCTCCCACCCCCCCACACCCCCAGCAGTGTGGGGCACCCTCCACCAGGCTCCCACCCATGTCTACCACCACCCCCACCCCCCAGCATCCAGGGGCACCCTCCACCAGGCCCCCACTCATGTCCCCCTGCACCCAGGTCCTCACAATCCCCAATCATGTGCGTTATGGTCAGCCTCCACAGCCAAAAGGCCCAAGTAACCCATTCACCCACATGGAAATGGAAATTACATGTTACACCCCCAATGTTCATAAAGCAAATGAACCCATGTCCGTCACACACAATGGTTGCAATTGAACGGGAAAACACCCAACATGACATGCATGAAACCAATGAGATGATACCACACAGTGAAGTATGAAAACAAAAATTTGTATTAAAAAAAATTGAATGCAAATGAAATGAAACAAACTACAATGGCAATGAAAAAAAGATAAGCTGCATGTCCGTCCAAAAAAATCAAAAATACAAATCCAAATCCAAAAAAATGTTGTCCAAAGACACATTAAAAATAAAATCAGAGAGAGGAAAAAAAATAAAAAAAAGAAAATAATCAAACAATCCAATGAAGAACTATGTACAAAACATCCAAGGGTCCATGAGCCCAACTGAACAAAGGAAACCTACAAAAAACCCTAACTAAAATGCAACTATATACAAAAAGTGGAGCAGTGTCCGTCGACTCCAAATCATAAGAAGAAACAAAGGAAACCTAAAACTAAAGAAATATATACAAAGGCGGCGGGCAAGTCCAGCGGCTCACTCCGTGGTGTTCCGGGCCAGGGCATCATCAAACTCCTCGTCTATGTCCCGGAGGCGGTCCTGTTCCATGGCCCTGAGGGTCCGCAGGGACGACGCCATCTGCTCCTCCAACCCCCTGCGGATTGCCTCGAGGCACTCGGCCCGCCTCAGGGCCCTCCGCATGGAGTTCTCCGCCCTGACCATCGTGAGCCGCGCCTCTTCCGCCCGCCGCCGCTCCGCACCTATCTGCTGGCCCAACCGCAGCCACACGGAAGACACTTCCTGTCCTGGGTCCTCCTGCCCTCCGGCCGATGCCTGCCCCTCCGATGTTGATGGCCCCGAGCCATGATGCCTCCCACGTTGACTCTGCTGCTGCCTCCGACGCAACTGCCTCTGCCAGCACAACGGCATCCAGGCTGATGGAATCCACCGGCGCCGTCGTGCACGTGCCCTGCCTGATGATGCCGGCACATCCTCCATCTGCTGGGGTACAGTTGCTGTGGTGTCCACCCCTGCTGGACCTCCGACTCCCGACTGTGGCAGGGATGGGATCCCCACCGAGCTGGCTGCATTGGTCAGGGCAGGTCCACAGGGGGCCCTGGTGGCATCTGGGCCAGAAGACGGCAAGGAGAACGACCGGCGTATAGCCTCCACAGAGGAGGAGAGGGCCGCCAGATTGGCCGACACATGCAGGAATCCCCCGAACATGGAAGATCCCAATTGGGCCACGTCTGCACGGTGCTCTTCGTGATGACGTGCGTGCTCCTCCCGGGAAGCACGCACGTCATCACGAATTGCACCCGCGCGCATCGCGACCCCAATCAGGACCTTCTCCATACAGACACGGGTCTCCTCATCCGCAGGTGGAGGGGAGTCAGATGACATGGACATCCCCTCTACCTGCGGACGGGCCTGGGGCGGGGCATCCCTGCTGGTGCATGGTGGTGCACTCACAGGGTCAGGGACAGCGACATGCACAGGCCCCTCCACGGTGACCTGTGCTGCCTCCTGCCCCTGCCCCTGGACTGCACCACTTGCACCAGCAGGGATGCCCCCACCAGGCCCCATGTGTGCCTCAGTGGCGGCCTCCTCCTCCTCTGTGGAAACCACCAACCTGGATGGCTCCTCACCGTCTTCCGCCGTAGCAGGCCCCTGTGGGGGCTCACCCACCCCTTTTGCTGCAGCCGTGGGGGCATCCCCGCCGCCTTGCTCCACAGCGCCGTCTCCGCCCTCTTCTTCACTAGCCGCTGCGTAGAGGGAGACATAGAACACAAGCATCAGGGTACTGTTCAATGGTCCCCTAGACAGGAAGTAATAGCAGATGAGTACCACTGTCAAAGTACACTTCCATCATGTCCCTCCACAACACATGGGTCAGTCCAGGCAAAACACACACAGTAACAGGCATGGTGCATGCCATGGACATTTCCATACATGTCCAATGGACTCTTGAAACATACAATGATATGGAACTCACATGCATCATGGGTCATGCCTATCACATGCACACACTACACCTCAGTCACATCCATCTGGCCTCATACACCCCAAACACAGCGGATACAAGGATAACTAGGCTGCATCAGTGAATCTGTGCATTGTCACACACGTGTCATGCATCCATTGCATTCACAAGTCACAGACACGCAGGTCAGGCACACAGACATGGCTACCATATATGTACCTGGCATCAGCACCCATCCCTCACCCCCACCCATGTCCAGGAACAGAGACTGACATGCTCTCATGTGTAAAATCTGCATAGGGCTCCCCATGTCGCATTTAAACACATGCAACAACCATGTGGTTCACACATCACTGGTCGCACATGCATTACCATGATGTCCCTGCACACATACATGCATACATGGCCTATGTCACACATACAGGCAAATATCAGACAACCAGCACACCGCAACATGCCCTGTCTCACACAGCAATGCTTGGCCACTTACCGCTCAACTCCAGACGGGTCTCCCTCTCAAGGATCTGGGCGTGGAGCGCTGGGCGTACGCGTTCCAGGACCCTCATCTGGATGGAACTCATGCGGCCCCGGCCCCCCTCCACGAGGCACCGGGCCTTCACGAGGGTCCTGGACCTCAAGTCCTCCCAGCGCTTCTTGATCTTCTGGACGTCGCGGGTTGCCACCCCCTCCGTGTTGATGGCAACCACACAGTCGGCCCAGATCCTCTCCTGTCCTTCCTTGCTGGCGCGGGACGATCCAAAGAGGGCATCATACTGCCCCAGGACATGCTCCACCAGGACACCAACTTCGGTGGCAATGAAGCTGGTGCCCCTCTGCCCCTCTGGCCTGGGGTTGCCACTGGTGCCAGATGTGGAAGTGCCCGACATGGCAACCCCAGAGGCAGGAGTGGGTGGGCAACTGGGTCCTGTGGCTGGGCTGTGGAGTGATATTATCCCAGTCGGGAGTCTTCAGTTCCAGCAGGGGTGGACACAGCAACCTGACCCCTGCAGATGGCTGATGTGCAGGCACCAAATGGCAGGGCACGGTGGCGGCAGGCAGGCAGGCAGGCAGGCAGGCAGGCAGGCAGGCAGGCAGGCAGGCAGCAGCAGCAGCAGCAGATGGCACGTGGGAGGCTGCTCGGGGCACTGGGGGGCAGTAATTCGGCCTTCTGGGCAGGAGCGTGGTCTTCCGTGTGTTTTTGCGTGGCCAGCTTGATACGGAGTGATTTGGCACGTGAAAATCCTGCACGTCAGCGTGAAATTCGAGGAAAGGCCCTTAGCGCGTAAGCGCGTCAGCACGCATACGCGATTCTATTGGACCAAAGGCCCTCAGCACGTAAGCGCGTCTGTGACGTGACCCGCACGGGTGTTTCCCTCATAGCACGTGATGACTGAGCACACGTGGAAAGACTGCACGTCAGAGTGTCATCGCGTGTAATTGGACAAAAGTGCACGTACACGCGATTGGCCTATGTACGTGTATTTCAGGGGTGCGCGGGCACTTCACACGCGAGTACATCAGCGCACGAGTATTCCGGGGTGCGCGGGAATTTCCACACGCTATTGGCCTATGTACGTGTATTTCAGGGGTGCACGGGCACTTACACACGCGAGTACATCAGCACACGTGTATTCCGGGGTGCGCAGGAATTTCCACACGCTATTGGCCTGGGTACTGGATTTCAGGGGTCCGCGGGAAGTTTCACACGCGAGTACATCAGCGCACGTGTATTCCGGGGCGCGCGGGAATTTCCACACGCTATTGGCCTGGGTACTGGATTTCAGGGGTGCGCGGAAAGTTTCACACGCTCGGCTACAACACGCGCAAAGAAACACGTATGCCAGTAGGAAGCAGGCATACGTCGACCCGCGACTCATAAATTTGCGCGCAAAAAAAAAACAAGCTCAGACGCCAGGATGAATATACCGTTCCTAGCAGCAGTGGCCGTGGGCTACCAAAGGAGGAGGAGGAGGATAGTCAGGGCCAGAATATTCACACCCAGAACCAGCCTCTTCGGGATGCCTGATGACCAGGTGTATGGGAGGTACAGGTTTCCACCACACATAATACTGGACCTGGTGAGTGAGTGGGAGGATGACCTCACATCACCCACCCTGTGCTCCCAAGCACTCAGCCCCCTGGAGAAGGTCCTCAATGTACTGCCCTTCTTAGACACTGGATCATTTCAGCAGATTAGTGCCATAGTGGGTGGGGTGTCACAGGCCACGCAGTCACGGTGCCTACACCAGGTCTTGAACATCATCACTGCACGCCCATCAGTCCGCAGGCACATATATCTGCCCAGAACACATGCAGAAAGGCATGCTGCCGCCCTGGATTTTTACGGTGTGGCACGATTCCCCAAAGTGCTAGGTGCCATTGACTGCACCCATGTGGCTCTACGTCCCCCCAGGGCATCTGAGCACATCTATAGGAACGGCAAGCACTGGCATTCCATCAACGTGCAGGTAGTATGTAATGCCAAGGGAATCATCACCTCAGTATATGCCAACTATCCCGGGTCCACCCACGACAGCTTCATTTACCGAATGTCCACTCTAAGCCGGGACCTAGAAGCTGGGCGGCATGGCGATACATGGCTGCTTGGTGAGTATGAATGCCACTGCACATGCATGCATGTCATATACTGAGCAAGGTCACAACCCCACCAATGATACCAATCACCACCTCCACGGGGGACAGTGCCTACCCTCTCAGCACCCACCCTCTCAGCCCCCACATGATGATGCCAATTCGGAACCCCACCACGCCCCCCGAGGTAAGATATAACACAGCCCACATTGCAACCCGGGGCATAGTGGAGCGCACATTTGGAGTGCTTAAGTCACGCTTTCGCTCCCTTGACCGTTCTGGCGGGCAGCTGTTATACGCTCCCCCAGTAGTGTGCAGGATCATAGTGGCAGCAAATGTCCTGCACAACGTTGCAACACGCCGGGGCCTGGCCATGGAAATGGTGGTGGCCCCACATCCCCAACCACATGCACGGCCGCTGCGCATGGGAGGGGAAAGGGCACGGGGGAGGCAGCCCGTACACAGCTAGTGGCTAATTACTTCACCTAGAAATCACACCCCTGTGGAGTGCACACTGCCCTGGCACATACCATCTGACAATCAATGATGACTCAACCTGACACTGATCCTGAATGTCTGGAGAATCAACCGTTAAAACCATATCAGCCTGAGATTGTTCACCTGGAAGTGTTGCAATGTGTGCATCCCTACCTACACAGACACCACCAATGCAGTTTTGTGAAAAAACACATTCAAGCAGCTAAAATGAATACCCACTTGCATAATGCAACATGAGGACAGTGCCATGTCACCCAACCCATCCCCAGCACTGCTGCCAACATGGACCCCATCTCCAAACTAGAGGGCCTTGTGTAGACATGAGGAAAGGACCTGCAAATTAGGAGGTAGACACGGATGATGAGTTACACATCAATGCAACATGCAGTGTACAACACAACAGCAATATGCACTAGGAATGTATACACAGTATTGACTAGACTACCCACACATGTAGTGGGAGTCCAATGTCACCATGTACGTCAATGTCACTTGGGCACACCCTTTGCAAGCCCATGGAAACGGGAAGCAGGAGGGGTGTGTGTGACAAAAACCCAAGCATCTGAACCAAATACATGAAAAGCCTGCATGTGCCCAGCCACAATGCAGCGTATGCCCACAGGAGCCACGGAAGGCAACACATTGTCCCAAAAAAAAAAAAAGAAAAAGAAAAAAAAAATCAAAAATGGCCATTAATGGGCCCGGGGGGGGGTTGGGGAGGCCACCCAGGAGGTCCGAGGACAGGGTGCACACCAAAACCCACCTGTGTGGATCTTGGGAAAAAAAAACACCTCCATGGGCTCATGGCCCACACGGCTACCCTATTGTGGGAGTATCACTGCTGTCGCTATTATCACCCTGTGCAGCTGCATCCGGAGGTGGTTGCACTATGGGAGGCAGCCCACGCAAGGCCCTAGTCTGTTCCTTCATGGCTGCAAGCATGCGGGTGTGGTAGGTCTCGTTCTGAAGGATGAGTGTGCGGAGGTCCCCATGCAACAACTCACGGGATGCCCGGACCTCCGCCCTAGTTGCCTGCATCTCAGCTGAGAGCGTACGGGTGAGACGCTCCAGCTGCTGTTCTGTCCTTGGTTTGTTGAAGCCTCAAGCTCAACAAGAGTCGTTCTGAGGTGAAGGAGCTCCTGCCTCAGGGCTTCCCTGTGGCCCTGGGACTCTATAGAGATGGCTTCCTGCAGAGTCGCCAGTGGCGCCCGCCTGTCCCTGTTGGACGCCAACATGTCCTCCCTGTGTGACTGGCAGATGGAGTCGGTTGCCTGCTGTAGTCGCTCCATCAGCCTTTCGGGGGGGACAATGGAAGTGGCCACCCTATCCATGGCCTGAGCCATCATCTCTGATGATGCTGCCTGTTGGGTTGCCATACCGTAAATGGATTGCTCCCATGCGGTATTGCCAGGTGGCGTACGGCCACCACGTCGGCGGGCACCACACCTGTCTGGGGCAAGGCAAACTGCGCCTTGCTGTGCCGGCACTGCCTGAGGCTGCAGGACTGCATTCCCCCTCTGATCTGCTGGCCCAGGAACAGGATCAGATGTCACGGGGTGTGACCTTGCATCCGTAACCACCAAAGGTGTAGCTGCCAACACTGACATCCCCATTGAGGGTTCTGACCCTGGTGCAGGTGGGTGGGACAGAACAGAATCCCTCCCAGGAACACTCACCTGCGACGGCACGTAGGTCTCATCATCCGAATCAACACCTGAGTACAGCTCGGGGGAGGTGCAGCCAGAGACACCCCTTGAGAGCACGACCTGCAGGAGTTGTGGGTTCTCACCCACCACCACACCACGTCCCTCACTGGTGGTCGGTCGGCCCTCGGACCCCTCCTGGGTCTGCACCATCTCCACAACCCCAGCAGTATCAGGTGCGTCTTCCCCTGCAAAGACATAAAAGAAAACAAATGGAAACAGGCATTAGCACCATGGCACACAATGAGGGCTGAGAAGCAACAGAACCAGTACTTGATTGACACATGTCCCACATGACTAAAACCCTCCCATGCATGCACCCTCACTGCGTATGAAGGGCAGGCAAATGGCACACACTGATGACACCAAGATGGAAGATGAACACATTTTCTGCATGCTGCCTGGCAGTGGCATCACACATTGGCCTGTGATTGCCAGGTGAAATACACATGCCATCACACAGATGGCATGTACCATTGCTATTGAGTGAAGATGGAGAGGAGGGCAGCACTTATTCATTCAGTCCAGTTCCCGCATGTAATAGCTTTTCTAATTCTAACAGGTCTGATTTTTCACCTGGAGCTGCCAGTCCAAAATGGTCCGATTGCACAGGGACATGTGTGAACAAATGATATCCAGGTAACAAAGTCACTCCACTTTACCATAGCCATGTCAGACATGTGACTACAGGACTGAGAAATGCCTAGTAAAAGTGGTGGAATGCAAACAATCTGCCTGAATGAACAGAGAAAAATAAGCAACAATGTTGTGGCAAGGTGACACTTCAAGGGCAACTGGCGTGCTGTTGGCCTAGATGTCTACTGTTGGTGAAGGGATACTGCTATGGCCAAATGCTGCTGCGCAGAATGTATTGCATGAAGCACATGGGTGACCCAAACGACTCAGGTGCACACACCCTCACCTGGCACACAAACAGAAGCCCTCACACACACACCATGCACATGGATGACACACACATGCATGTGCACTCACCGGACAATGCCTCATAATCAGGCAGATCTCCCACGCCTTGGATCTGTTCCTCCGTGACGTAGGTCCCAGCGACTGACTCATGTGGAGTGAGTTCCATGTCTTCTACTGGGGACCCACCTCCAGTCACTAGAGTTGCAGCATGACTTGAGGCCAGCTTATTCTTTGCCCTGCGCTTTAGGTCATTCCAGCGCTTATAGCAATCATTGGCTGTGCGCCTCACGATTCCAAGGGCACTTACGATGTCCGCAACGGTCTGCCAGTGTGCCTGGCGTTGTGCAGGTGTGGTCTTGGATCCTGCAACAATGACCATCTCGTTATCATGTCCGGACACATACTCGACAAGTGCATTCAGTTCGGCATCCGTGAAGCTGGGCTTCCTCGACGGGCCAGACTGTGTAGCCGTGTCTGGGGCATCAGCCTGTGCCGGACGAGCACTCTTCCTCTTCCGCTTGGAAGGTGGTGGTGATCCTGAGTGTCCTGCGCCGCTCTGGACACTAGGGGCAGGAGCCCTGGTGGACTCTGTATCAGGAGTGTGGGATTGCACACTCAGCATGGGAGTTGGTGCAGGCATTGGCTCAAGTGTAATGGTGTCAGGGGGAATGTCAGCAGGATGGACTAGGACCGACACTGTCCTGGCTGGGTGTGTGAGAGCTGGGGTGGATGGAGTTGCAGCTGCCCCTGCAGCCTCTCCACCCTGCCTACTTGGGGCAGCAGATGACGATGCTGCCCCAGATCCACGTGGCCTGATGACATCAACGTGCACCAGCGCACGTGTCATAGGCCTGCTGACCTGGAAGTCAGCCATGGAGTCAGCCAGGTCTGGTGCCACAATGGGCTGGTCCAACAAGGGCTGAGCATGGATGGTGTCAGCCACTTCAGCCTCAACCAGGGGGGGGGATTATGGGTGCCCTTGACTGGTCCTCCACACATGGGGGGACAGGGTCACCCTGCAAGTAACGACCACGTCCCCTACCGGATCCACCACGGCCACCACTTGTGGCTCGATCACCTTTGCCACCCTTACGGAATCCTCGCCTCCCAACCATGGCACTGATGTTAATGTGCGTATGGGAGTGGCTGTAATCTATTGTCCTGGGAAATTGGGGGTCGAAGGGGTTGGGTACCAGATGGTAATTGTACCCTAGTGCTCTAGCAAGGCTGAATGTGACCCCTGGGGAAAGATGACGGGTCACGCAACTCACAGGAAGCCCAAAAAAGGAAGATGACGTGCACGCAACCCCTCCTAGACCACGTGTGCGGAAAAAAAAACCTGCACTACGCTGTGGCACCCAGTAACACAAGAATGAACGTATGCGTGTCACACGTAGCCTAGAATGACCTCTGAAGGGGTAGGCTACACACGTGGCAAGCACAGATGTTAGATACGTGCGTGACTCACCGTCTGCCAGGAAAAAGAGCGTGGAAAAGAAGCGCGTTTGGTTGGCAACACCCCCGCCAAAAGAAGATTTGTACGCTGTCTGAGGAGACAGGACAACAGTAGAAGGGAACACTGTTTGAGGGAACAGGCCCAGGTAAACCAGAAAAAGAGAAAAAAGAGAAAAAGCTGTCAGAGGTAACAGGGAGTACGAACTTGAAATGCCGTGAAGTAAATCGCGTGTGAAACGACAAGAAGTACAGAATTCACCCGCTCGCTCTCCACGAAAAGCACGTACAAGGAAATGGTGTTCTACACGTACCTTTTATGCAGGCCCACACGTCCAGCGTCACTTACGCGGCGTGTACGCGCTAAGGCCATTTCCACCAATTACACGCTTTGTCACTTCCGCGTGTACGCGCTAAGGCCATTTCCACCAAATACACGCTTTGTCACTTCTGCGTGTAGGGCCATTTCCACCAATTACACGCTTTGTCACTTCCGCGTGTACGCGCTAAGGCCATTTCCACCAATTACACGCTTTGACACTCGGACGTGTCTTTCATTTTTTTTACACGCAACATTTCCAACGTGTGCCCTATTCAACGTGCATGTGACTTCATAGACGCGCATACGCTGGTGGCCTTTGGGCCAATGAATGTACAGTGTGCTGACGCGTTTACGCGCTAAGGGCCTTTCCTCGAATTACACGCAGACGTGTTGGATTTTCACGTGCAAAACACTCCGTATCAAGCTGGCCACGCGTTCACACACGGAAGACCTCGCTCCTGCCCAGAAGGCCGAATTACTGCCCCCCAGAGCCCTGAGCACGCTCCCACCTGCCATCTGCTGCTGCCTGACTGCCTGCTGCCCACGTGCACTGCCATTTGCTGCCTGCACATCAGCCAGGGGTGCTGTTGCTGTGACCACCCCTACTGGAACCGAAGACTCCAGACTGCTTTTCCATCGCCCCACAGCCCAGCCCCAGGACCCAGTTGCCCACCCACTCCTGCCTCTGGGGTTGGCATGTCGGGCACTGCAACATCTGGCACCAGTGGCAACCCCCGGCCAAGGAGGCAGAGGGGGACCAGCTTCACTGCCACCGAAGTTGGTGTCCTGGTGGAGCATGTCCTGGGGCAGTATGATGCCCTCTTCGGAAGGTTGCGCGCCGACAAGGAAGGACGGACTCGGATCTGGATGGACATCGTGACTGCCATCAACGTTGAGGAGGTGGCAGTCCGCGGCTACGAACGTGTCAGGAAGCGCTGGGAGGACTTCAGGTCCAGGACCCTGAACAAGGCCCGGCGCCTCCTGAAGGCAGTGGATGCTAAGGGGCGCCGGGGCCACTTGTCGGAAGATCAGATGAGGGTCCTGGGACGCATATCCCCAGCGCTCCACATCCAGGTCCTTGAGAGCAGACCCGTCTGGAGTCGAGCGGTAAGTATACATGCATACTGATTGTAAGATGTGCGTGTGGTGGTGTGCCAGGAGTGTGCAGGTTGAACATGTATTTTTATGTGGCCAAGTAGGGGGGGTGTACAGGGCCGTGAGGGTGACACATGCGAGGGGTCTCATGTGTGACACATGGATGGTGCTTGTGTGTGTGGGCTTGCATGGCACAGGATGTGGAGGAATGATTGTCAGGTGTGACATGGATGTCGATCAAAACACTGCGACAGTTGGCGGAGGTGTACACATGCATGCAAGTTTGGTGTTGTGTGTGCATGTGTAGTGTACTCCCTATGTTGCATGTGATGTGCGGATGACCTTTGGCTGCTAATGCTGTTGTATGTGAATGGATGGTGCTGGCTGTTGCAATATGGCTGTGGTATGGCTCATGTGTGCAAGTAGAAATGACATGTGTGTTGGGGATTGTGATGCCATGTCTGAGGTTTACCAATGCCACTCATGTATAACTGTCATGTGTGTATGAGTCCATTTTACAGTGCCCTGATGCCTGTGTTTCCTTTCTCCCTGTCTGCAGCGTCAACTGATGAAGAGGGCGGAGAAGGTGCTGTGGAGCACAGCGGCAGGGGTCGCACCACCAGCCGGAGGCGCAAGGCCCGGATCCCCTCCCAGGTTGTGATCTCGTCGGGGAGTGAGGAGTCCGGTGCTGCGTCCCAGGCCGCAGCTGCCGAGGGGAGGTCCAAGAGGCAGAGGTTGGAGTTGGACTCCCCGGCAGCAGAAGGGGCAGCTGGGACCCCACAGGGCCCAACGGAGGAAGATGGCACGGAGTCATCCAGGTTGGTGGGGGGTTTGGTGGAGGAGGAGGCCGTGCAAGCGACAGTGGCGGGGTCTGGAGGTGGAGATTCCACTGGTGCTAGTGGTGCAGTGCAGGATCAGGGACAGGAGGCAGCACAGGCCGCCGAGGAGGTGCCTGTGTGCAATCCTGTCCCTGCTCCTGTCACTGCATCATCTTGCACCAGCAGGGATGCCTACCTCCAGACCCGTTCTCAGGGAGAGGATTGGCTTACAACACCTGGCCTTCCTCTCCCTGCGGATGTGGCTATCCTGCACCAGGTTGAGCCTGTCCAGGGTGGGGTGGCGTTGCGTCAATGGGCCATGCGAGCTGACCTGCAGTCTTTTCATGATGAGTCTGCACGTCTTCTCGCATGGCTCGTTGACCGCGTTGACCCACTGGGACAGCTCACCAGGGCTGGATTCCTCAGTTTCCTGGACCTTGTTCCGACCCCCTTCTCCACAGAACCCCCTATGCCCCAGTCGTCCTCCATGCCATCTTCCCACCCATGTGTCACCTGGGTGCCCTGTGGAGCTGCCTCCGACCGTGCGGCCAGGCTGGTGGACAACAGATCCCTGCCACAGTCGGGAGTCGGACGTCCAGCAGGGGTGGCCACATCAACGACTGCACCCCAGCTGGAGGAGGATGTGCAGGCACCATCGGACAGGGCACATGGACAGCAGCAGCTGCAGCAGCAGGAGGCTGTAGGTGGGAGCCACAATAGCTCGGGGCCTTCAACATCAGAGGGGCAGGCATCGGCCGGAGGGCAGGAGGACCCTGGACGGGAAGTGTCTTCCGTGTGGCAGCGGTTGGGCCACGCCATAGATGCGGAGCGGCGGCGGGCAGAAGAGGCGCGGCTCACGATGGTCAGGGCGGAGAACTCCATGCGGAGGGCCCTGAGGCGGGCCGAGTGCCTCGAGGCAATCCGCAGGGGTTGGAGGTGAACATGTCGGCGTCCCTGCGGACCCTCGGGGCCATGGAACAGGACAGCCTCCGGGACATAGACGAGGAGTTCGATGATGCCCTGGCCCGGAACACTACTAAGTGAGCCGCTGGACTGGCCTGCCGCCATTGTATATAGTTATTTAGTGATAGGTTTCCTTTATAGTTTATTTTTATTTGGAGTCGATGGACACTGCTCCACCTTTTGTATATAGTTCCATTTTAGATAGGTTTTTTGGTAGGTTTCATTTCTTCTCTAGGGATGATGGACCCTGAATACTTTGTACATAGTTGGACTTTGGATTTGGATATTTTTTTTACGATGAATATTTTTTCCCATGGAGCTATGGTTTTGTATATCTTTTTTTGGATTATCATTTATTGATTTTAATTTGAAAAGGGACAGCCAGCTTAATTTTGTTATTTTTTTTACTTGTGTATTTTGGTTCATTTTGATTGCCATTGCTGTTGTTTTTAATACATTATTTGGATTTTTTCATTCTTCAATGTGTGGTTTCATCTCATTGTTTTCATGCATGTCATGATATGGGTTTTCAGGTTCACTTGCAACCATTGTGTGTGTGTGAGACACGTGTTGATTTACATTGTTTCCATTGGAGTAGTATCATTGGCACATGTAATACTTGGTTGTGTCTTTGGGCTGTGGTGGCTGCCCATGAGGCACATGCTTGAGGATTGTCAGGGCCTGTGGGCAGGGGGACATGAGTGGGGCCTGGTGGGGGCTGCCCATGGTGGCTGGGGAGTGGGGGGGTGGTAGACATGGGTTGGAGCCTGGTGGGGGCTGCCCCTGCACTGCTGGGGGGTGGGGGTGGGTGGGAGACATGAGTGGGGGCCTGGTGGGGGCTGCCCATGGTGGCTGGGGGGTGGGGGTGGTGGGAGACATGATTGGGGGCTGCCCATGGTGGCTGGGGGGTGGGGGTGGTGGGAGACATGGGTGGGAGCCTGGTGGAGGGTGCCCCACACTGCTGGGGGGGTGGGTGGGACACATGAGTGCGGGCCTGGCGGAGGCTGCCCATGGTGGCTGGGGGGTGGGGGTGGTGGGAGACATGGGTGGGGGCCTGGTGGAGGGTGCCCCACAGTGCTGGGGGGGTGGGGGTGGGTGGGAGACATGAGTGGGGGCCTGGCGGGGGCTGCCCATGGTGGCTGGGGGGTGGGGGGTGGTAGACATGGGTGGGAGCCTGGTGGGGGCTGCCCATGGTGGCTGGGGGGTGGGGGTGGTGGTAAACATGGGTGGGAGCCTGGTGGAGGGTGCCCATGGTGGCTGGGGGGTGGGGGTGGTGGGAGACATGAGTGGGGGCCTGGTGGGGGCTGCCCATGGTGGCTGGGGGGTGGGGGTGGTGGTAGACATGGGTGGGAGCCTGGTGGAGGGTGCCCCACACTGCTGGGGGATGGGGGTGGTGGGAGACATGAGTGGGGGCCTGGTGGGGGCTGCCCATGGTGGCTGGGGGGTGGGGGGGTGGTAGACATGGGTGGGAGCCTGGTGGGGGCTGCCCCTGCACTGCTGGGGGGTGGGGGTGGGTGGGAGACATGAGTGGGGGCCTGGTGGGGGCTGCCCATGGTGGCTCGGGGGTGGGGGTGGTGGGAGACATGAGTGGGGGCCTGGGGGGGGCTGCCCATGGTGGCCGGGGAGAGGGGGTGGTGGGAGACATGAGTGGGGGCCTGGTGGGGGCTGCCCATGGTGGCTGGGGGTGGGGGTGGTGGGAGACATGAGTGGGGGCCTGGTGGGGGCTGCCCATGGTGGCTGGGGGTGGGGGGGTTGTAGACATGGGTGGGTGCCTGGTGGGGGCTGCCCCTGCACTGCTGGGGGGTGGGGATGGGTGGGAGACATGAGTGGGGGCCTGGTGGGGGCTGCCCATGGTGGCTGGGGGGTGGGGGTGGTGGGAGACATGAGTGGGGGCCTGGTGGGGGCTGCCCATGGTGGCTGGGGGGTGGGGGTGGTGGTAGACATGGGTGGGAGCCTGGTGGAGGGTGCCCCCCGCTGCTGGGGGGGTGGGGGTGGGTGGGAGACATGAGTGGGGGCCTGGCGGAGGCTGCCCATGGTGGCTGGGAGGTGGGGGTGATGGGAGACATGGGTGGGGGCCTGGTGGAGGGTGCCCCACAGTGCTGGGGGGGGTGGGTGGTGGTAGACATGGGTGGGATCCTGGTGGAGGATGCCCCACACTGCTGGGGGGTGGGGGTGGGTGGGAGACATGAGTGGGGGCCTGGCAGAGGCTGCCCATGGTGGCTGGGGGGTGGGGGTGGTGGGAGACATGAGTGGGGGCCTGGTGGGGGCTGCCCATGGTGGCAGGGGGGTGGGGGTGGTGGTAGACATGGGTGGGAGCCTGGTGGAGGGTGCCCATGGTGGCTGGGGGGTGGGGGTGGTGGGAGACATGAGTGGGGGCCTGGTGGGGGCTGCCCATGGTGGCTGGGGGTGGGGGTGGTGGTAGACATGGGTGGGAGCCTGGTGGAGGGTGCCCCACACTGCTGGGGGGGTGGGGGTGGTGGGAGACATGAGTGGGGGCCTGGCGGGGGCTGCCCATGGTGGCTGGGGGGGGGCGGTGGTAGACATGGGTGGGAGCCTGGTGGGGGCTGCCCCTGCACTGCTGGGTGGTGGGGGTGGGTGGGAGACATGAGTGGGGCCCTGGCGGAGGCTGCCCATGGGCGCTGGGGGGTGGTGGGAGACATGGGTGGGGGCCTGGTGGAGGGTGCCCCACAGTGCTGGGGGGTGGGGGTGGTGGACATGGGTGGGAGCCTGGTGGAGGTTGCCCCACACTGCTGGGGGGGTGGGGGTGGTGGGAGACATGAGTGGGGGCCTGGCGGGGGCTGCCCATGGTGGCTGGGGGGTGGGGGGGTGGTAGACATGGGTGGGAGCCTGGTGGGGGCTGCCCCTGCACTGCTGGGGGGTGGGGGTGGGTGGGAGACATGAGTGGGGGCCTGGCGGAGGCTGCCCATGGTGGCTGGGGGGTCGGGGTGGTGGCAGACATGGGTGGGGGCCTGGTGGAGGGTGCCCCACAGTGCTGGGGGGTGGGGGTGGTGGTTGACATGGGTGGGAGCCTGGTGGAGGGTGCCCCTGCACTGCTGGGGGGGTGGGGGTGGGTGGGACACATGAGTGGGGGCCTGGCGGAGGCGGCCCATGGTGGCTGGGGGGTGGGGGTGGGTGGGAGACATGAGTGGGGGCCTGGCGGAGGCTGCCCATGGTGGCTGGGAGGTGGGGGTGATGGGAGACATGGGTGGGGGCCTGGTGGAGGGTGCCCCACAGTGCTGGGGGGGGTGGGTGGTGGTAGACATGGGTGGGATCCTGGTGGAGGATGCCCCACACTGCTGGGGGGTGGGGGTGGGTGGGAGACATGAGTGGGGGCCTGGCAGAGGCTGCCCATGGTGGCTGGGGGGTGGGGGTGGTGGGAGACATGAGTGGGGGCCTGGTGGGGGCTGCCCATGGTGGCAGGGGGGTGGGGGTGGTGGTAGACATGGGTGGGAGCCTGGTGGAGGGTGCCCATGGTGGCTGGGGGGTGGGGGTGGTGGGAGACATGAGTGGGGGCCTGGTGGGGGCGGCCCATGGTGGCTGGGGGTGGGGGTGGTGGTAGACATGGGTGGGAGCCTGGTGGAGGGTGCCCCACACTGCTGGGGGGGTGGGGGTGGTGGGAGACATGAGTGGGGGCCTGGCGGGGGCTGCCCATGGTGGCTGGGGGGTGGGGGGGTGGTAGACATGGGTGGGAGCCTGGTGGGGGCTGCCCCTGCACTGCTGGGGGGTGGGGGTGGGTGGGAGACATGAGTGGGGGCCTGGCGGAGGCTGCCCATGGTGGCTGGGGGGTGGTGGGAGACATGGGTGGGGGCCTGGTGGAGGGTGCCCCACAGTGCTGGGGGGTGGGGGTGGTGGACATGGGTGGGAGCCTGGTGGAGGTTGCCCCACACTGCTGGGGGGGGTGGGGGTGGTGGGAGACATGAGTGGGGGCCTGGCGGGGGCTGCCCATGGTGGCTGGGGGGTGGGGGGGTGGTAGACATGGGTGGGAGCCTGGTGGGGGCTGCCCCTGCACTGCTGGGGGGTGGGGGTGGGTGGGAGACATGAGTGGGGGCCTGGCGGAGGCTGCCCATGGTGGCTGGGGGGTCGGGGTGGTGGCAGACATGGGTGGGGGCCTGGTGGAGGGTGCCCCACAGTGCTGGGGGGTGGGGGTGGTGGTTGACATGGGTGGGAGCCTGGTGGAGGGTGCCCCTGCACTGCTGGGGGGGTGGGGGTGGGTGGGACACATGAGTGGGGGCCTGGCGGAGGCGGCCCATGGTGGCTGGGGGGTGGGGGTGGTGGGAGACATGGGTGGGGGCCTGGTGGAGGGTGCCCCACAGTGCTGGGGGGGGTGGGGGTGGGTGGGAGACATGAGTGGGGGCCTGGCGGAGGCTGCCCATGGAGGCTGGGGGTGGGGGTGGTGGGAGACATGAGTGGGGGCCTGGTGGGGGCTGCCCATGGTGGCTGGGGGGTGGGGGTGGTGGTAAACATGGGTGGGAGCCTGGTGGAGGGTGCCCCACACTGCTGGGGGTAGGGGTGGTGGGAGACATGAGTGGGGGCCTGGTGGGGGCTGCCCATGGTGGCTGGGGGGTGGGGGTGGTGGTAGACATGGGTGGGAGCCTGGTGGAGGGTGCCCATGGTGGCTGGGGGGTGGGGGTGGTGGGAGACATGAGTGGGGGCCTGGTGGGGGCTGCCCATGGTGGCTGGGGGTGGGGGTGGTGGTAGACATGGGTGGGAGCCTGGTGGAGGGTGCCCCACACTGCTGGGGGGGTGGGGGGGTGGGAGACATGAGTGGGGGCCTGGCGGGGGCTGCCCATGGTGGCTGGGTGGTGGGGGGGTGGTAGACATGGGTGGGAGCCTGGTGGGGGCTGCCCCTGCACTGCTGGGGGGTGGGGGTGGGTGGGAGACATGAGTGGGGGCCTGGCGGAGGCTGCCCATGGTGGCTGGGGGGTGGGGGTGGTGGGAGACATGGGTGGGGGCCTGGTGGAGGGTGCCCCACAGTGCTGGGGGGTGGGGGTGGTGGACATGGGTGGGAGCCTGGTGGAGGGTGCCCCACACTGCTGGGGGGGTGGGGGTGGTGGGAGACATGAGTGGGGGCCTGGCGGGGGCTGCCCATGGTGGCTGGGGGGTGGGGGGGTGGTAGACATGGGTGGGAGCCTGGTGGGGGCTGCCCCTGCACTGCTGGGGGGTGGGGGTGGGTGGGAGACATGAGTGGGGGCCTGGCGGAGGCTGCCCATGGTGGCTGGGGGGTCGGGGTGGTGGCAGACATGGGTGGGGGCCTGGTGGAGGGTGCCCCACAGTGCTGGGGGGTGGGGGTGGTGGTTGACATGGGTGGGAGCCTGGTAGAGGGTGCCCCTGCACTGCTGGGGGGGTGGGGGTGGGTGGGACACATGAGTGCGGGCCTGGCGGAGGCTGCCCATGGTGGCTGGGGGGTGGGGGTGGTGGGAGACATGGGTGGGGGCCTGGTGGAGGGTGCCCCACAGTGCTGGGGGGGGTGGGGGTGGGTGGGAGACATGAGTGGGGGCCTGTCGGAGGCTGCCCATGGAGGCTGGGGGTGGGGGTGGTGGGAGACATGAGTGGGGGCCTGGTGGGGGCTGCCCATGGTGGCTGGGGGGTGGGGGTGGTGGTAAACATGGGTGGGAGCCTGGTGGAGGGTGCCCATGGTGGCTGGGGGGTGGGGGTGGTGGGAGACATGAGTTGGGGCCTGGTGGGGGCTGCCCATGGTGGCTGGGGGTGGTGGTAGACATGGGTGGGAGCCTGGTGGAGGGTGCCCCACACTGCTGGGGGGGTGGGGTGGGTGGCAGACATGAGTGGGGGCCTGGCGGAGGCTGCCCTTGGTGGCTGGGGGGTGGGGGTGGTGGGAGACATGGGTGGGGGCCTGGTGGAGGGTGCCCCACAGTGCTGGGGGGTGGGGGTGGTGGTAGACATGGGTGGGAGCCTCGTGGAGGGTGCCCCACACTGCTGGGGGGATGGGGGTGGGTGGGAGACATGAGTGGGGGCCTGGCAGAGGCTGCCCATGGTGGCTGGGGGTAGGGGTGGTGGGAGACATGAGTGGGGGCCTGGTGGGGGCTGCCCATGGTGGCTGGGGGGTGGGGGTGGTGGTAGACATGGGTGGGAGCCTGGTGGAGGGTGCCCATGGTGGCTGGGGGGGTGGGGGTGGTGGGAGACATGAGTGGGGGCCTGGTGGGGGCTGCCCATGGTGGCAGGGGGTGGGGGTGGTGGTAGACATGGGTGGGAGCCTGGTGGGGGCTGCCCCTGCACTGCTGGGGGGTGGGGATGGGTGGGAGACATGAGTGGGGGCCTGGCGGAGGCTGCCCATGGTGGCTGGGGGGTGGGGGTGTGGTAGACATGGGTGGGAGCCTGGTGGGGGCTGCCCCTGCACTGCTGGGGGTTGGGGATGGGTGGGAGACATGAGTGGGGGCCTGGCAGAGGCTGCCCATGGTGGCTGGGGGGTGGGGGTGGTGGGAGACATGGGTGGGGGCCTGGTGGAGGGTGCCCCACAGTGCTGGGGGGTGGGGGTGGTGGTAGACATGGGTGGGAGCCTGGTGGAGGGTGCCCCACACTGCTGGGGGGTGGGGGTGGGTGGGAGACATGAGTGGGGGCCTGGCGGAGGCTGTCCATGGTGGCTGGGGGGTGGGGGTGGTGGGAGACATGAGTGGGGGCCTGGTGGGGGCTGCCCATGGTGGCTGGGGGTGGGGGTGGTGGGAGACATGAGTGGGGGCCTGGTGGGGGCTGCCCATGGTGGCTGGGGGGTGGGGGGGTGGTAGACATGGGTGGGAGCCTGGTGGGGGCTGCCCCTGCACTGCTGGGGGGTGGGGGTGGGTGGGAGACATGGGTGGGGGCCTGGTGGGGGCTGCCCATGGTGGCTGGGGGGTGGGGGTGGTGGGAGACATGAGTGGGGGCCTGGTGGGGGCTGCCCATGGTGGCTGGGGGGTGGGGGTGGTGGTAGACATGGGTGGGAGCCTGGTGGAGGGTGCCCCACGCTGCTGTGGGGGTGGGGGTGGGTGGGAGACATGAGTGGGGGCCTGGCGGAGGCTGCCCCTGGTGGCTGGGGGGTGGGGGTGGTGGGAGACATGGGTGGGGGCCTGGTGGAGGGTGCCCCACAGTGCTGGGAGGTGGGGGTGGTGGTAGACATGGGTGGGAGCCTGGTGGAGGGTGCCCATGGTGGCTGGGGGGTGGGGGTGGTGGGAGACATGAGTGGGTGCCTGGCGGAGGCTGCCCATGGTGGCTGGGGGGTGGGGGTGGGTGGGAGACATGAGTAGGGGCCTGGCGGAGGCTGCCCATGGTGGCTGGGGTGTGGGGATGGTGGGAGACATGAGTGGGTGCCTGGTGGGGGCTGCCCATGGTGGCTGGGGGGTGGGGGTGGTGGTAGACATGGGTGGGAGCCTGGTGGAGGGTGCCCATGGTGGCTGGGGGGTGGGGGTGGTGGGAGACATGAGTGGGGGCCTGGTGGGGGCTGCCCATGGTGGCTGGGGGGCGGGGGTGGTGGTAGACATGGGTGGGAGCCTGGTGGAGGGTGCCCCACACTGCTGGGGGGGTGGGGGTGGTGGGAGACATGAGTGGGGGCCTGGCGGGGGCTGCCCATGGTGGCTGGGGGGTGGGGGGGTGGTAGACATGGGTGGGAGCCTGGTGGGGGCTGCCCCTGCACTGCTGGGGGGTGGGGGTGGGTGGGAGACATGAGTGGGGGCATGGCGGAGGCTGCCCATGGTGGCTGGGGGGTGGGGGTGGTGGGAGACATGGGTGGGGGCCTGGTGGAGGGTGCCCCACAGTTCTGGGGGATGGGGGAGGTGGTAGACATCGGTGGGAGCCTGCTGGAGGGTGCCCCCACACTAATGGTGGGTTGGGGTGGTGGGAGACATGAGTGGGGGCCTGGCGGGGGCTGCTCATGGTGGCTGGGGGGTGGGGGGATGGTAGACATGGGTGGGAGCCTGGTGGGGGCTGCCCCTGCACTGCTGGGGGGTGGGGGTGGGTGGGAGACATGAGTGGGGGCCTGGCGGAGACTGCCCATGCTGGCTGGGGGTGGGGGTGGTGGGAGACATGGGTGGGGGCCTGGTGGAGGGTACCCCACGGTGCTGGGGGGTGGGGGTGGTGGTTGACATGGGTGGGAGCCTGGTGGAGGGTGCCCCTGCACTGCTGGGGGGGTGGGGGTGGGTGGGAGACATGAGTGGGGGCCTGGCGGAGGCTGCCCATGGTGGCTGGGGGGTGGGGGTGGTGGGAGACATGAGTATGGGCCTGGTGGGGGCTGCCCATGGTGGCTGGGGGGTGGGGGTGGTGGTAGACATGGGTGGGAGCCTGGTGGAGGGTGCCCCACACTGCTGGGGGGGTGGGGGTGGGTGGGAGACATGATTGGGGGCCTGGCGGAGGCTGCCCATGGTGGCTGGGGGCTGGGGGTGGTGGGAGACATGGGTGGGGGCCTGGTGGAGGGTGCCCCACAGTGCTGGGGGGTGGGGGTGGTGGTAGACATGGGTGGGAGCCTGGTGGAGGGTGCCCCACACTGCGGGGGGGTGGGGGTGGGTGGGAGACATGAGTGGGGGCCTGGCGGAGGCTGCCCATGGTGGCTGCGGGGTGGGGGTGGTGGGAGACATGAGTGGGGGCCTGGTGGGGGCTGCCCATGGTGGCTGGGGGGTGGGGGTGGTGGTAGACATGGGTGGGAGCCTGGTGGAGGGTGCCCATGGTGGCTGGGGGGTGGGGGTGGTGGGAGACATGAGTGGGGGCCTGGTGGGGGCTGCCCATGGTGGCTGGGGGGTGGGGGTGGTGGTAGACATGGGTGGGAGCCTGGTGGAGGGTGCCCCACACTGCTGGGGGGTTGGGGGTGGGTGGGAGACATGAGTGGGGGCCTGGCGGAGGCTGCCCATGGTGGCTGGGGGGTGGGGTGGTGGGAGACATGGGTGGGGGCCTGGTGGAGGGTGCCCCACACTGCTGGGGGGGTGGGGGGTGGGAGACATGAGCAGGTGTGCAGGGTAGTCCCCTGTTTTGTGGGCTGCCTGCAGGGGCCGTGGAGGGTGTACAGGAAACACCTGTGAGGACCCACCCAGCCTAATCGCGTGTGTAACTTCCCGCGCACCCCTGTAATACACGTACCCAGCCAAATCGTGTGTGATAATTCCCGCGCACCCCTGTAATACACGTACCCAGCCAAATCGCATGTGATTATTCCCGCGTACCCCTGTAATACACGTACCCTGGATAATCGTGTGTAAAACTTCACGCGTACCCCTGTCATACACGTACCCAGCCACATCGCGTGTGATAATTCCCGCGTACCCCTGTAATACACGTACCCTGGCTAATCGCGTGTAAAACTTCACGCGTACCCCTGTAATACACGTACCCTGGCTAATCGCGTGTAAAACTTCACGTGTACCCCTGTCATACACGTACCCTGGCTAATCGCATGTAATACTTCCCGCGTACGCCTGATATGAACGTTACCCGCTTTTCGTTCCTTGTTTGGCAGCCCTGTAAACTGGTCCAGGGTTGGTGCAGCCCTTTGCGATGATTTAGCGATTTTGATGGCTTTTCCTTGCGCGAGGGCGTTCTTGGGGGCGTTACTGGCGCTGCTGCAGGGTCGCTGCGATACTCTGCGCCACGGCTGGTTTGGGTGCCTAAAATCCACGAATACGCTGTGCACGGAAATCGGTTTTAGCGCACGCGCCTGGCGCAGACAATCGCACGCGGACACTCTGCGCCAGCCGCTTGCGACACTTTTCTGCGAAATTCTATGAATTACCCTGTAAATTTGTTGTGTACACATTACAAATGTCTCAAAATTCAAATTCAAATTCAAAATACAAATCACCCACGTCATAATGTCATCTAACGCAGAACCAGGAACATAAACACGAACATCCACAGAGTATGCAAAACTTTTCTTTCTTTTCACAAAAAGGACAAAAAACATATATTTTGACGAAAACAGGGATAATCGGATTCGTAGCAAGTACTTTTATCTTTTTCATAACACTGGAAAGAGGAGATTATGTCCAAGAAAACATCTTATAATGGCGATTCCATTCAGCGATCGATTAATCACAGTCTTTGGGCCTCATTATAAGTCAGGCAATAAGGGGTTAACGGCGCTGGTAAAGGTGCCGGCGCCGTCAACCCTGTACCGCCTGATTACGAGGTCCCCTCGCGGGACCCGCTCTGCACGTCTGGTTTTACCAGACGTGCAGAGCGGGTCCCGCAAGGGGAAGAGGGAGCAAACAACGGGCCACTTGTAATCGGCTTGTTGTTTGCTCCCTCTCCCATTCCCATTCAGCCCTATGGGGCTGGAATGGGAATGGGGAAGGTCCAGGCGCGGGTTCCTGAAGGAAGGAATTACCGGGCCCTCCGAACTCGGAATGGCCCGGTAATTCCCCATTCTGGGAACCCGGACCCTATTTTGGCTGCCGCCAAAGTCGTAATGACGGCCTTTGTATTGTTCACAGAAAGTTCCTATTTTCCATCCCCGATTTTGGATCTACGGACATTGCGATCCGTTAGTGAGAAGAATGGAGTGGTTTCTGTTTCTGTAGTACCTGCACATTTTCATAATGTATAGGCTGCCATGTTGCTCCTTGTTACTGAAAGGTGCAAGGACAGATTGGTGTCTGGCGATCGTCCCAGATAATGGTTATCACAGATGCGTTGTACACTTGTATTGTCCAATTTCAGTTGAAGAAGCCGTCAACTGGAAGACTCCCCCCATGACAGGCACACATAAGTACAATGTAACTGTGTAAATTTTAGAATAAAAAAATATATTTCAGTACCCACTTTTTAATATAATATACACATTACATAAATATGTTAACTATGAACGAGGTCTATAATTTGAGTGAAATTGAACATGTATCCATCACAATGTTAATCATGTAGCATACAGCACGCTTGCCATCCTCACTTGCCTAAACATTAATTAAAACAATTCTTCCAATGTGCATTGAGTTCCATTCTCTCTATGGGGCGGATGACCAACCGCTTTGAAAGACAGATCTCGGTAATAGAAAACTAACTTTCCTATGGCCACTTTCAGTATAGTGAATCTTATGAATTCTTTGTGGATATTAGACACATTGGGCCTCATTACACGGATGGCGTTAAGGATTTACCGGTACCGGTAAAATACCGGTACCGGTAAATCTTTACCGCCTTACTACGAGGTCCCTTTGCGGGTTGGGGGATTTAACGCCTGCTTTTTACAGGCATTAAAAACCAACCCGCAAAGGGACCCAGGGAGCTAATTACGGTACCACAATTTGCGGTACCGTAATTAGCGCCTTCCCCATTCCCATTGAGCCCTATGGGGTAAAAATGGGAATGGGAAGGGCAATGGTGGAAGGGGGAATTACCGCCCCGCCAACCTTGGAATGGGGCGGTAATTCCCCTTTCCGCCAAGGCGGTGCCGGTATTTTACCGGCATGAACCATGGCGCTAATAGCGCCATGGTTCTCCGCCATCCGTGTAATGAGGCCCATTGTGTCATTCAAATTGTTAGTGTGGTGCATTGAAGGCCAAATAACAATGAAACCCTTTATCCAGTGTTCACAGAGAGCCAAAGCAAGTTTTGTTTCTGAGGGTGCCCCTGCCGCAAAATGAACACTATTCATGGCAGGCTGTGCGTTGAAACACAATGAAATATTTCAAGTATAGTGCATAGCAAAATGCCATTGAATTGAATTGATTGTTAATTTGTATAGAGCCTATACAAAATGTATTTCAAAGTGCTTCAAGGCAGGGAGGGAACAAGGGAGAATACAGTGAACATTCTAACAAGTCTTTGATACAATCAGAATATGAAAAGTAACTATTATAATCAGCCTGACGACATTTCAGATAGTGCAAGTGCTATAGACAATGGTGAGCAGGGAGAGGGAGAAAAGAGACAGACAAGCGGCTGCATTACTATGCCTGATGACAAGGAAGGGGGGTGTTAGGGGGGTTGCAGTGAAGGAGAAGGATAAGAACAAAACAAGCGACAATCATACTAGGCCTGGCGACAATTCCGATAGTGCTGGGGGGGGGAGGTAGGAGAGCAAAAGAGGAGGGTGGAGAGACAAACAAGCTGCTATCAAATCAGGTCGGGAGAGATTAATGCTGGAGTAAGAGCTATTGACATTGATGAGGAGGGGAGGAGTGTTGGGCAGGAGAAAGAGACAGACAAGCGGCTACCTTACTATGCCTGACAACAATTGAGGTAGAGCCGAAATTTAAACAAGAGGTAGGGGAGGGTGGAAGGGGCAGGGGCAGAGAGGGGAGGAGAAGATCAAAACAAGTGACTATCGTACTAGGCCTGCCTACATTTCAGATAGTGCTGGGGGTAGAGGGGAAGAAGGAAAAGACAAAATGAGGGGGTGGGCAGACAAACAAGTAGCTATCATTTGGGTCAAGTGACATAACTGAAGTGCTAAAGGATAAAGTGAAGAGAGGGTGGAGGGGGCAGAGGGTGGGACAGAAGAAGAGGGATTAAAGTGGGCTGTCATGTCAAGACTGCAGGGCAACAGGGGAGTGGGAGGGGTGCACAAGGACAATAAGGAGGACCAGGGGGGGGGGGTGAGTGATATACAGTTTCAGGAGTCCGAAATAACACAAGAGGACAATCAAATGCAAACCAGGATTCGAGATGAGGATGTTCACAGCATGATTCAGGTGCCAACATAAGTTCTAGATGCAGTGGAAGGCCCAAATGAAGTTGAGTGAGGGTGTAACACCATGAGTCAATGAGTAAAAAGTCAGGAACCCAGTATTGGCCACAAGACAGTGATAATGAGTAAAAATGTGTCAAGACTGCTCCTGAAGAGGGTTGGAGAGGGGCAAAGAGGTACAGCAAAGGTGACCAGAGGGGGACATGGGGTGGGGGGCACAGAGGTAAAACAGGGGGCATGCAAAAACATCACAGGGGAAAGGATCGGATGTGGGGGGCACACACAAACATCGTGGGGCCACACACAAATATCACATCACGGGGTAAGGGGGCACACACAAACATCTCGGGGGCAGGGGGGCTGGGGGCACACAAAAACATTGTGGGGGGCACATACAAACATCACAGGGGTAAGGGGGCACACACAAAAATGTAAGGGGGTGGGGGCTGGGGGAACACAGACATCATGGGGGAAAGGGGGGCTAGGGGGCACATACAGGCATAAAGTTAAATGGTGGAGCGCTGCACATATCACGCTAGGAATTCAATTTTGATGTAATAAAGGGCGCAACCATGTGCGTGATGTAAAAATGCCCCAAAGGTCAAGTACCACCAGCAGTAAATGCAGGTGAAGTGTGGAGGTCCAGCAGGTGAAGAGAAGGTGGCAGTCAGCTGGTCCATGCAGTGCTGTCATTGCAAACAGGCAGATGAAGAAAGTGCAATGTTAACAACGTGCCTGGAGAAACAACATTACGGATTCTTGAACAAATGTGCCTAGTCGAGGTGCAGACAGGGCAATGGTCGGGAAAAAAGCAACACTATAGGGTGGGGCAGTTTTATGGGTTGAAAGTGGGGCAACTTTTTATGGCAAAAAACATAATTAGAATAAACATCAGGAAAACAGGCGTGCCAAAGCACCCCAATATGCATGCTTGTGTTTAAAAATGCAGAAACGTGTGATATTTTGAAACACTGAGGTCTGCCTCCTTGAAAACCGAACAAAAAGGTTTATTTATTTATTTTTGGGTATATTGTAGGTTGGTACTAACCAGGGCTTTCAAGTACCATGATGGTTAAAGCCAATGCTGGGCTGCACAAGCCCCAGGCCATTACACAGTCTGGTTATGTGATGTCTTCTCTTTTATTATTGTGCTGGGGCACACACACGTGTGGAATCAAGAGTGCTAATGTCCCCTTTCCTGACAACCCACAGCTCACTGGGTAATGGCCATTTGCATTCCGAAGGCCCTTAATGTGTGTGCTCTCCACAGAAACTACCTGCATCACATGAGCCAGAAACAGTGTAATGCATGCACACTTCCTGATTTTATTTACAAGATGCTTGTGTGAAACAAATCTGTGATGTGAACACCAGTAGTGCAATACACAGAGATGTCTGCTTGTCTTGTGCATGTAAGAATTTTTCAAGCATCAGGGCCTTGTAATTGTTTACAGACTCCTTTATTTCGGGAACAAGGGGTGCTTCGAACGAATATTGAAAACAAGAAAAGGGGGTGTTTTTGTAAAATGGGGGCGAGCATGGGTACAACTTTAAACTGAGAGTGCCACCACTGGGGCACCAACGCATTCCACTCCACCATTGTGTCCATTGCTTAAATAATTGTACCTTTGTGACTATGCGACCTATTTCAACATTAATCAATGCACCTAGTTCACAACACCTGATAAGTATGTATTGCTGCTCGCTACCCACCTTCACTGTGGTTTTTAAACTCACAAACTTATTTCAGTAAATTTACTTAATGTATAGAGGTGGTTACAGCGTGGAATGCAGATGCATGTATATAGAAAGATGAAAAGCGGTGGTTTAATATATTGAGGTGACACAGGTGGACTGGGAAGGGGGCACCAACGGGGTGAAAGGGTGTGCAAAGGGTCTATTTCGTACCAGGATGCATGCACTGGTGCACCCAGGGCCAAACATGCAATGAGCAACTGAAAAGAAAAACATACATCACTACAATTCCTGCATGTCTAGTGTGAGTTCAGTTTTGAAAGGCTTACTGGCTTATGTGTAGATCTATTACAGTAATCATTTTAGTTTCTGCATCGATTTGACTTTGATTTGATGAGTATTTGTAAGGTGCCTATATAACAAATAGTGCCACCAGGCGCCACAAGACAAGTGGGTTGGGAAACAAGGGGAGTGACTAAACAATAACAATAAATAAACAATAGTAGTTCTACTAGGCCTTGTCACATTCGTATCGTGCAAATGCAGTTAGAAGTGAAGGAGAGAGGGAAGGGAGAAAGGGTGGTGGACCAAGGTATGGGCAGGTGCTACTGGGAGATCAGGAGGGGAAGTGCCAGTGGCTGCCAGGAGAGGAAGCTACTGGCTAAGTGCTTGGGTGGAGGTGTCTCAAGGGGTGGATGCTAAGCCACCCGGCAGTCAGGAGGGTGGACCAGAGAGCAGTGCTGATGGGGGGTGGGTGCAAGCGTCAACTTGGCAGAGGGCTTGGTAGCCTGTAAGACTCATGAAGGACCAGACTGCCAGTCACAGTGGCTGTGGGCGACCACCATGTGCCAGTGAAGAGATTTTAAAGCTGGAGAGATGCGGTCCCTGGGCTTCAGGCCAAGGATAAGTCTTGCAGCCCTATTCTGTATTGGATGCAGGGGCGAAGGGAGAAAAGAGGCAACCTGGAAAGTGCCATAGCTCTGAAGACATTGAGATTCTGGGTGGAGGTGAGGAAAGGGAAAATGCCTTGAAGGAAGTGATGTTGAAAGTGTGCCTTTTTATTTATATTTTATTTTTATAAGTGCATATGGTTGAGATCAACCTTTCACACTACACATTTTAAAATACACACACATACTAATACACACATACAATAAAAGTTATTCCAATATTAATTAAGTTAAATTCATTTTATAGATTCATTGTCACAATGGGCCTCATTCCGAGGCTGGCGCTATCCATGGAGTAAAGAGCACCATGGTAAGCAACCATGGAGCTATTTACTCCATGGAAATCCGGCATGGTGAATGGAGTAATTACCGGTCCATTCCAAGGTTGGAGGGACCGGTAATTCCCCATTCACCATACCGGTTCCCCATCCCCATTCCTGCCCCATAGGGCTCAATGGGAATGGGGAAGGAGTAAATTACGGCACGGTAAATTACGGTGCCGTAATTTACTCCAAGGTCCCTTTGCGGGTTGGATTTTTAACGCCTGCTAGAAGCAGGCGTTAAATGCCAACCCGCAAAAGGGAACTCGGAATATGGTGGTAAGTGTTAACGGTCACCGTTGCCATTAACGGTGACCGTTAACCCTTACCTCCAGCCTCGGAATGAGGCCCAATATCTGCAAAGTCGCACATCCCTAAGTAAACCACTCCAAGCACCAGTATTTGCCAATACAGTTAAGAAATAAAATCTTAAGTACAATATAAAACGTATCAACACTGGTGATTGGATTTTGGTTAGACAACTACGTGGCATCTCTGTAAACTGACTTTTTTGTGTGTAAAGTACATATTTACATCGCTCAGCTAGGTGGAAAAAGGATTACATACGATCAGAATATCTTAATTTGTGCTCAAGCCCTGACGGATAAAAATCAGCAGCAGTCTCAGGCAAACCATATAGTCCTGTGTCTTTAACGTGGTTAAGCACCACGATCTCCATATATTTAAACCAAATGCTCCTCGTTCTCCTGTGCGAGTGTCTCAATGTGAGGCTCAGGACAAAAGTCTTATCTGAGTCCTCAAATTTGATCTTACCCCAGAACCCACAGACTGATACCTTACACAGGGAATGCAATGACTGCAGTCCTATTTCCAGTCTGATCGCTTCTATGGGTACCGCTCACGGTAGCCCAACCAACGATCGAATAATTTTAGCTTCCAGGGTCGTTAGCCAAGAAACCGCCTTTGCTGTGAGGACATCCAGGGCATACATGATACCAGGTATTATTCAGGCCCTGTAGGACCTGATCGTAGCCTCAATAGAACAGCCAACTAGGCTATCTACAACCCTTCTAATGAACAACCATTTCAGCCAAGCCTTAGAAGGAAATATGCCAGCCAAATAAGTGAAAGAAGACTACGCTCTAATACTCATTCGCAGATACTTATACTCCTTTATGCAGGACAAATCCAGTCCCCAGATGTACGCCGGACTACCGTAAGCTCTTTTTCCAATAGTGTGCCTTTTTGGAAAGGTCCAAGATGTGAGGGGTGAATGAGAGAGAGAGGAGTCTTACATCAACTCATGATTTTGGGCTCAGTAGATTATGAGGGTAGCGGGCCCATTTAGGGCAGCCAGAGGGCTGGAGGGAAACAGGATGCAGGTGTCCCAATCAGAAGGATCTCAGTCTTGTTGGCATTAAGATAGAGATCATTGTCTGCACACCAAGCCTGAATAGCGGTCAGACAATCGGGGATGGAAGAGGAGGGAGAGGAGGTAGTAGAGTGAAGCCTGAAAGAAAGCTGTGTGTCATCAGCATAACACTCGAAATGAGTAGAGAAGGAAGAAATCAGGTGTCATATAAACCTTTGGTCTGGTTCAATTTGCAGCCAATTAGCAAGATTTCCAGCGAAGTTGGAATCCGTATCTTAAAAGACGGTTTTCACCCCCATTAATATTTTTATTTTTATTCTATTGAGCATTCTATTGAGCATTTGTAATGCGCTTTAAACAACAGAATTGTGTTTCAAAGTGCCACAAGGCTAAATGGGATGGGAACAGGGGAAATAATAACATCAATGGAAAAAAGAAACTATACAGTCGCTGTCCTACTATGCCTTGTTGTATTCGAACATGCAATTGCAATAGAGGAGAAGTACAGGGGATGGGGATGGAAGGAGGAGCAGAGGAGTGGACAAGTGCTGGAGGAGGGAGCGGGAGGGAAGTCCTAAGAGGAGCCAAGGAGGAGAACCTCAGGCTAGGTGCAATTACAGACGACTCACAAGGGTTGGATGAGAGACACACATCATTTGAATCTTGAAGTCAACCTTTCATCAAGTTCAGATTTGGGATGGCAAACCTCTATCGAAATATTCTGTGGCATAGACTGGGCCCTGAGAAAAAAATCTGGAGCTATTCCATGCGTTTTTATGGCCAGCACATTCAATGTCAGATCTTTTACAAATTTGAAATACATCGGCTGCAGGATTGGCTTTGTCACCCACTGTTTGCTTCTTTTTCTATCTCCTGGTTGTAACAGAGATTCCCGAATGTTCCTGCAGTTTTTGATAGTTCTCTGCTAACGTTTTCGTTATGTGCAAGTACAGCCCATCTTGTTCTGTCCTCCATACCATCTATGTCAAAATGCAAACTTGTAGGCCTGTACTTTAGGCACATATTATGGAACACCTACACATTTCCAGTGTGACAGAATTCTTTGAGTCCCCTCATGTCTCTTGAAAGAGTTTCGTCATACACAATCTTCTCAAGTGCTGTGTGAGGAGGGGAGCCTGGCACCAAACACCTTTTCTTATGTTCATGTTCCTCGCCCAATGTTCCATGTGTACATTCGTGGAAATGTTGGTTTAATTCCCATGAGAGTTTGTCTGAGCAATGGTGCATAAATGAATGCCATTTTACGAGCAGGATATCTACAGATCCACCACAAGTTTTTGAGCTCCACCCAAGATGGTTGCTGATAGAATGTGACACACTTAATAAAAATGTCTGTACCAGTAGCTGTAACTTTTTTAGAAATTGATTTTGCAATGTGCCATACATCATACTGATGCTGTATGTGTGGGAACTTCTCTTGCATTGCCTTGGCTGTTCCCACGTGCCTGTCAGTGGCTATCCCGCCTATTTGCATTCCTCTGTATTTCAGAAGTTCAATGGATTAGATGAACCCATATTTTTACATTGCAATTGAAAATGTACATTTAGACACTTGCACAATGACTGACCTCACTATTTATTTTGGCTTCAATGTCTTTGAAGTGATAAGTGAAGTATTTAGCAGAAAAACCTGACTGTCACACTGTCCATCACCCGCAAGTCTGAGCCTTTCTCCATCAAAAGCATTGTCCAAAGATATTTGTTTGAGTGTCCATGCCTGGCTAATAGCCGGGAACAAGAATTTCTTCTGATATCTGTAGTACTGGGACAGAAACTTGAAATTTTGCTGAACGTTGATCTGCTAAACAGCAAAGCAGATGAACAAAGTACATTACCAGCAGGCACTTTTCCAAGTAAAGGTTGAGCAGACCATGAAAATGTGTTATGGTTGTGTACACAGCTACCCCTCATCTTCAGGTTTGTTCCTCTAACTATACAAGTAAAGTTCGCCAATGGCTCCCCACAAATCCTCCTATGTAATTTATGATCACATCTTATCATTTTCATAATCTGAATGAGGCATCAGTTGAATACAATGTATTTTGGCTCCCGTAACAGCCAATCATCCTGCAATATAGTGGTTTGCAATTTATGGTGGTGGATAAGTTCTCAACGCTCGGAAGAGTCAAGTCCAGATCACAAGCACAATCGTTGATCACTTACGAAGTTGCTTGAATTATTTATGTTTGTGACATTTCCTGATTTTTCAAATGTATGGGGGAAAGAGTGAACATTTCCTGTTTCTTAGAATGTATTTTTTTAGGGGTTGTGGATTGTGTGAGCGGCTCTGCAAGCAATCCAGAAAAATCGTCTGTTATTTCTGTCTCTTCTGGGTGATGTTTTGTGCTGTACCAATGATCCATGGTTACTTCCATGGGTGACTGGTGAAATTCCATTTAAACTCCGCACACTGGACATCTGCATTGTGGCTCTGAATCTTGACTGGACCATGCTGAGCTTCAAAAAGTAGCTGCTCCCAATTGACATTGATTTGACAAGCCACATGATTAGTTTGTGTTGTTGTGTGTGTCTTCATGCTCATCTTCTTCCTAGGTCTCGAATGGATGCAAAGAAACATGCTTAATTTTCTCTACACATGCATAATATATGAATTACAAACTCAAAATGTCAAATCAAAATAATACTTCATAAACAACTTATTTAAAACATACATTTTCTTTATTTACCCTTGTTTTCGGAATTTTCCTTGCAACATTCAATTCTAATTTGCCGACCACAAGACAAAGCTGAAAAACAGCAGTTTAAAATTGTATCAACCATGCAATTTTCTCTTCAACTTCAAAATTCATATATACAAATCTAAAGTATAATCAGTTTCACTCTAGTAAACATTAGAGAATTAAAAATATTACATAAATATTAGGAATGATGATAACTTTACATTCATAAATATCTTATGTAAACCTCTGGTCCATGGGTCTCTTCAGTTTTGACCATTTCAGTTGTACATTCCGTATACATAAAAGAACTCAACAAAAATCATTAGATAGTGAAGGTAAAGTTAAAATCATTTTGATCTCACAAACTACATCTTGAGACAGTTCATTTAATGATTGTCGACCATACAAAATCAGTTACAAATTTCTAAAAAGATACAGTTAATTGTCTGATTACAATTTTGTCATCATTATGGACATAAAGTTGTACACTGTGTATATGTAACATTTTAAAAAGACAGATTTGAAATTGTACCTGATAACCTTCAGAGATGTCGTCGGGAGTTGGTGTGTGATCATCCTGAAAAACATATTAATTATATGATGCATTGAAATGTTTTTTATAACGATTACAATTTTTAACAAGCAGCTAAAGTTTATGAACAAAAACATACTTCATTCATATAGATAGTGAAAGTGTCTGTAATTCAGTAACAAAGTAGGTTCTTATGAAGTGTTTCTTTAACTATAGCATTTGTTTCTGTGAGAAATACATCAAGGTTGTTCATCTAATGCTTTGCAATTAGCAGACAGTATTAAAAATATATATATATAATTCAATACATTCTCATTTGGTTACCAAATCCATCAGACCGGTTGCATTAGAAGAGTAGTATAAGTTACTTACCGTGGTAACGTTCTTTTGACTTGATGTTCCTCCCACGTATTACTCCTCTTTGACACATGTTGTCCAGCTTCATCTGCTTTGGAAAAAAGACAGATTTGAAATTGTACCTGATAACCTTCAGAGATGTCGCCGGGAGTTGGTGTGTGATCATCCTGAATAACATAGTCATTAAATGATGCATTGAAATGTTTTTATAACAATTACAATATTTAACAAGCAGCTACAGTTTATGAACAAAAACATACTCCATTCATATAGTTAGTGAAAGTGTCTGTAATTCAGTAGCAAAGTAGGTTCTTATGAAGTGTTTCTTTAATTGTAGCATTTGTTTCTGTGAGAAATACATCAAGGTTGTTGATCTTATGCTTTGCAATTTGTGACAGTATTACATTTCTTTTTTATATAATTCAATACATTCTCAGTTGGTTGCCACATCCACCAGACCGGTTGCAGTAGAAGAGTAGAACAAGTTACTTACCCTGATAATGTTCTTTTGACTTGATGTTCCTCCCACGTATTACTCATCATTGACACATGTTGTCCAGCTTCAGCTGCTTTGGAAAACTTTTTTCAGCAGAGGGCGCTGTGCGTCGAGTCGATGCCCCTCGAAGGCCTCCATCGAGGATGATGTCATCAAAGGCATATATAGCATGCGCAGCACCCGTTGGCCTCAGTTCTGTTTTTCCCCCTTCAACAGCAGAGATGCCCACAAAACACGGGAGTGACCGTACTGAGTCTTGATGGAACACAAGCTGTAATAGCACAGGAAATTCTACTGAGGGGTAGGATGGGAGGACAATGAGGAATAAGTGGGATGAACATCCAGTGGAACGAATGTTCCCAGGGGTAAGTAACTTGTTCTTCAAATGGATTGTGTCCTCCCACATATTCCTCATCTTTGACAGACTCTCATAGCAGTATTTGGTTTGGAGGAGGGAGTAGAATTTGAATTTATATATTTTCATGGACGGAGTGCAGGACTGTCTTGCCAAAAGTACCATCCTAACTGAGGGAAGATTCCAGGCAATAATGCTTTGCACATGTGTGGATGGAAGACCACGTTTCCGCTTCACAAATGTTTTTGATTTGTACGCCCCATTTCAGGGCTGTAGAGGTAGCCATGCCCCTGGTGGAAATGCCCCTTAAAACCTCCAGGAGGATCTTTCCCTGCCAGCCTGTTACATTACGATATTGCCCGAATTATCCATCTGGATAAAGTCTGTTGAGTAACAGCCTGACCCAGCTTATGTTCTGTATATCCAATGAAAAGTTGGTCATCAATACGTAGCTTAGACATTCTAGATATATAAAAGCTTAATGCTCTCTGTGGGTTTAACCTATGTAGTCTTTCCTCCTCATTGCCAGGATGAGGTTTGGGATAGAAAAAAGGTAGAACAATGTTCTGACCTATATGAAAATCAGAAATGATTTTGGGCAAAATGAAGGTTTGACCCTTAAAACAACCCTATCCTTGTAGAAGATAGTAAAGGGTGGCTTGGACGAAAGTGCCTGCAACTCGCACACTTCATGGGCTGAAGTTAGAGCTACCAATAGAATAGGTTTAAAGGTTAACAACCTTAAGCACACATTAGGATTTTTAGAACTAGGTTAAGGACCCAAACTGGAACCTGGGAAGGAGATGGGGGAACACATTGGTGAGCCCCTTTAGAAATTGTGTTGCCAGTGGCATTTTGAAGTAGGAACATTCTTCTGACGAGCGCTTAAAGATGGACAGCGCCACCAAGCAGCCTTTAATAGTACCAATCTGTAGCCACAGATTAGCTAAAGATAGAAGAAAGGATAAAACATCTGGTGTTTTACATAGAAAAGGATCTATATTCTTTACCCTGCACCAGTTGCAGAATTTATTCCAATGGCAACAATACAAAGACTCTGTTGCTGGCCTTCAAAACCTCCATTACGTCATCTGGGAGGTCCCAATCCTTATATCTCAGCCTTTCAGAAACCAAGCTTGAAGGTTAAGTGTTTTGACCGCTGGATGGAGAACTCGACCCTCCTCTCATGAGAGAAGGTGCTCTCTTTGTGGAAGACGTATCGGAGGACCGATGGACATGTCCAGAAGGTCTGGGTACCACGTCCTCCTGGCATAATCCGGGGTATTAGGATCATGTGTTTCCCGAACCTTCTCAACCTCCTGATCACATGAGGAATGACGGGGATTGGAGGAATTGCATACAGGAGTGGAAACTCCCAGTCCACTACGAACACATCTACTATAGCTCTTTTTGGGAAAATTCCTGAGAGCAATACCATTCGCACTTCCGTTTGACCACCATCGCAAACAGATCTGTTTGAGGTGTTCCCAAAAGGGTGAAGATCTCTGGACGGACTTCCTGAGCTAGTTCCCAGAGTGGGAAACTGTGCTATGCGGTAGTACATGGCCACTGTGTTGTCCATCATTATCAGAAAATTCTTTCACCATACAGAGTGCAGAAAGGCCATCAGGGCCAGTCTGATTGCCCTCAGCTCCAAAAGATTGATATGCAGTTTGGACTCTAATGGAGACCAATGGCCGCTGACTGTCAGATCATTGGCATGAGCTCCCCACCTCATGTTTGAGGTGTCCGTCATTACTGTTAACTCCATCCATGGTTGCCAAAAAGGTTCTCCCTTCAGAATATTGTCCTTGCAGGCCCACCACAGAAGATCCTGTGAGACCCTGGTTGGAATCTGAAGTAGGTCCAACATCTTTCCTGAGAACTGGGACCATAGAGTTCTTAGAGCACATTGAAGGGATATCATTTTCAGGCGGGCGTCTGGCACCAGAAAAATGCAGGATGCCATGAGGCCTAGCAACAGGGATGTCGTTTAGGGGTCGCCAGAGGCCGCAACTGCGACCTCTGAGGTCTCCCTTGCGACCGCTGTGGTCTTCCTTGCGACCTCTAAAAAAAAGAAATAATAAAAAACATTTTTTTTTGTTGTAATGCAAGCTCCTGGACTGTGGACAGCACCATGTAGCTCTTTACTTCTGGAGTGGCTGGCTTCCTTGTTCAGGCCCCTTAAAAAAAGAAGCAAAATAAGAACAGGAGTGCCACAAGTCTAACCCTTTCAGCACTGACCCTAAATAAGAAAGAATAGGAAAACCCAAATAATGTGTCTTTCTGGAATTCTATACAATAATTGCTAGACTCATTAAAGGTTTATTTCAGGCACACATCAGGGGGTGAGTCACTGATTTAGTCTGTTCTTAAACGCCTCAACTCAGCCTTTCATCCTTCTGAGATCGATAAATGAGTACCAACACAGGGTGGGTGATATTGGGTATATATTTTTTCTATATGAAGCGCTTAAGCGTAAGTGCTATATAATAACACATCATTATCATTTGGTCATGGATGTCTGCTTGCATTCATAGTAATTTGGTAATATGGGCCTATACACACTGATCTTAACGATACATATGCCGGTCCATTCTTGTATGAAATGTACATCACATTATAGTGATATCGTAACCATATTTTTCGTAGTGTACAATACTATGTGATGCCACTTCCTGTTTTGTCAACGGGTGAAAGGCCGTGTTCCATCGCTTCCCGCGATATCACTTCGGGGTGGTCTCAAATGACAACAATAAAAAAACATTGGCCAATGCTACAGTTGGACCCACAATTACAACACTTGTTCCCTGATCTTCCGACGTTTGCATACAGAAACAGAAAATCTCTACTTAAGAGCCTAGTGAAGGCCGAGATTCCATCCCCAGTGACATCAACTCAATTTAAAGTCACGCTCCCGTGCCACAACTGCCAACATTGCAGTAATATCATTAGGGGCAACTTCATCTCGCATCCCCATTCAGGGAAACCTGTACTACTAAAACAATCCTGTACCTGTGATGCCCTGAATGTAATATACGCTTTGAAATGCCCATGTGGACTTTACTATATTGGCATGACAACCAGGAAGGCGAAAACGAGATGGACTGAGCACAAGTCCAATATTCGGACATAAAATCAGAAATCACCGGTTGCAGTCCACTTTGTAGAAGCACGGCACACCGTTGCACAGCTAAAATGTGTCATCTTAGAGCAGGTAACGGCAGGAAGTAGAGGGGGCGATGTGCAACGTAAATTGTCACAGCGGGAGTTCCTATGGATCGAACTTTTGGACTCATTAAGCCCTCGAGGCATGAACACTGAGTTTGACCTAATGTGTTTTGTGTGACTTTGGAATATATACCACATGATTCAAAATATGCTTCTGGCTGCACCAATGTTAATCATAACCGTTTGAACTGTTGCTCTGTGAATTTGAGAATCTGAGGGTTCGAATTTCGACTTGACCTTGCTCAATGCCTGATTAATGTTACACTGTGCTTAAGATATGGCCTTGTCTAGTTTTGTTACTTGGCAAGACGCCAGGTCACTAGCCAGGTGGAATCAATGCAGGGTAAAATAATTTGTCATGTATGTACCTTGTGATCTGTAATTGATTGTATACCAATGAAGTGACACATGCAACCAATATAGCAGCACTGCACATCTTTGTGATATGGCCTGTGCGCAACCCTCCAGAAGCCCTTATGAGTGAACACATAATTGATGCGTCGTGAGGGCACCCCGCGGATTCTCTTGAACCACGGTTGTGCCCCCATGCGCATCTGTCACTTTCCATTCCTTCTATTAAGATACACACAGTATACTAGGTCATTATCCCCACTAGTTGAGCTCATCGAGATTGTTAACAGATTGGATGTTCCCACGCATTCTTAATCCCCATGACAACCGTAGGCCCACACCAAGATGGCTTCCGCCTGGCTGCCCCAGTGCGCATGCGCGGGGTTGCCAGGTCAACTTAGGACGCTACCCGTAGCCGTGCTGCTTTCAGTCTAGCAGTTGGCACGGGAGGAGAAACTCCACAACTCGGTGAGTCCTTGTTCAGTCCCCTTTGGGAATCAAGACCGATTGGGCTGTGCACGCACTTTCTCCATGTGTGCCGCCCTTATGAGAGATATACGTTGCTTGTGAGGCTCTAGATTTCACAATCAAGCGTTCTATGGACTACTGTCCGCCATCCGACTTTAAATGCATTAGATTGAATATAGATTAATGTTTAATGTTTTGTGATTCTTCATGAGGTTGCCTCATGTCCCTAAATATGAGTATCACGTATTTACTTTAGGGTTTCTGTCGTACTGTGCATGGCCGCATCCCAGTCTCCAGTGATCTTCACCAGAAGACTGGGTGAGTGCAGGGATGTCACTTCCCATTACATTTAGCTACTTCTGAGTGAGTAGATTTTTACATTAATAAAACGCTTACCTTGGCTATTTATTCCTCTCTTGTTCCATTGATAGGTCATTTTCTGGACCTTACCAGCCTGCTGGGATAGGTTAGTATCATTAGCCTCCCCTACCCTACCCTACTTTTAGCCTCTCTCTATTTAAACAATTATTACAATGAATGTTCGTTAGAATTTCCCACAGGATCAGAATTAAGGAAATTGCTACTTTTCATAGCTCACCATGTATAGGAACAGAGAAGCTCCTACCCTGAAGATGGATCTTTGATCCGAAACGCGTTGGTTACTTGTTACAACCTCGAAGGGTTTTCCTGGAGGGAGTTATTCGCTCTAAGAGACAATTGTATTCCTATGTTCACTTCTTGTTTGATGTTTTGATATTTTGTTACAAAAAGAAGAATCATGTTGATATCTGTTGTTTATTATATAAATTTTGTTTAAAATTACAGAATTAAAGGGAAGAGATTCTCTAACATTTGTGTTGGGGACTGGTTCTATTGAATGAGATACACTGTTCAGTATAGCTTATAAAATAACCTTTGATATTCAGCAAGAATTTGAATGAATGTACAAATACAAGTTAAAGCCTTTATAGGCTAGAGCCTTATTCAAACATTCACGAATCAACATTGGGTACTGTACCCAATCAGGAGTGTATTTGGGCCTACTGGGTAGTAATACACAGTTCTGTTTTTCTGTTTCTTAACACTTCCTGTGATGTCATCAGGTGGTCAAGGGTCTTGTGATGTCACTTCCGCTACCACTGGCATTTTGGTGAAATGACGTCCCTGCCTAGCAACCTCAAAAAATTGAAGGCTGGAAGACTGTCCGCATTCTGAAACTTGGCAACCATCTGAAGAATGTCTTGAGCCCTCACCTCGGGTGACGAGCTCTTTCCCAAGGATGTATATACTACAGCTCTGATGCACTGGAGCTTTTGAGAAGGTGTCATATGTGACTTCTTGTAATTGAGGGAGAAGCCCAGTCTGTGAAGAGAGTGGTAGGTGACGTTGAGATGATCCTGAGCTTGTTCGGGAAAACGTGCCCTGATCAGTCAATCGTCCAGGTAGGGGTAGACATGAATCCCCCCTCTCCTGAGACTCGCTGCCACTGCCATCATCAGTTTGGTGAAAACCCTCGGGCGGAGGTTAGCCCGAATGGCAGAACTCAAAATTGATAATGAGAACTGATTTACTGATTTACTTATTGTTGCTGCTAGTCTTCATCCCGCTTTTTTATCACATCTTTTAATATACCTGATTTTATATTGCTTTTTGCTTTTAACATTTGACCGATTGTATTCCAATTGTACTTTTACTTGTGACTTCGGACCTTAAAACAATCTAGTAGCCTCCTAGCATAGTGTGATTTAAACCAGTAATCCTCTCGTGTCTCTGCACGCACTTAAAGTTATTAAACTACAATAACCCATCAGCCTTGGTAATTTCAGTGTGTTTATCCCTTTAAACCTGGCGCGACTGTGCTGGCGTGAAGGGGCAAGCCGGTCTGTGCTGGTCCGTGGCGCTCCTTGGACTGTGGGGCAACTCCCTGTTCTCTGCTGTTGTGCATTCTGGTAAGACAACATGCGTGCCTCCTCAATTTTTGCCATGATAGGCAAAGAAAAAGCCGACTCCGAACGTAGAACGGCTTGTTTTCTGGGAAAAGCCACAGAGTCCTGTTCACGTCTGTGTAACACGTATAAAAGGGACCCTATCAAGACAGGCATCCAGATAGACAATGTTGTTGTAGGGAAACTTGCTAAACAAGCTGATGATAATACAAATACACCCACAGACATTAATTCCTCTGAGGACCTATACATACAGCTAGAATGGCCAGAACGCCCTGTTATAAACAATACTGGGCAGAAGGAATCATAAATGATATTGCTGACTTGAATCACATAATAAGCATGCCTTTTGCCGAGAGTTAGGAGGTTCTTGGTAACACTACCTACAACCTTAAATGCCTATTACTAAATACACAATCCCTTGTTAAACATGCGCTTGAGATCTCTACTATACTATATATCTGCACAGAATATCGACATGTGCTCAAACGGAAACATGGAGTCATATAGCTGCGGAGCCAACACTTACTTTAGCCAAACCTCAAGACTACAACATTTTATGTCAGGATAGACAGGAAGGTAAAGGTGAAGGAGTAGCAATAATATTTAAAGACTCCCTGGATATATGGAGAGTTGACTACATCATTGTCGAGAACTGTGATATCCTCCATGTTAAAATCAGACTACATGCTGAAAACACAATGAATCTTATTCTTGTACATCGTCCCCCCATTCACATGAAGAATTTTATTAGCCAAATTTGTGACCTTCTTTTAGCCTTTTTGAAACCATCCTCTAAAGTTATATTAATTGAAGATTTTAATTATTGGCTGTTAGACAAAAATGATATGCAAGCTAAGTCCCTTAACACGGCTATTTCGGACCTAGGTTTCTCTCAGTTTGTTGGGCTACTAACACACATAAAGGGGAACACACTTGACTGGTTGATGGGTTATAATGCTATACTCACCAATCAGAATGTAAGCCATTGGGCCTCATTACGACCCTAGCACCGGCACCCCATACCGTACCGCCTTATTCTGAGTTTCCCTCACAGGTCTCTGACAGCCCACCAGGTCTTCCCTGGCAGGATGTGTGGCACCCGCGAGGCAACCTTGTGATGGCACCGGCACCGTTATCAACTGTGCCGATGCAACCATGCTCCCGACCCCCATTGTGCCCTATGGGGCAGAATGGGGATCCGGAGCCTGGCATTTCGCCTCCTGCGAATGGGCAATTATCGGCCCATTCAACTCGTAATGGGCTGGTAAGTGCCCATTCGTGGGAGGCGGTGCCAATAGCGAGCATGGCGGTAGCCGTGCCTGCCATACAAGCACAGCTACCGCCATGCTCGTAATGAGGCCCATTGTCCTTGGTCTGATCATTCCTTAATTCACTATGAAATTATATCTGAAAAAAAAGTAATGAAGAAGAAAATTATCTCTATTATAATTCGCTGCAGAAATTTAAAAAATCTGACACCTGAATTATTGGATCTATGGCTTAGCTCAAGGCGACAGCATTTGAATGATGAGTGTTCAGTAAATTAAATTACTAAGGTATACAACACACTCTTCAGAAAGCAGTGAATACCTTTGTGCCATGGCGAAATAAGAAGGTACTGCAAAGAGAGACCAACTCTTGGTTTTCCCCTGACCTTCAGAAACTGAAAAGTCAAAAAATTAAAGCTTTATACAAATGGAAAAGCTTGTTGACAGATTCAGATAAAGAAATGTACAAAGCATGTGCAAAAAGTTTTTGAAAGGCAGTTATTACAGCTAAGAAATCCTATTTAGATGACCGTATAGCTAAAGCACAGTCCCAACCTAGGGAACTTTTTAAAGTTCTTAAAGAACTGCAAACTACTAAACATAATAATGCTGATATGATCATTAGAGATGCCAATTGGTGTAACTCCGTACAAGAGGCCATGGACTCCAAACTTAAGAAAATTAAAGATGGGATTGCTCTATCGATTAAAACCATTACCCGTCAAGACCTTAATACCATAAATTTGATACACAAGAAATGGAAAGCTGAAGAGCTATTTGCTTTCAAACCTATATGCAAAGCTGACTTAACATCGATTATTGAGAAACTTAAGCCCTCCAATTGTAAGGGGGTAATATGTCCTGCTCTAGCTATTAAAGCTTGTTCTTCCGCTCTAATCACCACTCTGTGTAGGTTCATTAACACCTCATTCAGGGACTGCTGCATGCCCGCATGTATTAAAAACACCTGGATAACACTGTTACTAAAAGAATAGGCCTACCACCTAGAGATCCTTTGAACTATCGAACCATCTCGAATTCTCCCTTTCTTCTGAAGATTCTGGACAGGGTCGCATATTTGCAAATGCGCACTCATTTGAGATCTTATAACATATTGAATCAGTACCAATCCAGATTCAGAGTGAGTCACAGCACGGAGTCATCGTTGCTGGACTTAAAGTCCAGACTTCTCCGGCATATGGATCAGGGGGATACCAGCATGCTGATGCTTCTGGACCTGTCTGCCGCTTTCGACCTGGTGGACCATACAGTTTTGGTCACCAGGTTGGAGGAGGTAGTAGATGTTGCCCCCTCGGCGGGCAAAAATGGGTTAAATCCTTTCTCTGTGAACGTCAATGGAGGGTGAGTAATGTACTGTCTGATGCTAATCCCAAAGAGCTGGCCCAAGGAGTTCTGCAAGGGGCTTGTCTTTCTCCCATGATTTACAATATTTTTACAGTGGCTTTCTTGGATTTCCTAGACAAGAATGGCATTGAGTTCGCCAATTACTGACACTCAATGTGTCATGCCTCTTATAGGTGTTTTTGTGGATGACGAAGCCAACATAAATAGGATCTATAGCTTAATCCACAATTGGATGTGTATTAATGGCCTTGCGCACAATACTAGCAAGACTAAATTAATGCTAGTGGGAACAGAAGCTAAAACACATAAGTTAGAAAAACAGTACGCCCAACTTCAGATTGATGGCTGTACCATCGAGATAAAAAAAGAAGGTTAAAACTCTCGGGGTATACCTTGACTGCAACCTGAACATGAAAACTCATGTTATCAGTCTGGTAACCTCAGCTGCATATTATATTAAGCTTCTAACCCATGCAAAGACTTTTCTCTCCAAAGCAAGCCAGAAAACATTTGCACGTGCATTAATGGGATCAAGAATCGATTATTGCAGTAGACTATAAATTGGCCTACTTAAGTGTGAAGTTAATAGGCTACAGGTGATGCAAAATAATGCAGTTAGAGTTATTGTGGACCGTAGGAAAACAGACCACATCTCAGATGCAAGAAGGGATCTACATTGGCTCCCGATCAATGAAATAATTTGCTTTTGGCTTATGGTAATCACACACAAATGCCTGAAAAATATAGCATCAGCATATCTCAAAGATTAATTAGTACTAAAAGCCAGTAATCACAATTTAAGATCCAATAATTGTTCTCCACTCAAAAATCCTGTATGTAAGTTGATTCAGGTGAAAAATTGAGCTTTCTACTCTGCTGCACCAGCACTATGGAATGGATTACCTCTTGGTCTAAGAGAAGAGACTTCCATTACAGTTTTCAAGAAGGGACTGAAGACTTACCTGTTTAACTAATGAGATTCCCCTCTGTGTTTGACTATCACCGCTGACATTTCTTGCTTATGCTAGTAGGTTACCTGTTTTTCTGTTTGTGTCTTGTCTGTTTAGCACCCTTAAGCCTCCGGGTCAGCGGCAGCGCTGTATAAGTTACTAAAGTAAAGTAAAGAACTGCCAACTGCGAACCTCAGGTATTTTCTTTACTGTACTTTTACTTTAAATTATTTGTAACGCGCAGCCGTGGGCACTGGGGCATAAGGGCGCGGACAAAGACGAACAAGACATAAAACAGATATGTGCATGTCCAAGCAAGGGCAACTAAGCCATATGAACCATCTCCAAGCAAGAAAATCAGTAGAATATCCAGGTCTTCAAGACTTTCTTGAAGGCCGTCAGGGAAGCCTGGTCTCTGAGAGCCAGCGGTAGCAAGTTCCACAACTTGGATGCAGCAAACAGTAAGGCACCATTCTCAACCTTCTTCATTCTACAATGTGGGAGAACAAAATCATTTTGATTACTTGACCTTAGAGACCTGCCATTAACCTTCTTAATAATATGGTCTTGCAGATAGGGTGGCATAATGCCAAGTCTGCATTTAAAGGTAATGGCCAGTAATCTAAACCTGGCTCATGCCTCCACTGGGAGCCAGTGCAGGGCGTCCGAGACATGATCGCGGTGGGATAAACCGACGACCACTCTTACTGCTCCATTCTGTACCACTTGGAGTCTACTGAAGTCAGCCTTACAGGGACCGACCAAAAGCTGCTGCAATAGTCGATCTTTGCCCCAATGATAGCTCTGGCTATAGATTCATCATTAGCCTGAGATATAAAATGTCTAAGGTGAGACAGAAGTTTCACGTAATAGACGGCCAGCGAGACAGTACTATCCACATGGGCCCTCATGTTTAGCAGCTGATTCAGTACAACGCCCAGGATTTTTTATTTTGTTTGAGGGATGATTTTCACCACTCCTAGCCTGAAATAATTGAAGGCAGAATCCAATTTAGCTAAGGTCGTAGAGTTACCCACGATCATCAGCTCCGTTTTCCCTCTATTCAAGGCGAGGCTGTTGCACATCGTCCAGTTTTCAATCTGGATGATCTAACAATGAAGTCTCAGTGCCGAAACCCTGTCTGGATGCTGACTGGTAGCGATTCAAACTAGGGAGCTTGTTCAGGTGCTGCAAGATCTGTCTATAGGCAACCCGATCTAAAATCTTTAACAAAAAAGGCGTATTTGTTATGGGTCTGTAATTAAGAGGGTTGTCCACTAACAACCCTGTTTTTTTCAAAATGGGTCTAACCCAGGCTTGTTTTAAGTCGTCCGGAATAAATACCTCGAGTAGGGAGGCATTCACAAATTTACAGAGTGCCTTTAAAAGTGCTGGGGGGAAGGATTTGATGATCAAGGAGGAACAGGGGTCGCCCTTGCATCCTGGTTGTCTTAAGTTGCTCGAGCATGTTCTTCAAGTTCACCTCCGATATCGGGTGGAAGTTAAATTGGTTTATCGATGGATTTCTGATAAAGGACTTGTGGCCGCTAAGATCTGGGGTTAATGATAGAACCTCTTTTTGAGAGCTATATCCTCTCTAATGCCTAGAAGTTTGTTATGCAGTCCGCTTTGATTTCTTTTTTTTTTACTTTTATTTATTTAGCCTGGTAACACAAGAACGGGTGAGTAGCACACAAGGCATGTAAAATCGGAACAATACAGGTAGTGCAGACATATAGCACAGATGAAAAAAACAATTTATATACATAAAAGATACATCCGAGGTGGGTGCGGAACAAGGAGGGAGCAGTTCAAGAAGTGGAGGTGGAATGGTAGGGGGAGGGAGCTGGAGATGCCAATTCTGAGGAAGTGTCGGTGGGGGACATGAATGAGCGAAACCTTGACCAAACATCTCTGGGTCTTGAGTGGGATGGTTGTTGTACAGCCAAGGATTCTTCGGTATCTGAGGCCCATGTGACCGCCCTAAGCCACTATGCATGAGTAGGTGTGGTAGGCCGGCGCCAGCAGAGTGATATAGAGCGTACTGAAAGTAGCATGCAGAGGCCAGCCAGCCATTTGGAATCCCGACGAAGCTGAGGAAAATAGTGGAAAAGACACCTCATTGAGGATGGAGTGATAGGGTATTCGAGGATAGAAGACATAGTGGAGCATACTGCGCCCCAGAATTGGGTGAGTCGGGGACAGGACCAGATCATGTGGATATAGCCATCTTCATCGCAGCCACACCTAGGGCACCTGGGGGTTAAGTCATTTGAGATATGGTGCAGTCTGTTCGGGGTGTAGTGGTATCTATGAAGCACCTTGAATTGAATCAATTTAAAGCGGGAGTTGAAAGCGTGCACACATCCGCGTCCACCTTCCATCAGTCATTTCCAGCCCAAGGTCATCCTCCCAGGCGTGCCTCAATTTGGAGAATGTAGGGGCCGATCTGGCCTGCACCAGAGAGTAGAGTCTGGAAACCTTGCCCCTCGTGGGAGTGGGAGAGGATAGTTCCATAACTGCCGGCTCGTCAGGCGGTAGTGCCGGGAAGCTGGGGTATTTGCGTTTAAGAGTTTTCCAGAGGGATGAGTACTGAAGCCAAACGGATGGTCTCCGCCTCAGGGACAGTGGAAGGTCGGGCCACTCTATGATGTTGCCTTGTTCAAAAACGTCCCGGAGTAGTTCGTATCCAGCCTAGGCTCACTGACGAACGATGAGGGATGGTACGTGAGGGACCTTTGGAAGAAAGTTTCAAAGCGGTAGGTTACCGTGGAAGGGGTGGGTGATGCCTAGTAATTGCCATATTTTAGATAGGGCCAGAGATGTGCAGGCCGCCGGGTCTCGAGTGAGTCTAATACCATCGGCATGGGTGTGACAACTAAGGAGCGGATATCGCGGTCGCTGACTGATAGCTTTTCGAGCCTGACATGGGGAGGGGGGTCCGATGTGTTAAACCAATATGTCGTATATTGGAGTTGTGACACCAGCCAGTACTTAACGAAGTCTAGAGAACCGAAGCCGCCAACCTCCATTGGGGTGGTTAAGGTTCTAAGCTTAAGCCCGACTGCGCCCGAGTGCCAAAGGAAGGTGTTAAGAATACGAGTCAGCGCCTGGAAGAATCCACTGCCCGGCCACTGGGGAATGTTGGCGAACCTGTACAGGAGCTGGGGCAATACTACCATCTTCAGTATCCCTATCCTGCCCTCAAGTGAAATCAGGAGTTTGCTCCAGCCCAGTGACTTCGTTGTAAGGTTTGTGAGGTATTTTTGGTAGTTTTCCTCAAAGACCTGTTCGAATTGACGAGATACAACTATGCCTAGATAGGTAAAGTTTGACTGAGCCCACGCGGATCCCAGGGTGTCAGAAGGAGGGGGTGTAGCGTCAGTGAGTGGGAAGAGGGTGGATTTAGAGCAGTTCACTTTGAGACCTGAGATACGACCAAAGAGGATAATGTCTTCCAATATCAGGGCCAGATTGGTGTCAGGAGAGCGGATGAAAAGAAGGGCATCATCAGCATAGAGGGACACTATATCCGAGGAACCGGCGGTATTCAGGCCCCTATGCAGATGACATTGGCGAAGCATGTCCGCAAAAGTTTCCATCGCTACAGCAAAGATTAGGGGGGAGAAGGGACAGCCCTGCTTCGTACCCCTAGCTATTCGGAAGAGGGGGGAGCATCAGTCTTCAGTGCAGACCCTGGCCACAGGATTGGAGTAGAGCAGCCTTACCCAGGAGAGAAAGCAGGGGCCAAATTTGCATTTTTCAAGAACCCGCCATAGATACTTCCACGAGACAGAGTCGAAGGCTTTTTGCATATCGAGTGTCACTGCTACCGCGTGAACATTTGGGTTAACCCTGCTTATGATGTTGAAGAGGCGCCTCAAGTTCAAGGAGGTGGAGCGCCCTGGTATAAATCCCACCTGGTCGGGGTGAATAATGTGTGGCATGTAGGGAGCGAGGCGTTGGGCTAATAGTTTGGCGTAGATCTTGATGTCGCCGTTGATAAGTGAAAGTGGACGGTAAGAGCCACATTGAGTGGGGGGTTTACCAGGTTTCAACAAAACGGTTATTGTGGCTTCACGAAGCAAAGGTGGGAACTGGCCTGCCTCCACCGATTCCTCCCAGAGGGCCATTAAGTGAGGGAGTAGGAGTGATTTGAAGTGTTTATAGAATTCAACGGGGATGCCGTCTGAATCAGGAGATTTGCCTGATGAGAGTGAGTCTATGGCTCCCGAGAATTCCTCCGGGGTGAATGGGTTCTCCAGAGAGATGATGGTCTCGGGGGAGAGAACCGAGAGGGGGAGGTTATCTAAATAGGAGTCGATTTTGGACATTAAGGCACCATCCACATTGGCATATAGAGACTCGTAAAAAGAAAGGAATTCAGAGTTGATATCTTGTGGTGACATGGCAAGGGTACCATCAGGTCTCTCCACTCCGGGGATGGGTGGGGAGCCAAACTCTCGGCTGAGAAGCCTGGCGAGAATGCGGCTTGGGCGTTCACCCTCATCGTATTTCCTCGCAATGCCCGGGCTGTCCAGAAACCTCAGTTCACGGTCCGCAAGAGAGCGGAATGTGTCAAGCTCCGTACTGATTGACGCTAGGATTTCCGGGGTTTGATGTTGCGAGCATTGGGCTTCCAGTGCGGAGAGCGTGGCTTCACTTTCAGCGATATCCCTGCGAATTGTTTTGAGGATACCGTTTTCCTTGGGCAGGGCAATACCTCTAATATAAGCTTTAAAGGACTCCCAGAGGGTGGCCTGCGAGGACACCATATCGGTGTTAATTTCAAAGAATTCCTCAATTGCCGTCTCCAGCTCGGAGCTGAAGGCAGGGTCGAGGAGGGAATGAGGTTTCATTCTCCAGTGTCTGGTTCGACCGCGGTCTGGACCCCAACACAGGGTAATAGTCACTGGTGAATGATCAGAGAGGGTTCTAGGAAGGATCATTAGGCGAGATACATTCCTTATAAGTATGTCGGACACTAGCCACCTATCAATTCGGGAGTAGGAATCATGCACCGAAGAATAGAAGGAGTAGGAGCGGAAGTCGGGGTAGAGGAGCCTCTCAATGCGTCTACCAAGGCCAGGCGGGGGAGAGATGACAGTGTAGTGTAAGCAGCTTTGAAAAGTTGACGGGGTCTGGACCCGGATCTATCAAGGTCAACATCAGATATTGTATTGAAGTCACCTCCCCAGAGGATTTGTATCAGCGGGAAACTGTCCAGGAGGGACGTGAGGTGTAAATAGAACTCTGGGTCGTCTATGTTGGGGCCATAGATATTTAGCAGAACCACCTCCTTATTTTACGGGGTACCATGAAGAAGCACATATCTGCCCTTGGGGTCGATCTGTGTAGATATGGAATGAAACTTAAGGCTCCTGTGAATCAGAGTCATGACCCCCCGACTTTGGGTAGAGTAGCTAGTATAGTACCTTTGGGCGACCCACATTTTGGCAAATTTTTCACAATACTCAGTGCATGCATGTGTCTCCTGCAGAAACAGAATTTTGACCCCATGGTATTCGGCCTGAAGTTGTAACTGCCTCATTTTCTTATAGTTTCATAGACCCTAAACATTCCAGCTCATGAATGTCAAGCTGTCCTCAATTGACAGTCCAGGGGTATTCGTTAGGAATTACAGGTAAACAGGATGGTGCCCCAAATGTAATGTGCACCGCATGACCAGTCCTGCAACAACATTGAGTCAGTATTGCCCCGTGCTCTACCTCTTCCATGGATAACAAGCTTTTTTTAACATAAAACCCAATGTCCCCCACCCCCACGCACATCCCTCCCCCAAACAGAGGAATGATAATCCCGTACCCAAACAACCAAATCCAAACCAATGGCATCAATGCCGGGGGGCCTGTGAACTGGCCTGGTGGCGATGCTCCGGACCGGAAGGCAATTTAAGGATGAACATGGTGCCTAGAAGAGACAACGTGCGCGACCCGGGCAGGACCCTACCCGGGGGGACAAGGCACGGTCACATAGTAGAAAAACACTTGCTCAAAGGTTGAGAGGGGTAGCCTCTCAGTCATCCAATTGAAGGAAGTGCGTGAGTTTAACAAGAAATATCAGAGGGACATTGTAGTAGTTGGTTTGTGCCGACGGAGAGGAGAATTAACTGAAGAAGCGTTCAACTGCGAATCCGGAAGACTCCCCTGAAGTATTGAGGTCAACCCAAGGACCAGAACGTGGATGTCATGTGCAGCTAGAACACGTAGGCAGGGGACGGCCTCTTCCAACACTCATTCACCAGCTAGCTATTTCTGTAGCAAAGCAGTGCCCCAGATCACAATCAATCAGGCAAAGAACGTAGCATTAATAAGGTGTGTTGCAAAATAGGATCAGCCAGGGAAGTGTTCGTCAATGAATCTGGAAGCCTCTTCATGGATTGTGAAAAAGTACACCTGGTTAGAGTGTTCGACTCTCAATTTGGCGGGTTATAGCATGGAGTATTTGACCTGCAGGTCTCGCAGCCTCCTCTTCACTGCCAGGAAGGTTTTACGTTCCCGCTGGACCGCCTCCGAGAAATCCGGATACAGATGGATCCTGGCTACGCCCATCAGGAGTTCTCCCTTGGCTCTCGCCGCCCTGAGGAGGGTGTCATGGTCATGGAAATTTAGGACTCTGGCTATAATGGGTGGTGGTGGTGTGCTCGGTCTGGGCTTTGCCGTGAGGGCACGATGGGCTCTCTCGATTGCAAACTGTGGGGAGAGCCTTGGGGAATCCAGCAATTGTACTAGCATGTGTTCAACGTAGTCCTCCATAGGTTCCCTAATGCCATCTTCAGGTACTCCGATTATACGGATGTATTTGCACCTCAAACGCGATTCGAGGTCCTCGTTCTTTTTCTCGACCTCGGTAACTCAGCCAGTGAGTGTGGAGACCTCTGCCCTAAGGGAGCTCAAGTCGTCCTCGGTGGTCCTCACTCGTGTCTCGATTTCAGCAACCCGGCCATCGGTCCTCTCTCTATGGGCCTTGATGGAGGAAATAGTGCCGTTCATGTCGTCAAGCTTCCTGTGGAGCGTGGTGAACCCCTCCCGAATGTATTCCATCATTTTTTGAGAGTCCGCCGGGTCTGAGGTCGATGGGTTGGATGGTTCCTGCTCGGATGCCTCCCCCACCGGCCCCACCGGGGTTTTTGTAAACATATTGATCGAGCATTGTTTCTTTCCAGCCCCCGTGGTCATGATGCCAGAAGGAGGGTAGGCACAAGAGGGAAGAAGACGTGCCGGGGCAGGTCGGGGGGGAGGGCAGGCCACCGAGGATGGTCAAACGGGCTGTTAGAGGTGTTGTAGGTGCCCAGTGGACCTCAGCGTCAAAACAGAGTACAGTGCTGTAGTAGGTTGAGGGGTCTCCGGTCACCATCAATCGCCGGGTCACAGGTCCAAGAGGACCACCGCGGTTAGCAGCAGTGCGAGGACACAGAGCGGCCAGTGGCAGAATCTACAAGTGCAGACCACCCTGATGATCCCAGGTGAGGGCCGAGGGCCGGGAATCAGTGTGCTGCAACTGGGGCAAAGGTAGTAGTAACTATGTGCACTGACGTAGTTGCATGAGTTGGGGGGGGGTCCTCTCCTTAAATCAGGTGTAAGGGCGGCTGAAGCACCCAGCCAAGTGGGAGTGGGCCACTGAGGGGCGAGCAGAGTGGCCGAGGTCAGGCAGCGACACGGCAGCCAGTGCGGGGATCCTTGAGTCCCAGGATATTCAGGTGGAGAGGGGGATCCAGTTGGTGTGCATTTCCGTAAAGGGAACCAACATGGAGCACCACCCAGCTCAGCCCGGTAGGGCCCGGGAGGTCCGGGGGCCACAGCCGATGAGTGTGGGCACCAGAAGCAGCAGGCGTAGCTCTGTAGCAGAGGCCCGACCCAGGCGATTCAATGAGGGATCGTGGAGACCATGCCCGGGGGGACCCGTCCCAGAGCCAACAAAGGGTGGAACTTGCAAGCGTTTATGGGGGAACGGGGTGAGGGGGCCCAGTGCCCAAAGAGTCTGTGTCCCCCCCAGCAACTCCTGTCAGCTGACGTTAAGAGCGGGGGCCCAGTGTGCTTGGGGAAGTAGTGTGACAGCGGAGAAATGGCTCAGATGAGAGTCCACAGAGGGGGAGGCAATGCGAGCCAGAGCAGGAACCAGAGACACCTCAGGACGGGTAGGCAGGGTGGTTGGTGGCCCTGGGGGAACACACCGCAGTTGCAGAGGAGCAGGGTCGCAGGCTCCCGGACGGGGGCACCCATCCCGGACTTTCCAAGAATGTTGGGAAACAGCACAGCGCCCAGGGCAGGCGGCGGAACAGGACGCTCTGCGTTAGCGAATGGCCCCCGGGTCCCAGTCGGGAGGCCGATATCCCCGATATCTGCAGTCACGTGAGGAGTGAGGGAGAGGAACAGCGCCATGCCGTGCAGCGCCCCTCCACCACCGCAGGCCCCGAATCCTCAGAGTCACAGGCACACGACTCTGGAGCAGAGGAGCGGGGCGGAGCAGCGCCAGCTCCCGGCCCAATTTTGGCACGTTGATTCTCCGCCGTAGGGCTGATTAGGGAAGCGGCATTCAGGCAGCACACGCCAGGGTCAACCAGCAGCCGTATCAGGTAGCTGGTACAGGATTTTGAAGGGCACCAAAGCAAAATTGCAGCAGGAAGGCGCCGCTCAGAACGGAGCCCTCAATCAGGCGGCCATCTTCTCTGAGCGCAACAGCCCCCCCCCCCCCGTTTTGAATTTGTTGACATCAGTTTGCATCCAATAAAGGTGTATGCATCTGCGGCTGAGGAATAGTCTCATGTTCTTTCAGAATTTTAAAATGTTTTGGCAGCTGTTTTATAGGCTGCCAAGGAGGCGAGGCTGGGATTGGCTTTCCAGTGATGGAACAGCTTCAGGGTCGAAGATTTATGTTTTTGGCGCTCCTTCAAAAAGCATGGTTGAATTTTTTTTTCAAGGGTTTTTGGGGATTTCAGGGGGGCAAGACTGGAGGATATCCGATCAAAGTTAGCTGTTATACTCCTAGAGATGTCTAGATCGGCTCCATAAAGTTAATTGCGTGGTCAAGAAGGGGTTCAGTTTAGTCCAGAGTAAGATGTTTCAGGCTGTGGACCCGAATGGCGCCGGGCATTTTGTTCTTAATTTTAGGGGAAAAGACAACTGTAATGTAAAAATGCAAAAAAGCATGATCGGACCAAGAGCATGGAGAGATCTGGGTGTCTTGGCAGGTGACGTGGGCCACTGAAACCCAATCCAAGGTGTGGCATAGTAGATGACTAGGGCATGTATTTGTTGTATGAAACCGAGGTCGGAAAGGGACTATTCAAGTTGATCCGCTAGGGGGTCCTCTGTATGGCCAAGCCAGTAATTAAAATCTCCAAGGAGATTACATTGTGAATTGGGCTTTAACAGCGGTAGCAAGTAATTAGAGAGTGCCACAAAAAAGTTGGCAGTCAACAATGGCGGGCGATATATCAATAATAGATTCACCATCGATTCCGCATTCATGCCTATTTGATATGAAGAGACTCAATGCCTTCAATAATTTGTCCTCGTACTTCCCTGATGGAGAGAGCATTTTTAAAAATGAAGGCGACTGCAGCCTCTCCCCTCTAGTCTGTCCTGATGTAACATAGCATATCCATCTGGCATAGATAGACTAAGGTAGGGACCAGAGGAGCTAGTGGCCCACGTTTCCGTTAGGGCACATATGTCTAGATATTTGTGTTCAATGTAGTCATTAACCTCATGGGCATGCTTAATCAAAGAACGGGTATTGAAAAGCATGCAGCGCAGTTTGGACACTGGGAAGAGCAGGCAGGTGGAGGTTGTCTGTGGGGAGGAACACTTCTCTGCCAGCGGGAATAGCTGACACTTGTTCACCAAAGTAGGGTGAGCCTGGTCTCTATGGGCCCAGTCTACCAAGTCAGAGGGCTTCAGCGCCTGGGGGGGAGTTCGGTTAGAGACTGCGATACGATTTCCCTATTAGCCTCCCTGGACAATGTTGGAGGGGATGAAGACAACGTAATCAGGGACGCAGGGAACATGTCTGGGCTGCAGGTGGAGAAAGAGAACCTATCGTGATCTTTTCTGCAGGGAGGGTTGCTCGATCAGTGAAGATATTTCAGGCCGCAGCTATAGCAACCAGGACTTCCTGGAGTTCCATGGATGCGGACTAAAGAAAGCATGAGTCACGGCCAGCACGTCCGCCCATGGACTGCCACAGACTGCCTTCAGGCTTTCACGCCGGTCGTTCACACCGAATTTAATGTGAAATAGGGGAGACAACTACAAGAGGTCTGGGTAGTGTTGTTTTCGTCCACAGGTGTGTGCAGAATGCTAAAAAGCTTCTGTTCTTAATTACACTCAAACAAGAAAGACAGAGTTTCTAACAGAAGTGACACTACAGAAAATGCAATTAAGATCAGGAATTATAATCACAGAGCAGATAGTATAAAAAATAATAAGATAAGCACGGTAAAACAACACGGCAGTTAGTAGCAATATGGAAAATGAATCAATGAGCAGGGAAGATGAAGGTGCTTATATATAGCCGGCACAGACTGCTTTGAAGCTTTCGCACCGGCGCGTTCGGCGCGTTCTGTGCTTGAGATGGATTGGCACATGAAAATAAACATCCTGAAGGTCCAATGACACCAACCAATCCTGAGAAAGTGTGACCATCTTGAACTTGTCCTTCTTGAGGAACTTGTTCAAGTATCTTAAGTCCAAGATGGGTCTCAGTCCTCTGTGCTTCTTGGGTATTAGAAAATAAGGGGAGTACCATCCCTTGTTCCTCTTCGCTACAGGCACTCGTTCTATAGCAACTTTCTCTAGCAGGGGTAAAATTTCCTGCACAAGGAGCAGATCCGGAATCCTCAAAGAGTGGTTCCCCGGTGGATTGTTCTGAGGTCTCTTTATGAAAGAAAGGCAGTAACCGTGGGCTACGGTTTCTAGAGCCTAAGCATCCGAAGTAATGTCTTGCCATTCTTCTAGATGCTGAGACAGTCTGCCACCCACTGGTGAACTGTGACTTAAGAGCTCAGAGAGGTTTTGAGGCGGCTGATGCAGTGGCCGATGGTAAGGAGGCTGCTGCTTGAGCTGACTTTGCACCACTACCTCGTCCACCACAAGGAAATCTTCTCTGGCCCCTTTGACTGGCCATTCCTCTCTCCCTTCCAACTAAGGAGTACTAGAAAAAAGATCTACCCCTCCATGGTTGCCGACTAGGATGAAAAGGCTGAGGTTGCCTAATAGTGGCACCTTAACATGTGGCTGCCACCTTTGAGGTCTGCAACTTCTCAAGGCTCCCATCAGCCTTGTTGCCAAAAAGATGAGACCCGTCAAAAGGCATGTTGAGAAGTCTAGATTGCACATCCGGTGCAAAACTCCACTTTCTCAACCACACAAACCTTGCGCATAATGGTGCTGGTAGCCATGGTTCTGCTGATGCTCTCAGCAGAATCCAAACCTGACTGAAGAGACTCGCACATGGCCTCTTTCCGTCTCTATCAATGGCTAAAAGCCATCTCTTTCATCCCCTTCGGGAATGTGCTCTGCCACCATGGAAGTGCAGTCCCATAGAGTGAACATAAACTTTACGAGGGCACAAGTGGAGTTGGCAGATTTTAGTGTCACGCTCCCTGAAGAGAATACTTTCCTTGCCCATTCATCTATGCGTTTGTCATCCCTTTCAGGAGGGATGGTAGGGTACGCCGTTTTTTTTGACGTTGCAGTAGCTGCCTGCACCACCAGAGTCTCCGGAGTGGGGTGTTTTGACAGGTAGTCGTGGTCACTACTGGAAAGCTGGTACTTCTTAGTTAAGTTTTTATCAACTGCCTGATTGGTCTCCGGAGTCTTCCAGTTCCTGGCCACCCTTTTGTGCAAGGCTATATGGAATGGTAAGATGGGATCTGACTGTGGATCTTTGTCAAGAATGTAAGTAAGGTCGTCCTGTTTATATGTTAATGGAGGCCTACTCCAACCCATGTAATCCACCACCTTTCACATGAGCTCCCCACCCTCAAGTTTCCCAAACTCTAGTTCGGTATCTTGCAGTCTGCACAATTTCATAAAGGTCCTTCATCCTGGACTCTTCCGCAATGAAACTCTCTGGTACATTAGGCATACCATATTGTAGGCCAAATGGGGCCTCTTCATCAGACTGCTCCTCTTCTTCAAAATTTGAAGAAAGAGATTTAAAAAAAGTGTTTCTTAAGAAGTGGAACATAGGTTTTGCCAGGAATTCCAGATTTTAGCAGAATTGGCTTCGATGCCCTAGTAGTCGTCAAGGTTTTCTTTATCAGCGCCATTGATTTACAAGGGGCGCTTGGTGTTGATGGCACAGTTGGTAAAGATGGTGCAGCTGGTGTCGAAGTCTTCAGTGTCGATGTCGACACCGATGTCGATGTCAATGTCGATGTCGAGGGTTTGGCAGGCGTCAAAGACGATGCCAGCATCGGAGGTGTCGATGGCATTGACGACCTCAACTTGTGCTTTTGTCACGAGGGATCCTTCAAGGTAACATCGGATCGAGGCCTAGAAAGCGCACGGTGTGGATCAGGCCTTTTTCCTCGGCTCGAGGGGCGCGCAAGACTCAGCACAAGACCTTTCCTTTCCGGCTTCTTTCGAAAGCTCGGTAGGAGCATGGCTAGGTTTTTGCGTATCAAAAATCTCAAGAGTTTCAGCCCTGATGGCTTCCCAATCGGCCGCATTGGATTTCTTGGTTGGGCAAGCAACTCTTTCGGGGCTAGCATCCGACGATGAGGTTGACAAAGGTGGCCTACGATGTCTTCTCTTCGATTTCTTTGAGGATGAAGAAGAGTGGTGAGAGCCACTCCCCGACCTGGACTGCTTGGCCTTCTTCCACTGAGGAGAGTCGACTCTCGACTCGTCAATTGAAGGTTTCACGGATCGGATAGAGGATTTTTTAGGGATTTTGCCTACCTTCAGCTTCCCCTTCCACTCCCTCAATAGACTGGCACTTCGAACAGTCAGAGGTGTCATGGTCTGCTCCGAGGCACCACACACAGATATGGTGCAAATCAGTCATGTACATTTTCGATCCGCAATCCCAATACTTTTAAAAACCAGACTTGGGAGTCATCGGTATCGATGATGAAGATATTTTGTCGAAGATTAACAAAGACGTTGCAAGATTTGAGGTGCCACGAATTTCATCGAAGCTATCGCAGGAAAACGGAACTGATGCCAACGGGCACTTTGATTACATCATCCACGACAGAGGCCTTCGAGGGACATCGCCTCAACGCCAGTGATGCACAGCGGCCTCTGCTGAAATAAATTACCAAAGCAGCTGAAGCTGGACATCATGTGTCAAAGATGAGGAATACATGGGAGGACACAATCCAGCCTCCCCCCATATCAAAGCAATATCAATAATAAAGATGTAAAAGGAAAAATCGAAAAGAAATTACATGCAAAAGATGGTTGATATTAACATAGAAGTCTGCATGCCACTTAGACGGATTTCTGGATTGCTATGCACTTGGAAGGGATTTCTGGATTGCTATGCACTTGGATGGATTTCCAGTTATTGCAACAACAATCCGTACTAATGAAGTCACACATCTGCATACACCTCTCAAACTACCTCCAGAGCACTGCATTGCGCCATCCTGCTCTTTTCACGCTCAACTCTCTAACTACCCATCCTCCCTCCCTGCATTACATATCTGCCTGAGCACCTGGAGACCACACAAGCCACTTTGTTTCGAAAGCTAAAATTGTACATAACAATAATCAATATTATTTTTGTTGAACTTAAACTAATAAATATTTTGTATAGTCGCATCTGAAGGAGTGGTACAAAAAAATTACTTGAATGGTGAGCGCAATTGCTGTTCACTCTGGAATAGTGGTAGATGCACAATCTCGGTCCTTTAATTGATACATATATTAAGACCATTGTTAAGTAGAAATGTACATTAGTATTATAAATGAGACTACATCAACAGTGATATAGTAAGTTTATGTGCAAGCCACTCAGACTCACCATGTGGATGTTGGACGTGTCTGTGGTTTCCTCCATGGTAACGGTTTGTACTTCCATCACTGCGGGCTACGTAAACACAGAGATGGTGAAAAACACATTTTAAAAAAATGACCTACTTGTAAAGGACCCAATTTGAATTTCTCAAGAAGGCTCAGATTGCACCAAACTATTGTGTATCCCTAAACTAGGGATACACAAGTAATGTACACTTATAATTGTATAAACTTTCATTTTTGCATTTGTTTCAGCGAGAAATACATCAAGGTTATTGATCTAATGCTTTGCAATTTAATGACTTTATTGCAAATTATTTAAAAAAGCTATTACTATTATTCAATACATTCTCAGTTGTCATACCTCATCCTCCAGACCAGTTGCAGCACAAGAATCGCATTGTTGAAATTCCAGCCTCCCTCTATATAAAAGTAATTTTAATAATAAAGATGTAAAAGCTAAATCGAAAATAAGATGTACACGCAAATGATGGTCGATATTTACATAGAAGCCTAAATGCAACTTAGACAGAAGTCTGGGTAGGGATGCACTTGGTTGGATTTTCAATAATTTCACCAACAATCCGTACTAATTAACTCATTCCTCTGCATACACCTGTCAAACTCACTGAACAGCACTACAGTCCGCTCTCTTGTTCTTTTCCCGCTCAGCCCTACTAACCACCCACCCTCCCTCTTTGCATTACAGATGGCCTGGAGCTGACACAAGTGGAATCATTGTGCGTTAACTTTGTTTCAAAAGATAAAATTGTACATAACAATAATCAATATTTTTTAAATTGAACGTAAACAAATAGATATTTGGTATTCTCCCATCTGAAGGATTAGTATAAAAAAATTACTTGAAAGGTAAGTGAGGTTGCTGTTGTATCTGGAATAGTGGTAGATGTACAATGTTGGTTCTTTAATTGTTGCATATATTCATACCAGTGTGAAATGAAATGTAAATTAGTCATATAAATTAGCCCACAGGAGAGCGTGGCTTGCCGGCCAGGGTGTAGGCTGCGGAGAACGGAGGAGAATAGCCAGAGACAAAGTGCTGTGGTAGCACACAAAATGCAGCGAGATCAGAGGCGCCGCCGTATCGAGGCAGCACAGCAAAACGCATGACGTAGGGGGCCTTAAGGAGACTGACAAGGGCGCACAGTGGTGCAGGCTGAGAACCCGGCCTAGGAGGAAGAAGTGTGGCGTCTCCCGACCGGAGCAACGCTAGGCCCCAGCACACAACGGAGTGCAATACACAGGCTCCCACAAAGAGGAACACCAGCAAGAGCAGATATATAGTGCCTGGCCAGCATTGCCCCGGCTAGTCCAGAGCAGGAGATCATTATACAGTAGCGTACCGCACTGCAGCAGCACCGGCTCAGCATAGGCAAGCAAGGGGGTGCGCAGGCGGCTTGAACTTTTGAGGTTGCACTGCCGCAGCCACATTGATAACAGGAGGGGATAAGCACCAAGTGAAGCAGTGTGCCGTGGTCACCCAAAACCACACTACAACACCGGTTCACACGTGCCGGGACTTGGACCACATACCCATAGCACTGTGGCCCTTGACCACGAGGGGGGTACCTCCAGCACTGGCAGGAAAGGATTGGAGAGCCAGCAAGAAGGGGGTGAAGCAGCAAGAGCTGAGTCCCAAAAGGACAGAGAAGGGGGCCCATTCAAGTGGGCAGAGAGAGGGTTGAATTGCACTATTAACAAAGTGGTGCTCGACTCAAAAGAGCATGGACATAAGGGGGCAATCATAAGCAACAAGAATGTTGCATAGCCTTATTGCAAACGGACCTGGTCCAGAAACAGCTTGCAACGAAGGAGGCGAGACTGCCGCACAAGAGAAGTAGCAACTAGGCACAGTATCTGCAATAAGCACAGGTGCACACTTCGACTTCACAGCTTCCGGCAAAGATAACAGGGAGAACCCCGCAACCCAACAGGGGAAGACAGAACACCTGTGGAGAACACCGGAAGACGGTGGCCCCTGGGATAAGCCAGCAGGAACCCCCAGCAACGGCTATGGAGCAGGAGGCAGATGACAGAGGTGCTGGACTGCATCCGCACCCTGGAACACAGAGCAGAAGACGCAGAATGTAGAGCCTGATGCAACAACGTGCGCATAGTGGGGCTTCCAGAGGGGTAGGAAGGCATAGACCCCACAAACTACATAGAAAACTTACTGCTCCAAGAAGTGGGGGCAGGGAACATATCTCAGGGCTTTGCAGTAGAGAGGGCACATAGAGGAGACCCCGTCCAGGGCACCCCAAAGACCCATGATTGCGAAGATCATGAACTTCAAGGATTGGGAGAAGATCTTGGTATTCTCAAGAGAGGGAGGGGTGATAACGCAAAATGCTGCTAGAATAACCATCTATCCAGACTACACAGCACTAGTGCAAAAGCAACGGGCAGAATTTTGGTCGACTAAGGAGCGCCTTCGGGTAGGAGGTGTGCGATTCATGCTACTATACCCTGCCAAATTGAAGGTGTTGCATAACGACAGGTTGCAAATTTTTGAGACCACAGCTTATGCCCAAGAGTGGATGGATCAGCAAGTGATCCCACAACCAAGAGGGGGAAACGAGTGAAACAACAGAAATGCACCCCGATGGTGCACTGAGTGCGATGAAGATGGACGAGCTACATTAAAGAAACACGACCCAGCAGTTTACCAAGCAGGAGCCTGCAAAACTCCTGTGGCAGATCGCCAATTCTCACAAGGAACCCCACAGAGGGACAGAACTTGAGATGCTAGTTTTGAGGCATCCCGCTGCAGCGATTGCGCCCACTGAAAGGAGGGTGGCACAAGGAAAGCAGCGAAGCACGAGCAGGGAGCGGGTGGCTGGGCATTTGTTAACAGTTATAGTTAGTGTGTGATGGAGGAGGAAGCACCAAGCAACATGGACAAGGACGAAACGCAAGTGGCAGGCCAACAGACACATACCCCGATAAGGGATGCCAGGAAAGCACAGCGAGGCGGCGGAACCGCATGGAATCTGCACACGCAAGAATCAACATGGAAGGGAAGTGTCAGAACCACCCCATATGGGGGAGACCGGCAAAAGATGAAATGAGAGTGCCCGTTTCCAGACGCAATACAGGACACGTGCCTATGGGAACAGATGGGCCGCAGGATACAGCAACTAAATGGGCCAGGAAAAGGCCATCATAGCTACCTAGAACATCAGGGGACTGAATGCCTATGTCAAGAGACTGAGGGTCTACGCCTGGCTGAATAGAGCGAAAGTACAAATTGCAATACTGCAAGAAACACACCTGACAGGCGAAAAAAACAAAAATTGCCAAGAAATGGGGAGGTAAAATGTACAGTTCATCTTACTCTAATTACGCCAAGAGAGTCCTGACATGGATTGCCCTGGGAGTACCCTTTCCGCTGATAAAACAAAAGAGGGACTCGGAGGGCAGAATGGTGATTTTACATGGAATGTTGGAGAGCAAAGAGGTGTGCTTGAAAACATGTATGCCCCTAATCACGATGCGACAGAGTTCTTCAGGATGATTACACCTCGGATAGCCCCATACAGGGAAGCCTCCTTCATCTGGGCAGGAGACTTCAACTGCACAATGAACCCGCAGGTGGACAGATCTGACATCAACCAGCAGAGGAAACCAGCACCGCCGGCCAGGACTCTGAAGAAGATTCTAGACCAGCTGGAACTTGAAGACGTCTGGAGGAAGGTACACGCCGATACTAGGGGATACACACACTGTAGCACCCACATGGAACATACATCTGCATAGACTACTTATTCACGGGCAGGGAGTCTCTCAGGGAATTCGGGGATACATATCAAGGCAAGAACACTATCTGAACACGCCCCACTGGTAGCAACAGGGACATACACATATAGGGGGGGGAGGGCCATACCCACTTGGCGAATGAGGGCAGAGGCACTAATTGATGGCGATTTCCATGGCCACATTAGAGAGACGATAGACCCCTACTTTGACCATAATGTGGGTAGCGTGGACAGCACTGGATTGGTCTGGGAAGCCTTTAAGGTGGTGGTCAGGGGAGCGGCAATAGGTGGGAGGACTTAGGGTAGCATTTTGGCTGAGCTAGCGGAAATAGAAAGGGAGATAGCACATGTAGAGGCATGGGTGTGCATGAATGGAGAAGAACCGGCGGAACAGTGCAGCGCCATTTGGGAAAAACTGGGGGGACTGGACTATGGGAAGTACATACAGAGACTACACGTGGAGGGGGATAAGCCCAGTAGCCCAATAACAGACAATTGCAGACACGACCCAATAACCGCAATTAAAGATGAGCAGGGAGTGGAAGTGAGGACCCAGGAAGGGATAACTGAGGTATTTTCACAGTTCTATGAAAGATTGTACTCTAGGAGCCAGGAGGCAGAGGCAGGAGATATAACTGATGCCTTGGGGGAGATTAACCAAACGGAGGAGCAGGTGCAGATACTGGAAGCACCCCTCATGGTAGAAGAGTTGACAGCCATAATAGCCAACTCCCAACAGGCAAGTCCCCGGGACCTGATGGGTTACCCAGGGAATTTTATAAGAAATATAAAGATACCCTGGCCCTGCGATTGCTAGAGGTGTATGAGGGGGCGTATGAGAGAGAAAAGTTACCACAGAGCCAATCAGAATCGGTTACAATACCCATACTAAAACTGGGAAAGCCGCCTCTGGTGTGTGGCTCCTATAGACCGATCTCCCTGAAAACCAGGACTCCAAAATCCTGACCGCAGCCCTAGCAAACCGACTCAAGTGAGTCATACCTGCGCTGGTGCACCCAGACCAAACGGGATATGTACCGGGGAGGAACACAACTTGGAATATGCATAGACTTCTCCATGTAGTAGACAGTATGAATCAAGAACAGGGAGAATGTGCGGTGGCGTCACTTGACACTATAAAGGCATTCAATTCCGTTAATTGGGGCTGGCTCCTGAGTGCGCTCGCACAGTTTGGGATAGGGGAGGGATACCTCCACTGGATAAGGCTCCTTTACAGGGATCCTAGAGCAAGGGTGAAAACGGGCAGACATTTTTCGCAGGGGTGGAAAATTGGCAGGGGCACAAAGCAGGGATGCCCATTATCCCCAATGCTATACATACTGGCACTGGAACCATTTGTGGTTTTCCTCAGGGCAGAGTATAAGGACTCTGGAATAGAGATAGATGGGGTGCTACACCAAATCTTGATATACGCAGATGACATGCTCCTTTATGTCAGGAATCCGAGGGTACACTTGCCAGACCTACTAGAAGCCCTGGGGGCATTTGCCAGACTGTCAGGAATCACAATCAATAAGGAGAAATCTTTGCTTTTCCCCCTAGCGGACTGAGAAGGGCTACCCCAGACCAAATGCCTAATCTAGCACTCACATGGACCCCAGTCACCTTCCGCTGTTTAGGAGTGGATATATACCACAACACCACAGCGACGCATACATCTAATACACAGGCTGCCCTAGACAAAATAATGAAGGAAAGCAATGAAGTTCTGGAAGACGCTCCCATTGGGGATGATAGGGAGAGCGGCCTTACTGAAGATGACGGTGGTGTCCTGCCTACTATATTACTTCACTAACATCCCATACAACATTCCTGGCCTCTTTTTTAAACAACTCCACACAATGGCAAGGGAATTTCTGTGGGGTGGGGGAGGAACAGAATAGAGCTGAACACTTTACAGAGGGATTATGAATGGGGTGGGATCAGGCTGCCAGACTTTGAATGCTGCTACCTGGTGGGACAACTCCAATTTGTGGTGAGATGGCTGGGAGACGACACATCCAGAGACACACTGCTCTTTCAGCCGGCGATAGGACAATACTACCTGAGGGAGCTCTTATGGATAGACAAAATTGTAGCCACACGGCTCCCCAATATGGTTAAAATGTGCCTGACCCTATGGAGGAGAGCATGGAAAACACAAGGAACTTGAGACCCCTGCTCCAGGCACATTCCCCTCCCGGGATTGGTCAATGCCCGCATGGAGTCTCTGGCAACATATCGTACACAGTGGGAATATAAGGGAGTAGCCCAGATTGGAGATTTATGGAAGGACGGAAAATAGGTGGTTTTCCAGACCCCAATAGAATAGCATAACGTACACAGAGGACAATTTCTGTTGTACAACAGTATGGTCCGGAGGATCAAGAAGAGGTGGAAGACATTACCTGAGGAGGAAGATAACAAAGGAGAGCTGGCAGCGTGGTACGATGTATCGGAAGGGGGACACACAGTATCCAGACTCTACGAATGGCTCCTGGGCAGCAACAATGGGAGGGAGCTGCAAGCAAGAGCTAGATGGGAGGAGGATCTCCACAAACCCTTCACAGATGAGGAGTGGCACAGGACACTTCGGTATGCAAAGAACATCTCCAGCAACGCGAGCTTTAAGCAATCTCATACACAGGGCATACCTCACACCCAAGAGAAGGTCAAGCATGGGAAACAAACAAACCCGTAGCTGCCCACGCTGTGCGGCAGAGAAGGCGGATGTGCTACATATGTTCTGGTCCTGCCCAGTGATAATTAACTTTTGGGACACTGTCAAGGACAGGGTGGCGGCAGGAGGGACCCAAATGCAGGTGTGGTTGCCAGAGTTCTATCTACTGGGGCTGTTCCCAAGGGCGGGCAAACAGAGGACACATATGGCAAAAATGAAACGCTTAATGTGTATACTGGCGAAGCACCGCATAGCAATGACATGGAACACAAGTACGAGGCCATCAATAGAAAAGTGGTAGGCTGACCTGAAGAAATGGACGATAGCTGAAACATCAGTGTGGACCAGAGCGTTGCAAAGCGGCAAACGGAGAAAGCAGGGCCAAGATACTTGCATGGAACTCCCTCATACAAGACCTGTTCGACAGCACATAAGGGCATGGCACAATAAACACCAGCGGGACGGAGGAAGACTGAACTGCCAGCGGCAATGTGGGAGAGGGACACTCTGCAGGGAGGGAAGCCAGAGGCAGTGGCCAAGTCGGATGAGGCCGATCCAAGGGTAATAGACAATAAACGGCAGAAACATTGGGGACAGACATGGAGATAGCCAAGCCAGCGTGCTAAAATGGAGGATACAGTGCACACTCCAAAATGTGGTGCCAGTTGTAGTGTGGTGTTTGTTGGTGTTTGGTTGTTATGTGTTGGAAAAAACAATAAAGAGTTAAAAAAAAAAGATAATTAGCCCACATAGAGTGATAAAGTAAGTGTATGTGCAAGTCCCTCCGCCTCACCAGGTGGATGTTTGACGTGTCTGTAGTTTCCTCCATGGTTATGGTCTGTACCTCCATCAGTGCAGTCTACGTAAACACAGAGATGGTAATAAACACAGTTACCAAAATGACATATTTGTAAAAGACGCAATGTAAGTTTTTCGAGAAGGCTCACATTGCAGCAAACTATTAGTGTATCCCTAAACTAGGGGTACACAAACTAATCTAAAGTTATAATTGTATAAACCACAGTACATTGTGCCACAAAGGCAACTTGTGCAGTAAAATATCAATGGAAGTATTCCACAAAAACTCCAAACCGTTTGTTATGTTACCTGTTCACCGACTATTTCAATGTATTGAATGATCATTTGGAAAACATATTATATTGAAAAGATCAGGAAAAAAGTCAAATACATTAACACATTCTGCCTCTACTACACTACTCACCTGGGTCAGCATGTGCTGAAATTCAGTAGGAACTGCATTGGAAAGTAATTTGCGATAGATTCTTGGGCAATGCTTTTTAGTGAACTTTGACTGTTCGCACATATCTTCAGAGAAGTACATGCTGCGGACGCGGAATCGATTGCCCCTCACGTCAGCCAAGACATTGTTGGCTCTGCCTTCAATCTCGGACACTGGAAATCCACAGTTCAATAGCCATTTTCTTACTGAATGTATATCTTTCGGAAAGACATGCAGGACTGTTTTTTCATTTTTGGCATGGCTGACATTGGGGCAACCAAAAACGATATATGTAGGTATTTTTGGATTTTCCTTATGATTTGCTAAAAAAAACAACTACAAAATATTACAATCAAGAAAATGTCACAGTGAGTACATAAAACATAAAATTGCATTGATAATAAAGGTACATTTAAAAAAAATGCCACCTAAGCAAACATGCATTGAAAACATGCACTCTGAAATATTACATTTGGAAGCAATACTCTGTAATGTTATGTGATATGATATTCCAATTATAACGAGTCTGTGCACAACTGTTTCTAGGCAGCACAAGACAAGGGAGGGAAGATAGGGTGAACGCAAGACAAATGATCCTACTAGGCCTTGTGTCATTCAGATTGTGTGTCAAAGCGAAGTGCAGGGGGAAGTGAGAGGGGGAAGTGAGAGGGGGAAGTTCAAGGGAGACGGTAGGGGGAAGTGGGATCAGGGCAGCATGGCTCTGAGTAAATGCAAGGAGGCAGGGGGCTGTAGGGGTTACAGTTACAAACCATAAGTGCGCAGTGGGCCCGCAGGCAATGCAAGGAAGACTATTCATGGAGGAACTTGGTACCCAGTAAAACTCTTAGGGTAGCCAAGCAACCAGTCGGCGCAGCAGACAGGCAAGTTAACAAGGAAGCGAGAGAGTTACGGCAGAGAAAAACTGAAGGTCTTGAGCTGCTTGAGTAAGTTCTGGTGGTCGGGCTCAAGTCTGAGATGTGCAGGGGGGGCATTCGTGAGGGAGGCACCTGCACAGGAGAGAGATCTACCCCCCACTGTCAGCCTGGAGAAGCACCTGACTCTCAGCAAGTTGGATGCAGCTGAGTGAAGGGCTCAGGAAGGAAGGTATTTTGGAAGAGAGAGTTGGATGTAGTGCAGGCCCCGGCCCAAGGAAGCCTTGTGGATGATGCAGAGGGTCTTGAACTTCATTCTTGCAGTCACCGGGAGCCAGTGGAGAGATTTCAGGGCTGCAGAGATACAGTGTCTGTGCTTGAGGCCAACGATACGTCTTACAGTCCTGTTCTGGATTAGTTTCAGAGGTCGAAGAGTAGAGGTAGGCAGACTGAGAACGAGGTTGTTGCAGTAGCCCAGCCTGGAGAGAACCAGAGCTCTGAAGAAACAGAGCTTCTGGGGGAAAGGTTCAGCTGGAAGTGGTCCCTCTTGCAAGCTCCGTGATGTGAGGAGAGAATGAGAGAGTGGAGTCGAAGATGACACCTAGGTTTTTTGCCTCACAGGAGGGCGAAGTTAGAGGATCCAAGGAGGGCAGCCAGGGTGAGAGATGGAAATTGGAAGAGTGGGTGCCAATGAGAAAGATATCAGTCTTACTGGCACTAAGGCATAGATTGTTTGAGGTGTGTAACAATGTCGTATTGTCATCAACATACCTGAGCCAGCAGGTAAGCTATATGGGTTTATTAGTTACGTATACAGCAGGAAAACACCGGCACATCTTTGCCAGCCAGCTCTCTATCTCCAACTGTCCCCCATGGAACACACATTCAGATGACAACACTCTAAGCACAGTGACCTCACCACATTCCACTGACATCACCACTGCAGGGAAGACACAGGAGGGAAGACACTCATTATAACACTTCTCCCTCCATTATTTTAATAAAAGGTCACTCCTATACGCAAATACCATCCTACACAGTACAGATACAGATACACGTGGCCACCACGTACCTGCCCAGCAACACCCAGGTTCACACGAACACGAGACCCAACCCCAGGAAACAGTCCACATGAAGCCCATTCACACACCAAAGCCAACAACAGAGCACACACACACTCTAGACTACCATAAGGTACAGAAGCGCACTGACACCATTGAAACTATCTCCCCACTAATAAAACCCGGAGCACTAAACAGGTGGAAACATAACCTTGTACAATGGCTCCCACTCAAACGGAACACAGATCCACCCTACAAAACTATAACTATCCCTTGTCCACCAAATCACTCACAACAGAGGAACCCACCGACATGGAATAAGGGCTACACCTCCCTTCTACTGAACTGGAATAACAACTCGAGGAACAAAACAATAAAACAAGAACACCACCTGCTTCAAGCTGCCCCTTGAAGCCTAGGGCCTGCCACACCCCAGCATCCCCAAAACAGATATACCACTAACAACCATGACCCCTCAGTGCACCTACAACCTCCCTCCCTGGTCTGCACCGCAGGGCACCAGGGCTGCCACCCCCGGGCACTAACCCAAACTCAAAAGGGCAACCACCGGGCACTAGCCCAATCCATTGTGCTGTGCACGCGTGGGTTTGGATCCCATCCTCGTCGCCAGTGTAACAATGTCGAATTGTCATCAACACACCTGAGCCAGCAGGTAAGTTATATGGGTTTGTTAGGTACATATACAGCAGGAAAACATCGGCACATCCTTGCCAACCAGCTCTCTATCTCCAACTGTCCCCCATGGAACATACATTCAGATGACAACACTCTAAGCACAGTGACCTCACCACATTCCACTGACATCACCACTGCAGGGAAGACACAGGAGGGAAGACACTCATTATAACAAGGTGCACCTATACTGAAATACGGATAGACACTCAGGAATGAGAAAGGGAGGAGAGTAGGCTGACGGGAGCCCGTAAGAGAGCTGAATGTCATCCGCATAACACTGAAAGATAGAAGAGAAGGTATAGATCAAGTGGGCCATGTGCTAGTTACAGAGATAAAAGTACATAGGATGGTTGATAATGGTGTAGACTTTTTGAATATATTAAGTTGAGAATAGGGTGTACATTGAGTATGAAGCAATAGAAAGTGGCAGAGCATATAACATTGACACTAAAGGAAATAATAGTAAAAGTTGACTAACTATTAGTTAGAAGAACAGATGAGCCAATTGAGCAAGCAAGGAAAAAAGTTGATGGATGGCGATATCCTTGGTTGTTTTCAGAGATGTTTTCTTGGTAACTTCCACAACGTTTATAAAGGCTTACAGAAGTGGGTGTGTATGTGAATGTCTGACGTGTTCATTCACACCCATCAGGCCTATATGACAAATTTGGATCTCCTCAATCCCGCCAGTGAAGCCTCCTTGCCAGCTGCGGCCAGAGCTGCAAATTGCTGTTGATGTCGAAGGAGGGGAACGGGGGGGGGCGTGGATGTAGATGAGGCAAGTGCAATATGCCCGGAACACAGTCAAAGGATGCAGAGATATGTTGATTGCAGTGACAGGGCCTTCAAAGGGGAGTCTGGAGACAGCAGGTCTGGGCTGGCCATGTGGTCAATGGTCCCCGTGCCAAAGAGTCCTTTAAGGTGTACATGGTGTTCAGTAGCTTGAGCCTTCCCACCCATCCAACTCCCTTGTGAGCGTGCGGCCACAGGTGCAAACTGCCATTGATACCAGAGGGGGATGGATGTGGATGAGGCGAGCACAATAGGCCCGTAAAAACAGTCAAGGGACACAGAGATATGTTGATTGCAGGGATGGGGTCTTCAAAGGGGAGTCTGGAGACACTTGGTCTGGGCTGGCCATGTGGTCAATGGTCCCCATGCCAAAAAGTCATTTGAGGTGTACATGGTGTTCAGCAGCTTGAGCCTTCCCACTCACCCAGCCCCCTTGCCAGCGTGCAGCCACAGGTGCGAACTGCCATTGATGGCTGAGGGGGGGTGGATGGATGGATGTGGATGAGGCGAGTTCAATAGGCCAGTAACATAGTTGAGGTACACCAATCTTTCACGATTCTCTTAGATGTTTGTCCGTGTTGTGGACTTACAAATAATTTCAATCAACTTTTCATATCAACTCATTTTTTTATTTAGTTTTGTAAAGTGGATGGCAATGACAAACTACAAATTGCACTGCTGCAGTCGAGGTACTGTCTGCATAAATCCATGGTATTGTCCGGAGTCACTGGGGAATTTCTCACGAATGGGGCAAACCAAACAGGCAAGTAACACTCTCTGAACCGCATGTTTCATGAATCCACCATGTAAACGCACGATAGGCCAAAAGCCTGTACCACCTGTGCAAGCGACACAGAAATAGTTTATTTAAATGAAGCCAATAATTGCATGTATTATGTTTGAAATATCCTTTTAAATGTAAGGCATTGTGATGCTTTAAAAAATACCTTTTTTTGGAAAGTACTGACAGTGCTTTGGATATCAAGTGGGGATCAATTAAAAATGTGAACACCCATTCATGAAAAACAGTTTGGGAGATGGGGGAACTATTATTTTTAACTTCAAAGTGAAACAATGATAATTGTTTCAGGCATTGATTCTAAAGATGAATATTAAGGTTTTTTTTTATTAGAAAAAGATATCTATTCAATTTACAGAAAAATTCTTTCATCAGTAACCCAAAGAAGTTACGATGATATAGGAGAACATCATGCAATGTTAGCCGTCTCGGTTTTCGAACACACAACAAATATTGAGTTAACTTATTTGTTACTTGGATTACGAGGGTGAACTGTAGATTGAAGTTCGTGCATGAGGGCCATCAGCATTCGCAACACGTATATTATAAGGCAGACTGCCCTGAAGTCATGCAGCTCCGTAACGTATAGCAGTGGTGTTTCTTCTTCGGCAATGGATGCCAAGCAGAGTTTTCTCTGCAACAGCAGTTCTCCACACAGCTGGCATAATCTCACAACAATAGCAGGTAGACCAAGTGGAAACGTCTTCTATGCGAATGGGTTCATGCTCTGGTGATTGATCTTCACGACTAGCATCTGATTGCCCATGGTCTTGACTCTTTTTTCTCTTTCACAGATTTCCTCTTCTGAATATTCTGGCTCGTACATGTAGGGCTGAACAGTGGCCAAAGTTCCTGAATATTGAAGAAGTACAAGATCAACAGTGTGATAAATAGAAATGTTTTTGTTTGTATACAGTAAGGAAATGAGGTTTCACATTAAAATTCAATGTTAACGAAAAACAAGCAAAAAAACAGCCATGTTAGAAAAACCAATCATGCAAACACGAGAGTAATAGGGACAACCTTTAACATTTTGCAAGGACCCATGTAAAGAACATGCCATGTTAAAGTAGAATTTAAATGTGGTTTGGCAACTAATGAGTTAATTGATTATTGGCAGCAAAAGTACCGGTTCTCAGGGTTGTCGTTCTTGGTAGATAGCTGACCAGAGCAGAAACAAGTCAGGAAGACTCGAAAAGAAATACACTGGTGCGAAGGAAAAAGAAGCTCCAGCGTTATGTGATCAGAAATGGTTTGTTGATAATCACATGAGACATGCATTGGCATTGTGAACAGGGACATAAGACTCTAGTGATGTCAGCTATAGGGGGTGGGTGATCTGTATTACTGCTGCAAGGGCACTTGAACTTAGGGTGATAGATCAACAAATACGATTTCCACAAGATGGCGGTGCCCAGAAAGATGTTTGCGCATTTATAACAGTAAGGAAAACTAAGGTGAGATGCAAATGAATTTATTTTAAGATGGATCGATGTATGATCGAACATACATGCCCGATCAATTGGGACAGTAACATTTCTGAGCGAACTGCCCCTTAAAGTCCTATTTTCTTGGGTAATTGTCCAGTCTTTAGTTTCCTACAGAGGCCCAACTTACTTTTTGCAGCTCAGATGAATGAGGAAAAAAATTCCAGAGCCTACTGCCTACCACTGAAAAGGTGCAGTGGTTTTCCTCTAGCGTGGAATGCACAGCATCAAGTCATAAACTTATCGAGCTAACAGCTGAGACCATAGTGCTGGAATTTGCTAGGCAGGAGGAGTTGGCCTAGCCGGAGGAATGTTTGTTGAACCAGGCACACTTCTGCTCAAAGAAACCATGGAAAATGGTAAACATTGCACTTTACAAATGTCGCTCAACATATCTCACAAATGGTCAGACTATAGCAGAAAATGTTGAGTCATAATATAACTCACTGAGAACCAATGTTCTATTCCCACTTGTTACAAAATAAAAATCAAATAATAACAGATAGTACATGCTTAGTTTAACCAGTATGCACTTATGTATTCTGGCCAATGCAGGTACACTTATCCTTGGGCATTCTCCGGAAACTGGGACTCACAGAATGATCATGGCTAGCATTGATCTGCAAAATGTGAAACAAGGCACATTTAAGAGATATCTGTCTATGGTTTTCATAAATGCCAAGTAGTGTGTGTGTTTGTGTGTGTGTGTGTGTGTGTGTGTATGTGTGGTGTGTATATATATATATATATAAATATATATATATATATACACACACAAGACTTGGCACTGAGGAAACGCTGTCGTGGTGCACAACACTCCTGTGAGGATTCCTCTCACAGCAGGTTCCAAGAGTCCAAAACAGTTCATTGAAAATATTAAAACCTTTACTTTAGAAAAAATTAATTATAAAATGTGTCATCTTCCCGGATCCGTACATGCCAGCAGAATGCAAGCAACTTACGCATTTTGCCACTGTCGCGTGGCTTGTTCACAATAACTCAACCTTCTTCTTCTTCTTCTTAATTATCGGAGGCGTGGGCGGACCCACGCAGGCGCTTCCCCATCCTATAGGATGATGTGCACCATACCCACTTTGAATGTTCAGCCTTTTAAAACACCAAGCCAGTGCAAAGTCATGAAAAGTGAAAAAGGGAGTGATACCCTGCTCCATTTATTTCGGCCATATTGCATTGGGATGTAAAATGAACATCTATTGCAGAGGGCAGATCTCTACAGTACAACAAGCGTAATTGTTATAAATACATTTTCACCCATATGTACGCTGACATATATAACTTATTGTTTCGGACATCCCTTAATTAACTTGTTTTACAGTGCCAAAATGTCCGTCGTTATAAAACATCTTTAAATAGATTAGGCTGAGTCATCAGTATAAACATCATCCATACAAAAGATCATGGCATTCTGACTTTCTTTACCTTTGAAATATAGGATGTGGACTATTGCATGGGTGTCTTGACATATACACCTGCAAGTATTGTGCGATTAATATCACAAGAATTCTAATGTATTAACAGAGTGCTTATATTTGACAGTTCTCATGTCTAACATTGCCCAATACCGCCAGACTGTTTTGGTTCATCCCATTCTCAACCAGACAGCGCAGTCAACTAATGCATATATACTACCTAATACAGTTTTAATTAAAGTGCGAAATGCATGTAAACCAAGTAATGCAACACCCACGTGTCTGCGTAGACTGGTTTGATAGGTATGGGGCTTCAAAAGGTATATTGCACCTGTGTGTTTTAGACCCAGGGTATAACCCACAGGCTGCCAACATTAAATGCAAATGCACTTAGACAGTATAGTTGCTACTTGTCACCAAACTCTAGAGAGACCAGGTTCGTATTAAAAGTGCACAGTGCATTCCAGAGCATCCAAAAGACCTCCCTCATGTCTATAGCACGTGACAGACAGCACTTAGACTTTAGACTTAATGTACTTAAATGGCTACGAACTAATGACCGATAGCTAGCCTCCTGTCTGTACCCTGCACTACCACTGTATTCGACCCTAACCATGCCTTATTGCTTGTATCAGGTCATATTTATATACAAAACTGTAATTTACCATTCCATTGTAACCGGATTGGCAGTAATTCTCTATTACCTGTATGTATATGCATATGTATTCATTGTACACATTCTGTAAACTAAGCTTAAGTTATCTTATCCTAGTGCGCCCAGCTACCCAAGGGTTTGGTGCGCAATACTAAATAAACAAATAAACAAACAAACTTAAAAGGGCCAGGTTCGTATTAAAAGGGCACAGTGCATGTCAAAACCCACAATAGGACTCCCTTCTGTCTATAGAAATTGGTTCACTGTAGATGGCATTACAAGCAATATTACATGTACAACTTATTACATCTGTACATCTTTGGCCATAACTAGATCCTACTATAAATCTCCATAAAGTGCAAATGCGTTTGAGCGATGTGATTGCAACACTGCGTTCACAACTCCACAATTGCCATACATCCAGACCCTCCTATCTTATGGGCTGCGCCCATAATATGGCAATCCCGTTGTTCATCTGTAACTATTGAACCATAATAACAATTCACAAAGAACTTATTGCAGCACTGCAGAACTGGGCCTAGAATTTGGTAAAGGTTAAAGAGGCGAAAAGGTGCAGAAGGCTAGATAACCAAACCCAATTGTGTGCACAAAAATAAAATGCAAAGCAAAATACCAAACCTATCGAGAGTATAAATGATAAATTAAGAACCCCAACTTTTCCAAGACCATGCATAACACCAAGAAAGTTATGGTGGCTTTAAAAAGGTTTGAGAAAAAAGAAAACTGTCACCTGAAATGTGAAAGTAGGAAAGTCCATTTGAGCCATGTTTCCACAACACCATCTAGCAGCCATCCCTGGAAGTTCACCTCCAGTTCTGAGCCACAACAGCAGGCATTGTGGGTATGCAAATTAGGGCGAATGCAAACCTTTTTCTCCAGGAAATGGTCTTTGTCTAAGAGGGCAGTGCTACTTATGAAAAAACATGGCCAAATGCTCCAACCACAAGGCTGTCAGGACTATAGTGCACTGATAATAAGGGTGAAACCAGGTATGTAGTTGTCCTAGCAGCCTTCAAATGTCTGTATTGGGTTGACAAAGGTATGTATAAAGTAGCACTGCCCTCTTAGACAAAGACAATTTCCTGGAGAAAAATGTTTGCATTTCAGCTAATTTGCATACCCACAATGCCTTGCTGTTGTGGCTCAAAAATGGAGGTGAACTTCCAGCGATGGCTACTAGGTGGCATTGTGGAATGTGTGACTTGGGGGCTTTCCTACTGTATGTATTACAGGGCTTGCGATAGCGGCCCTGAAGTTATGCTTAAGTTGATCAACCCATAGGAAGACCACTTTTTGGGCGGCTTGTACCTTTGCCCTCTCTGGACGAATCCTTACCAAACTTTGAAAAATAGTATATGGCCCTGCCAGATTGATGATGTGAAGTTTAGTGAGATTTCGTCAAGGGGGGGTTAAAGTTATAGGGGTGTCCAAAATGTTCTGTCTTTTCCATAGACACAATGGGCATTTTTTTTTGCTTGGGTCTACAGCCCAAACCGCTGGACGGATTTTCACCAAATTTGAGGCAGGAGCAGCAGCTTGGATCCAAAAGCATGCTTTTGTAAATTTGGTGTAAAACCGTCCAGTAGTTTTGTTTTTAAATGGCCCAAAAGTAGGTACAAAAAAATGTGTGATATCTGGGTTCAGTCCATGGACTCACTTCCCTGTCCAGTCCGTGGATCCGAGTGGCCTAGCTTAGAGGGTGACGTGATGTCCCCGGACATCGGACGCACCCGCTGATTGGATGATGAAAAGTGTGAAGTGCATCAGATTTTTGGAAGCGCCGGCAGTAAAAACATATTAAAAAACACAACATTGCACTTGTCACACTTATCAAACAATCTCTGGGGAGGTGAAGGGTGATGAGGATGGGAAGGGATATAGCCGTAAGAAGCCAAAAAAAGGGTGTTTGTCATTACATTACATTACATTACGGCATTTGTTGAGCGCGCTGTGGTCCCTCAGGCATAAAGGCGCTAACTGGTGGACATGCACATAAACAGTTAAACATTAAACAGGACAAAAGAACCTAGGAGTTCAGACAAGGATGATATTCTTATCTGAACAGATGAGTTTTAAGAGCTCTTTTAAAAGCAGATAAGCAACTCTGGAATCTGAGATCTTGTGGAAGATGATTCCATAGTTTTGGAGCTATTGAGAAGAAGGCTCCCTTCTCTGCTTTGACGGTTCCACATCTGGATTGAATGAGCAAGTGCTGTCCATTACACCTCAGAACCCTACCAGTCGGTTTATCTATGATAGAGGTCTGCAGATATGTAGGCATTGTGCCTACACTTGAAGGTGATAGTCAGAAGACTAAATGCTATACGCGCTTCAATAGGTAGCCAATGTAGAGGACGCCTGGCAGTCGTTACATGGTCTCTTCTAGAGAGACCCAAGACTACTCTTAATGCTCTGTTTTGTATTATTTGTAGTCTGTGTAATTCGCCTTTACTGATACCGGCTAGTAGGCTCCCGCAGTAGTCCATTTTAGCGCCTATAATGGCCCTGACGATGATCTCAGCACTTGTTTGAGAGATAAGCAGTTTCAGATGGTGTAGTAACTTAATGTAGTAAGAGGAGGCTGTGACTATACTAGAAACATGGGGTTCCATGTTTAGAGATTGATCAAGCGTCACTGCTAGGATTTTTAGTTTTGTTACAGGGGTGATTGAATCGGTTCCTAGTTTAAACAGGCGATAATTGCTGTCTAGTTTTTTTAGAGTGTCAGAGCTCCCCATAACCATAAATTCAGTTTTACATTTGTTGAGGGCTAGGTTATTGTTGAGCATTCAGCTATCTATGACGGTAAAAATTCTATTGAGTTACTTTTCGTCCAGTTCGTGGTTACTTGAGAGTGGAACGACGCATTGTGTGTCATCTGCGTAGTTACAAAACATGATGCCCTCCGTGTCTAGTTCAGAAACGAATGGTGTCATGAATAAATTGTAAATGCATGGTGATGTACTAGCACCCTGAGGTACCCCAAAGAGCACTGGGATGGGCGGAGCTTCTGCTATACCAGAGCAGACTCTACTAACTCTATTGGCAAAAAATGAGGCAATCCATGATGCAGCAAGGGGTGACAAGTTGGCGACATCTACAAGTCTGTATTTCAAGATAGAATGATCGACCAAGTCAAAAGCAGCGGATTGGTCCAGCAACCTTGATCAGGTTAGATTTTAGTTCGAGCAATGAAGTTTCAGTCCCGAATCCCTGTCTTTTTTTTTTTTAAACAATTTCTATTTTATTTTTTAACAACACATCAAACATTGCAATAATTAAGTAAAATTCGGTGGCAAAACATTTACAAATTGCATTTCATAGTCCCGCTCCCCCCGACCCCCTTAACTTGAGCCAATGTGTCTATCTTATCAGCCTGCGCCTCAACCGGCAGGCCTATCGTTATCGTATTATCCGTATCATCATCACTGTGATCGGGCAGGGGGAGCCCACCATAGTTGTCACCAACTGCCTCCATTCTATTAGGGGTCCTACCTCTTCCTCCCCTCCCCTACAGACCACATCAAACCAAGCAGCCATTTCTGCCTCTGCCCATTTCAAGGGGTCCGCCCACCACAACTCCATCCTATGCCTCTGAGCTGCCTTCCAGCACATCGCAATCCTCCATTTGGCAAGGATGTATGCCAGGTCCTTCATTTTGCTAATGTGCCTTAGATTGCATGGCCTAGGGAAACCCCCAAGCATGCATGCCCAGGCCGATTCTACCTCCAGCGTGATGCCTTTTCCGGCCAAGCGTGTCTTCAGTTCTAACCAAAATCTTCCCACCTCCGGACAGGCCCAGAACATATGCAGCATCCCTGCTTCCTTCTCCCCACACCTGGGACATCTCTGAGTCGTCTGACCACCAAACCTGGTGATCTTTCTGGGGGTGAGATATGCTCTATGCGTGACATATAATTGGATCTGCTGGAGCCTTGCTTTCTGGGACACCTTTTTTCGATATCTTTGGGCCCTATCCCAGAGCCCGTCTGACATGGGTTCCCCCACCTCTTCTTTCCAGAGTAGTCTCAATTGGAACAATTCCCTCCCCACCTTAGATCCCAGCAGCTCATATATTCGGGATATCTCATGCCCTCCTTCTGAAATGTCATATATTGTCTCCACGGCGGCATCCGGTTGTTCAGATAGCACTACCGCCGGCCACTTTTCTCGCACTCTATATGTCTCCCAGGGTGGCCAGACCCATTGGTTCCCAGTACTTTCGGACCCTGTGTATCAATTGAGGGTCCTCTCTACATAGCACCACCAGTGGCACATGCATAGAAAACTGGGCGGGGTATCCCACCATCTGCCTTGTTCTGTGCCACATCTCCCAGCCAAGCACCAACAGCCTCGCCATCCTTAGAACCCTTGGCTTGGACAGCCATACTACTTCCCTTAGGAAGAAGGGAGCCGGTTCCATGCACAACAGCCTGGTTTCGGCCATCTCCTCTTTAGACAGCCACCTCGCCACGTACTGCAGCTGTCTCGCCAAATAATATATCTCAAAATTTGGCAGGTTAATTCCTCCCCTGTCACACGAATTATGTAGTTTCCAGAGAGTCACCCTGTTCCTGGAGTTATGCCAAGTAAAGCCCCTGCACAAACTGTGGAGACTAGCGAAGAAGCGCCTAGGGATCACATGCGGGATATTTACAAAGAAATGTAACAGTCTGGGCAAAACTACCATCTTTAGTAGAGCAGCTCTCCCCATCATGGCCAAGGGTAGTCTGGACCAAAATACCATACTATTTTTGATGCCTTCTACTGCCTTTTCTGTGTTATGTTTATGTTCTTCTATCGCCGTATGGTATGTATCAATCCCCAGATATCGCAACGACTTGGTGCTCCAGGGTATCGGTAATGTTGGCAAGCCCCTGGGTGGGACAAACCTGTATCTCCCCAGGGGGAATATGCTGGATTTCTTGGGGTTGACTGCTATGCCGGAGAGAGCGGCGTACTGCTCCATCACTTCCAGAATATATTGTATGCTCTCTTCTGGGAAGCGCAGATACAATAGTATATCATCGGCATATAACGAGACAAGCTGTGGTCCCCCTGCAGTACGGATCCCTATCTCCTCATACTGTTGTCCCAGACAGATGGCCAATGGTTCCAACGCTAGTATATATAACATGGGCGACCCAGGGCAGCCCTGTCTAGTGCCCCTGCCAAGTTGCCATTTATCCGATATGGTAGCACCCGTTTTAACCCTTGCGATTGGGGAGCTGTATAGCATTTTAACCCACCTAAGGTACCCCAGTCCCATTCCATAGCCTCCCAAAGTCACCAACAGCCAGGGCCATCTTACTGAATCGAAGGCCTTAACCGCATCAAGCGAGACGATCGCCAGTTCACCCGGGTCCCCCTTTGTTTGATCTATAATATGGTGCAATCTTCTATGGTTATCCATTATGTTCCTGCCTGGGACGTAACCTGTTTGCTCAGGATGTCTCAGTTTACCAATGACTCTCTCTCTTAAGCCTGTTTGCCAGCACTGCCGTAAGGATTTTGCTATCTTGGTTGAGCATCGATAGGGGTCTGTATGACCCACAATCTGTGCTAGGCTTTAGGAGCGTAATGATCACTGCCTCTGGCAAGTACTCCGGCAACCCGCCACACTCATACGCCTCATTGAGCATAGCCAGCAACGGGGGGAACAGCTCCTGCTTGTAGGCCTTGTAAAATTCACTAGGGAGCCTATCTGACCGCAGAGCCTTACAGGTGGGCAGGTGCTGAATCACTAGCTCTAGTTCTTCTATTGTGATTGGGGCGTCCAGGTCCGCCCGTTCCAAGTCATCCAGGGTAGGCAGGCCTATATCCTCCAGCGTTTCCAGGATTTCATGGTCCCTTGATCCTCCAGGGTGCTCGTAGAGGCATTTATAATATCCCAGGAACTCCTCATTCACTCCCTCCTGGGTATTCCGGCTCTGGCCCCCCCCCCCCTTAATTTCCTGATCACCTGCCGTGGCACCTCACTCTTATATAGCCAGGCCAGCAACCTGCCCGGCTTGTCTCCTCCCACATGCTGTCTCTCCACATATTTATTATAGCTTATTTTACATAGCCTATCCCAGATTGCCCCACTCGCCTGTTGTAGCTGCCTCATCCTAACCCTCTCTTCACTAGAGCTGCCTCCCCTGCGCATGATGTCCTCCAACTCCTGCTCCATTCCCTGCAGTTCCCGCTCTATGTCCCCCTGGAGCCCTCTAGATTTTGAAATGGCAACCCCCCGCACTACCACTTTGAATGCCTCCCACACCGTTCCCATGGATCTAACACTGCCAGTATTGATCTCGAAGTACTTTGTTATCGCCTCCCTTAAGTCCTCCCGGAATCCCAGGTCCTGCAGCGCCTCGGCCCTGAGCCTCCAAGTAGGAATCCGCACCCTAGGAGGCTGGTGTCGCTACTCCAGGACCAGGGGGGAATGATCCGAGAGCACCCTGGCCTTATATTCTGCGCTTCTCATCTCTTCAGCTATTCCTGTAGTGGTGAACACGTAGTCCAGCCTCGTATACAGATCATGTGGCGGTGCGTAGTGCGAGTATTGCCTATCAGCCGGGTGCAGTTGCCTCCAGACATCCACTAGGTCGAAGTCTTTCAGAAGGGCCTGTAACACCCTCGCAGCCGGAGCGGGTTTGTCTAGCTTGCTATCTGATCTGTCAACCTTAGGATTCAGCACACAATTAAAGTCTCCGCCCCACAGGATCCCACCACCTAATAGGGGGCTAATCTTGCCATACAGAGTCTGAAAGTAAGCCGCTGTATCCTGATTGGGGGCATATAAGTTTACAATACACACTTCCTGGTTTTCCAACATACCCCTCATCACGATCATCCTGCCTTCCGGGTCTCCCATAACTTTAAGCAACTGAAATGGCACGTGCAGTGCCACACAAGTGAAAACACCCCTAGCGTAGGCCATATATGTGGCTCCAGCCATGCACCCCTTCCACTTCCTTTTGACCACCTCCAATTTCTCCCTGGTGAGGTGGGTCTCCTGCAATAGTGCAACATCAATCCTCATCCTCTTCAGGTACATCATCACCTTGTTGCGCTTCAAATAGCTGTTGAGGCCCCTGATGTTCCAGGTAGCCACTCTAAGGCACCCCGATGCCATGGATTCAATGTCTCGCCCTCCAATTCTCCACGACCAACCGCCTACTAAGATTCACATTTTGGCTCGTAACCCCTTCCCTCCCAACAACCATCCCTTTCCCCAACTTCCCAACTACAAACCCCTCCACAACTCCCCATCACTAACCCCACCCTTCCCTTCCCTTCCCCAACAAATGCCCAGCTCTATCCCTGGATCTCAGGCGACTCTGCGTTTGTTTCTGCCTTGGTATGCCGAGGACAGAAACCCGGCAGGGTGTCACTGGACTACCAGTCACCTAACTAAACTATTCTAAATGGGGGGTTGAGGACTAGCTCTGCAAGGCTCCCTTAATGTGTTCGCAGTCTCAGTGCTCATGGATCAAGTTCAGTTGTAAATGAATCAAGCCCACCCATGAGCTACAGCTAGCATAATAATCAAGTCCCATAGTCTTAGGCTGCGACCACCACGGTGCAGCATGCACTGTTTACTTATTTCTTCCATCACCTTCTCCTATCTGGATGCCCGATTCCTGGGGGCAGCTCTGCGTGTCAAGCCACTTCATCGCCTCTTCCGGAGACTCGAAAAACAAGGCTCTGTTTTTGTAGAACACTTTCAGCTTCGCCGGGTAGAGTAACATATACTTGTGGCCTGCTTCGCCCAATCGTCTCTTCACCGTCCCAAAGTTCATGCGGCTACATTGTACCAACAGGGTATAATCTGGGTATGCAGTTATATTTGCCGTTCCCCTCTGTATTGTGCCGCCATTCCGAAAGTGCTCAAGGATCCTTTCACGGTCTCTGTAGTTAAGGATCTTGGCAATCACCGGCCTAGGGGGATTACCCGGGGCCGGCCTACTCGTCAGGGCCCAGTGCGCTCTTTCCACCGTGAACCCCTGGGATAACACTCCTCCAGTTATTTCCTGCAGTAGCATGGATTCCATGAACTCCATAGGGTTGGGTCCTTCAGCTCCCTCCGACAAGCCAACAATGCGGATGTTGTTCCTTCTGGCGCATCCCTCTGCCTCTTCTGCCCTGCTCTCTAGGTTGCCCACATATTGCACGAGGATGTGAAGATCTGCTTTATGAGTTTTACAGTCTGCTGTATTCGGGCCCACCTCTTTTTCCAAGTTTTCTGTGCGTTCTGCCAGTGACCTGACATCTTGCTGGAGAAGGTTCACTTCCCCCTGCACTGCACCTACTTTGAGCTCCAATGCCGTCTTCAGTTCGGTCATAGCCAGTCCCAATTTGGTCTCCCAAGCCACTTTCAGGTCCGCAATTGCCGCTAGGGCCTCCTGATTAGTGCCCATTGTGGCTGTGCTTCCGGTCGGGGTTTTGTCCTTACTTCTGGCTTTTGGGGTGTTTGTATCCCCTGTTCAATCTGTGCTTGTAATACTCACAGCCCCTCCCTCCATTCAGGATCTCCCCTCAGCATGTGTCCCACCGCCGGCAAGATAATCTCCTATCCACCGTGGGGTAGGGCAATGTTATGAGCCCTTTATTTAGGACCCAGCTGACAGGTCTAGGTGAGGGTAGCACCAGCTGTGCATAGTTTGTGAGCTTACCTCTTTGATCCCCTGGGAGGCAAGTGAGAGCATTGAATTGGCCTCCTACTTTGTTTCCACTGCGTCACTGTGCCCCTGATCCACGCCCCTCTGCCGGCTGCTGTCTCAGCAGCCCAGGACGTGTGATTAGATGCAGCATGTCCTCGATCGCTGTTCCATCAGGCCAACTCACTGACCCACCAGGGACCATGTGCGAAGGTCTGCCGGTCCGCTCTTTTCCTCTTTCTTCCCGTTGCCACTTGCGGGCTTGTCTGTGTGTCAATTCACTGCTCCCCAGCCCCACGCTTTCAACTATAAATCTGGGTCGCTCTGCCCACTTGGGCCGCGGGGTCCTGCTGTTCATGCAGGTCCGTCTTCCCCGCGAGCTTGAGGGCCGTTGCCATATGCGGTGCGCCCCGGGCACCTCACATGCAGCCCCCGGGCCGCAGCCGAACACTGCAGTCCCCTAGCCAGGAAGCTTGTGGGCGGGCGCTGCGATCACAACTCTGTGGTTCCCAGCTCCCGGCGGACTGCGCGGGACCGGAGTCTGCTGCTCGCCCCACTAACCCAGGAGGTGGGGGGAACTTCTTCAGTTCCGGCAGCGAGGTCCGCTTCACGCGCTACAATCCAGGTGCGGTCCTAGCGCCGGCCATCCGACCGCCTTGCGCGGACTCCGGGAACCCTTCTTCTGCGAGTGGGGCCAACCTTAGCAAGTGTGCGCTTCTGCGACACGCCAAAAGGGAGTATGTTCGCCTCACGCCCCTTGCCACACGGCCACACACATGAGGGGTGTCGCAGCAGGTCTGCGTGTTACTCCTTCTTTGTTTGAGTGGCCACCATTTTGTTTCAACCAGTCTTCGTCCCCAGGAGCGTCGCTCGTCGCTATCTGGCGTTTCTTAGTTTGTATGGGCTTCAGATTCTCAGCAACAGCTGTTCATAAGGAGATGCCTATGTTTTTTATCTCCAAAAGGCTAGTGCAACTGCACTTTTACTACGGATGAGTTCAGGATCTCCAGGAGCTCCTCCAAGAGCACGTTTGCTCACATGGCCTTCTAGCCACGCCCCCCCCGTCCCGAATCCCTGTCTGAAACTGGATTGGTGTTCATTCAAAATGGGGTATGAGTTTAGGTGTTCTGATATTGTCTATATGCAACTTTATCTAAGATCTTTAGTATAAAGGGTGTGTTTGAAATTAAGAGGATTGTCCTTGGCTAGTCCGGTTTTCTTTAAGATAGGTGTAACCATGGTATGTTTCAGGTCGTCCGGAACGATACCTTTTTCCAGGGATTCGTTGACGTTTTTATAATTAGTGAGGCAAAGCGATCGCATTTGAAATGAGAAGGTTTTAATTTCTCAGTGACATCTTGAAGTGTCTCCTCCGTGATCGAATGAAATTTGAATTGAGGAATGAACGGTTGCATTAAGTGTGGTTTTTGAGGCTCACATAGGGAGGTGACTGGTATGGTCTTTTTCCTTTCCCGCATGCCAGCCATAATTCCCAGGAGTCATCCACAAAGTCTGCGCACAGTCCAGATGTGTAGGTGCAGTCCTGTGATGTTCGCGAACATTTCAGTTGTTCAGGGACATCTATGCCTATTTCTGTATTACAGAGTTGGGGAAAAGCAGTTTTTGGATGACTTATAACTCTGGCACCACTCAATGAAACTGCATGAAATTTCGGAATTCTATTCAATACCTGATTCTGAATGGTTTTGGAAAGTGTGGAACTGTTTTGTTAATAGGGAACAAAATTAGAGGGAGGTACCACTATGTTGTAAAGGCTTATAAATGCGGTGCCATTTGATGAATCTGTACAACAGTTTGCAAAACGATTGCCAATCTAGATATTAATGTGTTTGCAAAGTTTGGTGAGATTTTGTCAAGAAGGGTCTAAATTAGAGGGGGGGGTCTCAACATTTTTAGATGGCTTGCTGCTTGACAAATGAGTAGAAAAGTTTTTAGAAAGATTATAAACCCAACCGTGAATGTTTGTGTAAAGTCTGAATGGATTTTGTCAAGTGGGGGCTAAGCTATAGGACTATTGTATGTACATACATTATGACACTTTTGAAAAAATAAAACATTGGTGGATTTCCAGCAAACACGTGTAAGGAGCATTGGCAAGGACCTTAAAGAATGGTTTTGCAAATATGTGCATGTTTTTTGTTGTTGACATGTGTCACAATGTAGGTACAAAAATAGTGATGTACCTTTGGTGACTGAGGTATAGCCTGTGGCCATGGGCAGTGGCCAGATTGTCCGGGTCATGGCATAAGGTCATGACCCGACAATCTGGCTACTGGCCATGATCACAAGGGGCAACAAATGGGGTTAAAGTTGCCATGTTCATCTGGGACCAGCTATGTTGTAAAGATATTCGAAAGTGGGATAGGTTTGAAAGGGAAATAAAATATGCCTGTGGTAATATGACCATAGGGTTCTCTCTTCGCCTTCTGCAGGCTGCCATGGAAAGGAAAGAGAGGCCCTGTATGGAACCCTGTCTTCCTTTTTCATGGTGGCAATCTTGGAAAAGGATTTTCCTTCCTACAGGGCGTCCCGCTGTAGTAAGGAAAATCCTTTTTTATTTAGCACCCAGGGTTCCCGCTTTGGGTTATGCCAGCTAATAAAATAAAGACGCAAAAGCCATAGTTGCCTTTAATAGATCAGCAGTCATACTAATTCAATTTCAGTGTTTGTGAAGCAGTAAACATGGGTTACAAGCAGCAACAGATGCAGAGGGGAAGATATTGCTCCCCGCGTCCCAGTTAGTTCTCAAGATGGATTTTATGAAGGAAACCAGCAGGATCCGGAAACGTCCGTAGCTCAGATGAAGGGGTTGTGCCTGGACATTTGAGGCACGCAGTTTGCTGAGATTGGAAGGGCTTGTTCCTTATGAGCGTCATAAAAAAGACATGTAGGTCTGAAACATCGCAGCGAACAGTTGCTGATTACCAGCGGCTTGGCGCGTTGTTTCCCAGTGTTTCTAATACACTGAGCTAGTGAGCCATGGCCACGACAAGGATCATGTTTACAGCATCTGGCTGGCAACACAGCTTGATGACACGATAGGCCCTCATTACGAGTTCAGCAGTAATTTGGCATTGAATACTGCCAAACCCAATTACTGTTACCGCCACTTGGTCCTGTGATAACGCCCCATTTCTGGAGTCCTGGGGGAATTTTGGTGTACAATGAATGTGCTTTGAATCTGCTGCTTTTTTGGAGGTGAATTGGAGGATTTACCACCAGAAAGCTGGAGGTGAATCCGCCACTTTTACTCCAATACTTGGTGGATTACCACACGGTAGTTCCACCAGAGGTAAATCCACCAAAAATGATAATTTGACGGTAAGAGAATTAACACCACTTTGTTACCTGCTCTGCCCAAGTGGTAATGAGGCCCATTAATGTTTTTATATATAATAAAGCTTATCACCGGTTTCCACATATTACAAAGTGCCTCAACAGCAGGTATTGTTACTGCTCCATTTAATGGAACTCACCCGATTGGCCAGCTGTTACCATATTATAGTCCCGCATCATCATTATGTGGCATGTAGTGACAGCATGTACTCTAGTACTCACATGACATGGCATATCAAAAGCAATATTTAGCATACCTTACTTTTTGTAAAGCAATTATACCAGGTCGACAGGAATTCAAGTGTAAAAGGGGATGTGTTTATCACTCCGATATCAGTATGTTCTGTTCTGTTACAGGATTAGCTACATTTAACAGGGATACTCTCACAGCGGGGAAGGAGAAAACAAGAAACCTATTGGAATAAACAAGAGCCCTACACTAGACTGGGCTGGGAAGGGCATAGACGGGCAGAAGAATACACAGAGATGCAAGCATCCACTCCAGACCGTGTCAGGGACATCAGAACCATCATGTACCCTATGCGGCAGCCAATCAGATAGCTCATATCCCAGGTTGCATCTGCTGGTGTATGACTTCACTCAATTGCATCACCCATTTACCTCTCAAATCCCGCCTGCTCCCCCAAATCTTCTGTAAACATTGTTTTACCTACAACTTAACCTCTGCCTCCTTCACTTCCACTCGTGAGGCCCCCTCTTCCACCACATCTTTGATGCAATGAAAATTGAAAGAGGGGTCTTCCTGTTGTGAAAGAGCTCCTCTATGTCTTTACTTTCTTGGCGATAATGAGTTATCATTTTTGTAGAATGATCCATGCTCCAAGCACATTTTGCTCAGAACTGGAAACAGGTCTTAAAAATTAACAAAACCTTTTCTGCATTAACTCAGTGGACGTATTGATAGGGTGGTAAAAGCAATGAACGCTGGCTGGGTGGGTGGGCTCATGAAGATATACCAGCTGGGAATACCGTCAGAGACTTCGAGAAAGAGCGGTGTGATTACCGTCAGCTGCTCCACCACTACCAGTTGCTACTGCCTGACCACCTAAGGTGTTTAGCCCAAATAACTGCACGTAAGGTGCACATCATAGGACATGTGTGTACAAGGGGAAGAATACGCAAAAGATTGGGGAAATTCTTTAGAATGAGCTACTGGGTGGAAACACAGAAGTACACAATCTGATTAGGGGGAAAGGCTGCGATGAAAGGTCTGATCATCTCAGTGCGTTCCTAGCTCCAGCGGAACTCAGTCTAACTGATCAGCTTCCTCGTGGCAAAGGCTGTCGCCTAGAGTGTGACCAAAATAGATTGAACGGGGAGAGACCTCCAGATGTGTTGTTCAGCCCATCTTGGATGCGGGCCCCAGTCATATAGGGCCCAATGGGTTTTTATGTCTTTGCCTTACTGACATTTCTAGAGGAGTTGCGGGAAGTCTAGACTAGGTCGGATCAGGATTATGTTTCACTGGGAACAGAGACATACAGGGATGAACGTAGGACTGCAGATTGGGGCACTTATCTTCATACACTCATGTACCCCATGTCTTTTTATTCGCCAGCCTATATCAGATGGCCAAACCTTCCTTCTCCCTTAAACGCTCGGTTTACGCCGTTTCTTGCACTGGAGGAGGAAGGGACCAGGATGTTCTCTGTGGCCATAACTTTCCCAGCACTCGTGATGCAGGCTGCACCAGCATGCAAAGGGCTTCTTCTGACCTCGGAATCACACCTGACTCCACAAACCTGGAGCATTGGCAGGCATCATTGGACCCTGGAATCTGCAATCCCGCCGTCCCACAACAGACATTTGCTCCACATGTTGTCTTGGGGGTGACCCTGGGAGCCTGGGTATGTTTCTAAATAGTGTCTGATAATAGACACAATCTTATAGCTATGCTGCAAAAGCTAAAGGCAGACCTAGGCCCTCATTACGGTTTTGCCGGTCCGGAAAATATGCCACAAGAAATACTGTTAATTCCGGCACCAGCAGTTTTTCTGAACTGGCAAAACACAAGGGGCCTCATTAGGACCCAGGCGGTAAGGGGTTTACGGCGGCGTAAACAGCGCCGACCCTTACCGCCTGATTCCGAGGTCCCTTAGCGCCATGGAGGATTTAACACCTGCTTTTGGCAGGTGTTAAAATCCATGGCGCTAAGGGACCTTGTTGTTAATTACGCTACCGTAATTTACGGTGGCGTAATTAACGCCTTCCCCACTCCCATTATGCCCTATGGGGCAAAAATGGGAATGGGGAAGGGTAAATGGGTTAATGGGGACTTACCGCCCCGCCAACCTCGGAATGGGGCGGTAAGTCCGCCAACCACCATGGCGTAAACGTAGTTTACACCATGGTGGTAAAGGTTCGACCCAGGCGGTAACTTACCGCCTGGGTCATAATGAGGCCCAAGGTTGCTGGTGGGGGACACGGATGTCCCGACAGGCCTGATCTGGCAGTAGGGCCAGGCCCATACCGGCAAAGACATGCCTAAATCACCAGCACTGGTAATACCGGTAACAGTGATTCAGGCAATCCCATCCAATGGAGTCCTCTGGGACTCCATGGGAACGGGAAGTTACTGTCTCTCCGCCGCCCGTAATATCCTGATAATACCATGTTATCGGGCAGCCCAGACGGTAAGGGCAGCGTGCCAGTATCCCGTCGTACCAGCAAACTCTTAATGAGGGCAATATTCTGTACACCTCAGCAGTCAGATCGAACTACTGGGGTTGCAAAACAGTCCAGAGCAGCTCCAAGCAGCAGCATAGGGGCAACAGTTATTACAATGTGTTACACCTTAATGACTTCCCTGTCCCAGTTCTTACTCAAGGACAATTGAATGCGAAGCAAAGCATGACTTGCAGGTGTTTGCCTCGCAATAGAAGGTGTCGTACTAGGACACACAGCAAGACATGAAAATGAACGTCCACTAAACTAAAAGGGTTTGTTCCATGCGAGCCTCTTAAAAAAAGCCATATTCGTCTGGTACTGCAAGGAGGCACTGTTTCTGCTTACTCTCTGGGTTGTTGCCAGACGAGTCAATCAGAAGTGCACGTGCTCTGCTGCTCATCATAGACATTCGAGGGAAGTCAATATTTCTTACTTTTACCTTTCAATAAAACGCCTTTTCTTTTCTGCATGGCTGAAGGGACGAGCTGCACGTGCAAGGGATGCCTTCATCAATGGCCATTTTAATGGCGTCTTTCTATGATCACGTGTGCTTGAGGTGGGTGTCGTGCTTCACAGAGCCACTCAAGCTTTTACCTCATTAGGAGGAATGCGACACTTCCTCTTCAGGGCAAGAATACACGTACTTTTCGGACGCGTGTTGCTCTGCTACACTCTTAGATACATAATATTTGCTCGAGCAGTAACTATGCAGAGGTTTGGGTTTAATTAACGTTTCCTGTCGAGCATGTGAGAGCAAACACTCTTCACACACACACACAAGCGCGCGAGATAGACAGTGTGTAGAAAGGTTTCATTCTACGCGGAATCCTATTACCGCTGCATTTATTAGTTGGCCCAATCATGAGTCAGGTGGTAAGTGGATGTTTTACCTCCAGCTTTTTGCTGCAGGTAAAAATGACCCCTTACAGACCGTTTTCAGTCGTTTTCAATGCTAGTACTGCTGACATAATTACCGCCTGTGGGAATAGCACCCCCAACCCCATTATACCCAATGGACCCAATGGGGAATGGGAACTTACTGCTGTACTGCTACTGGTGATGCGGCACTAATAGCGCTGGACCGAGTAGCGGTATTGCTATTTGCACTGACAGTATCTGGGCAGTATTACTGCTGAGATACCGCCAGACTCCTGATGAGGCCTTGTGACGAAATAGCTCTGGAGGAGTACAGGGATTAATAGTGGCTTAACTGCCCACTCAGGCTCACAATACTATCAAACCAGAAGTTATTCCAATCGTAAAGGAGAAACAGATGCAGCCCAACAGGTACATCTCCTTAGCCTTTTTGGGTAACGAGGGCCGTGGGCAGGCTATACTCTTCATAAGGGGCGAGCGCTGTTATAGAAGCAATTCAAACAACAACAGTACTTTGGAACCAAAATAAAATAAAATTCAACCAAGGTTATATAAGGTAGGGTACGTTTAAACAATTCAAACTAGTAAGTAAAACCCCTATAACCCACCGCTGTGAAGGAAACACAGAGATTGCAGACATTGGAATAAAGGGGGCACTCTGGGTTTGAAGACAGGGATGTACAACCAATGACTTCAGCAGCATTGTTCCAGTTTAAGGTATTCTCTTACAAAAAGGTCAGAAGGCCACATTAATACAATGTTACCATTATTTTCCAAATCTTGGGATAATGGTACAGCCCTCGACCATTCCAAGACACGAGATTATTCCTAACAGATTTCAGTTCAGGGCTAGACACAAGAGACGTTCTTCCTATACCTGATTACAATACCTACCAGACACACATGACACAGTAGATAATCAATGACTCTGCTACAAAAGGCATTAGTGTTTCCAGCTGATCAACTCTCATAACGGTATACTGTGCTGCCAAACTAGACAGTGAAAAGTGACATGACAAACATGTATTTTTTAAACTGAAAAAAACCCTAAAGCCCTCTAACATCAGCAATCCCAAATAGCCAGTGCAGATAATGCAGCCTACACAATAAACTGAAACATTATGTAATTCACTGTGGCGGAAGCTTGGCCTATCCTACAACAGCCCAACATCACTCTACTCTTGTAAGGCCAATGCCAAAGGAAAGGAGAGCCCATCTACACTATTTCCCATCCTTTTCGAGAATAGGTCACAAGGTGGGCAGTTCTCCTTCAAGGATCCCAACCAGGAGAGTAGTCACCGGCAAAACCTCGCCTAGGGGGGTTCAGGCACTGGCTGTGGCAGACACTCAACAAAATCACTGGCCTTTGGTTTATAAGGCTATATTATCTCAAACCTCCATGGCAAATTACTACCACATATACCGACAGTGATTACCCGCCCCTCTCAAATGACTCTCTTCTACTACAGGTCAGTTTAACCAGTAGGGGTTTATAGTTGTTCCTTTAAGGATTAGGAAAACAGTTGCTACATTCAAATGTCTGCCGGGTTTTCCTTTTCTCCCTCCATCTCTTCTTGTTTATCTCTTACTAATACCCTTCCTACAAATTGGCTCATCCTGTGACTCATGCCATATGCTCTCTTTAATTACATTTCTTTCATGTATTGCCTTTTAAATCTAGACAAATGATTAACACGCTAAGTGAATTTTATACCATGAGGTCTTTTTGTGCATGCACAATGCAGTGGCCAAAAAGTGTTGGTCTGTGCTCTACAAAACACCCAAATATAAAAAGAAATACAAAGAGCGAGATTCACAAACATGAGCGCAAATTTAAAAATGCCCTTACGGTGTGCTTTTTGCGTTTGCACTCTTTGCTGAAATGTGCAGGTCACTATATTCTCCAAGGTGACAGAAGCATTTCAGGAGGGGCCAGACATGAGCGCAAATATGAGCTGTCTAGCCCCTTTGCATACATTCGTGTCGGGCGCATGCTCCCAACACTAATGTGTGACAGGGGCCCAGCAACCCATGTTTGGGGGACGGAAATGAAAGTGTGACAGTTTAAACCGCGGCTACCACACTTAAACAAAACATCATGACAGGGTTAGAAACGACCAGGGTCCCTCTGCATCTGTTTCAAAAGGCGTACGGTGATGACACTCCTTTCTGCACATTTGAAAGCACATACTGTTTGTGAATTCCGGATGTGCTTTTAAACACCCCCTTACTTCCGCAAATGCGCACAGAGGGAAAGGCCCTCAAAATAAGTGCATCAAAGATGCACTCGTTCAGATGCCCTTTGTGAATTGGGCTGCTTCTTTTTTTGGCGCAATTGATGAGATGCACTTTTGAGAATGTGACCCATATTTCCGTAATGCCAATGGATATTTTTATTTCTGTTTTTCATAGAAAAGCAAAGAACTGTCAAAATGAAATATTTGATTGACTCTTACCTGACATTCTTAACCTTTGTATGCAGCATTGATGACATTGATGAAATTGGCAGACACAACACCTGCTGATTGTAATACCCTGCATTGTGTCAATTTCATGAATGACTTGGGTCTGGTAGGAGACTGTGTAATTTGGCTGATTTCAGATCAGGGGAAGATGGGGAATTCATTATGGGTGTGTGGCTTTGTGAGAGGGGTTTGGGACTTTTTGGAGACATCGGGATATATTTGGGGAGAAAAGACTAGATACTCTGGCCCCTGCCCCAAATCTCCTGACAAACGCCTGACAAATGCCATTTGTTTCCCTGACAAGGCAATAGCCACCGGGCTCCACTAGCGCAGCACTTAAACAAGGAAGAGGGAGCCTTGAGACAGCTCCCTGACATCTAACCAACATATCAAGGAAGGTGTAACAAGAACATGAAGTCTTAATATCCGAAGGACTTCTTTCTCTGTATCCAGACTACATGCCTCTCAGAACCCTTAGCACTTTTGTTATGGTAAGGAGTGGAGTCTCCAGACGACCCCCTCCACCCCCTGTCAATCATTGCATGCTTTTAGCACACAGTGTACAATGTATGGGGAGAAAGAGAGTGAAGAAGAAAGAGTGAGAGACAGGCATCTACACAGAGAAAGGTTGTCCCTCTGGCACTGAGGAAGTGGAATAGTAGCTGTCTGCGGAGGCCAGTGGTAGTAGCTCCTCATATGTTTGTAAAGTGATCTTACTTAAGGTAAAGAAGTATGGTAATTAAGATATTCATATATGTTGTTTGGCGTGATATAAAAGTAGAGTAACATCACATAATATATTATGAATAGCACATAAAGCCCCATAAAATAACATTTAAGAGAGACCAAAAGTATACTGCTGTAGAATAACACCTTAAAAGTGCGGTTTACAGTATTTTTAACTTTGAATTAAAAACAGAGTAAAATAACACAAAATAAACACTCTATTACAGAACATTATAGAGGTCCCAGAAGTGGACCCTCACTATCAGTAAAGTACACTGATATGGATTGACACATTACAGGTGTGGTTCTGACAAGTTTGAAATTTGCAATAAACACTTAGAAACATAATATAAAACAAAATAAGATCAGATTTTAGAGATCCAAAAATAGTCCTTTGCTTTCAGAGGTATACAGACACATTAAAAGTGTAGTTCAAATAAATTCAAAGTGTGCATTAAAGGTTAAGTAGCAAAGCATAACGTAAGTACAACATAACTTTGTAAGATGAAAAGTTAGAGGTCGAAAAGTAGTCCTCCACTATCAGTGGACACCTTAAAAGTGTGATTTCGTAAAGTTCAATATTTGATTTAAATGTTGAGTAAAATAACATAACATATAACATAACTTGAAAGGCACATACAACTCTATAAAATGCCATTTTTAGTGGTCCAAAACTAGCCCCTCTTTATCTGTGAAGTATATGGATGTGAAATGATGCTTTAAAAGGACGTGTTAATCATGGCTCGTCCCTCTCCCCATCTAAAGTTGTATAACACAGTGGTTCCTGCTCCCCCTCACTTCAGACAATGGAAGCAGTGGAAGCCCCCCCCATTGTGGCAGCATGGCGAGCATGGCCTTGACAGTGAGGAAGCAACTTGCCGCAGCACAGAAAGGGACCGAGAGACCGGTGAAGGAGTGGGGCCTGGGTGCGGCCTGGGTGCGGCCTGAGCGGCTTAATCTGCAGAGCCGGCTCCATGGGCATTGTAGTGTCTCATGTGTCTCGGTGGATCTTGCGGAGGCTGAAGGCAGACGCAGGGCAGGGAGAGGAGCAAGAGCATGTGGAGGAGGAGCCCCTTATGTTTAGTATCTGTGAGCAGGAGCGGCATCTGAGGCACAACCATAGGCTGGTGAAGCGGGTGGTAGGATGTGTGACATTATGGGATCCCTCTAACGGTTTGCGCAGTGGGGTGGGGCTGAGTCCTCCCAGAGGAATTGTGTAAGGTGGCCCCATGGGGGCTTTTAGATCAGCTTTCTTTGGTTGGATCAGGGGTGACGCCTACCCCCTCCCCCTCCTGACTTGATATAGCAATAGATGCCCAAAAACAACGCAGAGGAAGGCGGAAGGTGGATGGTGTGTGGTTCTGCTGTGATCCAGGAGGGGGCCCATCTGGGAATTCCATAAATCGCAGACTGCAGGTGAGGAGGAGCGTGGGGACAGAGGGGTGGGATCCATGCTTGTTCAGGCAGTAGGCATAGTGATCATTAATGCCCCTACAGATAAACAACCAAATGCCAAGTGACATTGTTGTATAGAGTGGTAACTCGCCCTGCTGGGAGATCTGTAAAAGGGGTAAGATAGTATTGGAGTGCTGGCTTTGGGTATGCAGGTTTCCTGCTAGTTCAATGCAAGGAGTTTACTATTGGTCTGAGTGACACCTCCATCCTAGGCCTTGGGGAGCAGTACCGGTACACCTTGTTACACAGTCCATATTGACGGTTTGTGCAAGGTTGTCAAGGGGTTAAGTCTAAGAGAGGCTCATGTCAAAAGCCAAAGGAAGAGGACGGAATAAGGCTACCCCAGCACATCCCATATCGAACGCGCAGGCGGCTGAGGGTACAATCACAAGGTGTTGGCAGATGGAGGTGCAGGGAACTCCGGGTGTGGCTCAGTCTTCACAGCTGCTATCACCAGATGAGACATTCCTCAACATCGGGATACGATGGCGATTACCAAAGAAGAATTGATGCAATGTTTATCAGATCATCATCAGTGCCTCAAGGACTCTCTTCAGGAATCTGTTCAGGAGCAGCTCTCCTCTCTAAAAACGGACATAAAAACTGCTGTACAGGAAATAAAATGTGAAATCTCGAAAATAGGGGAACTAGTAGATTTGAATGAGTGAGCCTTGCAGGGGCTGGCAAAGATTTCTCAGAAAAATGACGAAGCAATAGAACGATTGGCACGGATTTCACACAATTTAGAGCTACAGTGTAAAGATCTCGAACAGGTCAAGGTGCTCGAACATTTGTTTTAAGAATGTTCTGGAAGATATAGGGGACAAAGAGCTCAAGCAATCGATACTAACATTTTGCTATTAATTCCTCCTGAAGATCCCCTCAAACAAGGTCCATTCCAGGACTTGGCATATTCTACTTTACTAAAATGAGGCTGATGGGACCAGTCACCAGAATTCTTAAACAGGAAAAGTTTCGATATCGATGGAATTTCCCATTTGGTTTGCTATTTTCTTGGAAAGGCAGGCAGATTAGATTGACAACGTGCGAGGAAGGCCTTGATGTGGTGGCACTGAAGAGCAGTGAGCAGACCAGGACAAGGGAAGAAGGAGTCGGACTACCCAGCAGAGGCGACTATGGGAATGGCCAACAGTGAAACGAGACAATGGAAAAGCACATGCCCTGAGAGGTTGGGAGAAGCCAAAGGATACACCAGGCATGGGGACCAGGTATATTGGTGCGTGTGGGCTGGAATGTTAAAGACTCAGACTTGCAGGTGGGGCCTTAGGGAAGCTGTTAGGGGGTGGGGCGAGGAGGAAGGTTGGTAGCGGGGGCCAAATTGGGAGCTAAGGGAGAGGGTTAGTTTATCTCTCTGCAGTTGGTAGGATCCAGGTAGTTTACTGGTACATGGTCGGATTTTTCTCTCTATTGTTGTCACTAGGATCCATGAACCGGCCTGTGTTTCTACAAGGGATAGGGTGGATTGCTGTAGGAAAGGGAGGGTGAGCTGCTGGGCATGTGAAGAGAGGAGGGTTGTAGCAGTGGGTAAGAGAGCAGGAGATACAATGGCCCAAAAATGGGATTTTCATGCTGTTAGAGGTAAAAGTCAAGCAACCAGTGAGGCATCCCAATGGGAGTTAGTGATAAAGAGCCAAAGGAATGGGGGGGAATTTCAACAAGTGGGGTTTCTTTATGGGTTTTAAAATCACATCCTACAATGTTAGAGGGCTGAATTCAAAGCAAACTGAAGAAATTTTGAGCACTTTTTGAGGCGTGAAAATCCAGACTTTCTGGCGCTCCAAGAAACCCACATATGCAGGAAAGATAGCCTGCGAATTTGGATTAAGGGGTACCCACAGATGTTCCAGGCTAATGCGAAGGACAAAAAAGCTGGGATTTTAATAGCGTTTAGAAACAATCCTGATATGGTGATTTTGGGCTCCATGAAGAATAAGCTAGGAAGATATGTATTTGTTAAGTTTTGTATTAGGACAGAGATATTTACTGTATCAACAGTGCATGCACCTAATTCTGAACAGGATAGTTTTCTTAGTGCCACTTTGACGCCACTTGAAACCATTGCGGAGAGGTATGTTATATTAACTGGGGATTTAAACATAGCTTGGGATGCAGAAATGGATAGAAGTGGTGTAGGGTATGCGCCTCAGGGCACACCGTTCCAACAACTTAAGGAAAAATTCAAACATCAAGGGTTGGTAGATGTGTGGCGTGCTTGTAGGGGTAAGGAAGCGGGATTCACATTCTACTCGCATGTTCATACATCTCAATCGTGTATAGACTATATCTGGGTTTCCTCGTGACTGGTGGGACCAGTCCGTGAAGTATTCCTGGGGGCGATCACGTTATCCGATCAAGCACCATTGGGGGCGACGTTAGAGATGACATTTCGGCGATGGCAGTGGGTATTACCAGAATGGATCTTGGCCGATACAGTATCCTCAGCTTAGAAAGGGGAGAAGATTAAGAGTTATTTCAGTGAGAATGAGATGGTGGACATCTCCCTGGGTACATGGTGGGATGCCTTCAAAGCAGTAATGAGGGGGAAATTGATTGCATGCAAAGCCCTGGGGGAAAAATTTAGTTGGCAGTTAGAGGAGCATTTAGAGGCTCAACTTAAGGATATTATGCCAAAAATGGGTAACTATTCAATGAGGGACGTGCTGACACCTTATAGAGCAGTTTGCGTGCGGGCAGCTCGAGATATTAAGGGCCAAAAAGGCAGAGCGGACCCTTCTTAGAGCCAAACAATACTATTCCGTCAAGGGGAATAGAGCAGGGAGATTATTAGCATGTCAATTGAGACAGAGGGGGACTGCCCAAATGCCCAAATGATCCAGAAAATGAGGGAAGGGGAGGATGTAGATGTAATACAGGGCCTTATAGGGTGTTTCGAATTCTTCTTTGGAGCATTGTATTCCGCTGAAAGGCCTCGAGATGAAATTCAAACTTCCTTTCTGGCTGATGTTCCTGAGAGAAGACAGGGATGACTTAGAGAAGGATATCACGGAGGAAGAAGTTAATATAGCTATTGGCAAACTCCCCTTGAATAAGACGCCAGTTCCTGATGGCTTTGCTGCCATTTTCTACAAGAATTACCAGAAAGTCCTTGTCCCCTATTTAACACGATTATATAATTCCTTTGAAAGAACTGGTCACATTACAGCTTCTATGAATCGGGCTAAATTTGTGATATTCCCGAAACTGGATAAAGACCCGACACAGTGCCGGTGTTACCGTCCAATAGCGTTAATTAACATTGATGCTAAAATGTATACTAAGATTTTAGCTTTACGTTTAGAGGATAGACTTCAAATTTTAATATGACCCAATCCGGCGGCGTTCATTAGGCAACGTCAAACCTTTGACAATATTAGAAGGGTCTGTTATTTTATAGAAAAGATAGAGAGGTGTGATTTTCCAGAGGTTCTTCTCACTTTAGATGTCGAAAAGGCATTTGACCGGGTGGAATGGTAATTTCTTTTTCAAACAATGATGAGAATGGGGTTCGGGGAACGCTACCTGAGGAGGATACAAGGCAACTATCAAACCCCTACCCTGCGTCTGTCTATTAATGGACAGTTTTCTGGCTCTATCCGATTGGAGAGGGGGACCAAAGAGGGATGGCTGTTGTCTCCTTTGCTTTATGCAATCTATGTAGAACCCCTTCTGCAGCATTTTGCAAGAAGCATCAGGAGTGAAAGGTATTCCATTTTGGGGATGGGAACATCAAATAATGACATTTGCGGATGACATGCTGTTGGCTGTTTCGGACCGAGTGGAGTCCTTAAAGGTGGTAGGTTCGGAGCTGGCTCTCTATGGGGAAGTCTTGGGTTTAAAAATGAATACAGATAAATGGGAGACATTAAATCTTTCACTGTCAAGGGAAAAGGAAAGGAAGATATAGGGGTGTCCCCAATTCCAATGGGCGGAAGATAAAATCAAATATCTAGGGATTCACATTACAAAGCCTATGTTATTTTGTATTTGTATTTATTGTATTTTATATAGCACTTTTAGCCAAAGCGCTTTACATAGAACAACATGCAATACATTATATAAGCAAAGTGAGTTCATTTTTGAATCATGTAGCAGAGAACAATATACAGAGTAATTTACCATGAAACAAACAGTAATACAAACTTGCGCAGTGTGGGGCAATGATCAAAGTCAGCTGTTAACTGTCAGGCAGGTGACTGGAGTAGGTGGGTTTTTAAAGAAGAGCGGAAGGAGGAGTAGGAGGTGATGCAGGGGAGAGAGAGGGAGAAGGTACCAAGTGGAGCAAGAAGTTGGAAGGAACAGAAACGGGATTGTGCACAAGGGGCAGGCGGTGTGGTAAATCGGAGGTGATCAGCAGAGCAGAGAGAATGAGAGGGAGAATAGGAGAGGAGGGATATGAGGTAGGGGGCAAATCCACAGAGATTTGAAGACAAAACAGAGGAAGTTTTACTTGAGTTGAGAGTGAAAGGAGAGCCAACCCAGTGAGGTAAGGGATCAAGAGAATCCTGGTGGGAACGAAGACAGAGAGAACGGATGGCAGAATGGTAGATAGATTTGAGAGCGGCTAGGAGTGAGGAAGGAAGAGCAAAGAGGAGAACGGAGCAATAGAAAAGTCGAGAGAAGATTAAGGAAGATATTAGAAGTTTAGTGGCGTGGAAAGTAAGGAAGGGAGGAATTTTGAATATGTTTTAAAGGTGGAAGTGGCAGGCAAAGGAAGTAAGAGAGATGTGGTGAGTGAAGGAGAGGTTAGTGTCAAGGTGGAGACCAAGATAGCGGGCAGAGGGGGAGATAGGGAGATGGGAGGGGGAAAAGGGAATGGAAGGAGGAGGAGAAGGAGGAGGGAGGATATTAGCGGGAAAGAATAGAACTTCAGTTTTCTCGCGTTCATGGTAAGAAAGTGGGAGATCATCCAGGATTTAATGGCAGTGAGGCAGGAGGAGAGTTTAAGATGATGTGGGGGGAGAAAGAGAGAAAAAGCTGAGTGTCATCAGCATAGAAGTGGTGAGATACTGCAAAGGAAGAGATAGAAGGAGCATGAATGGAGGTGTACAAAGAGAAGAGAAAAGGGCCAAGTACGGAGCCTTGGGGGAAGCCATGGACGAGAGAGAAGGAAGGGGAGGTGCGGCCACCCCAAGAACAGCAAAGGTGCAGTTGGATAGATAGGAAGTGAACCAGTCAAGGGCGGTGCCACTGAAGCCAAAGGAGGAGAGAGAGTCAAGAATGAAAGCGTGATCTACTGTGTCAAAGGCAGAGAATAGGTCAAGAAGAAAATGGACAGAATATTGTTTGGAGTAGCGGGCTGTAAAGAGGGAGTTAAGTACAATGGTGAGAGCAGTTTCAGTGGAGTGGCGGGGGCGGAAACCTGATTGAGTAGGAGGGAGGAGAGAGAGATTAGAGACGTGTGCTGAGAATTGGGAGTAAACAAGGTGTTCAAGGAGCTTGGATAGGAAGGGTAAGAGGGAGATGGGGCGAAAGTTTGAAACCAGGAGAGGGTTTGCTGAGGTCTTTTTCAGGATGGGAACGATGATTGCGTTCTTGAAGGCAGATAGAAAGGTAGAGGTAGCAAGACAGATGTTGAAAATGGAGGTAAGGTAAGGTACCAGGAGTGGGTAGACTTTGAGAATGGGAGAGCTGGGAAGGGGTCGCCAGGGGTAGCGATAGGGTGAATTCTGGACAGAACAAGGAAGACTTCATCGTCTGAGACAGGAGTGAAGTTAGATACGGTGGTGGAGGGGGTTGGAAAAAATGGAGAGGGGGGAGTGTATGAGGGGGATTGTTGAATATCTTGATGTAGAGTGTGTACCTTAGAGGAGAAGAAGTTAGCGAGATCAGTAGCGGGGAGAGGTGAAGCAATAGAAGGGTCAGGAGTGGGAGGAGAGAGAAGGTGAATCAAGGTTTGACAGCGAGGGTGAGAAGAATGAGTGAGGAAAAGGTCTGAAAAGTATGTCTGTTTGCCAGATCTAATGCAGTTGTTATGGAGAGTGTGGAAGGAGAAGTAAGTAGCTTGGTTAGTTGGAGAGCGGTGTTTGTGCCAGCATCTTTCAAGGCGGCGGAGGAGGTGGGGCATAGAGGAGAGATGTGGAGAGAGCCAGGGTTCATCGGGTTTGCGGGTGGAGCGGAAGGTGAGAGGGTACAGTTGGTCAAGACTGGAGGTGAGGGATGAGGAGAGAGTGGATGTGGACTCTTTTGCAGAGAGAGTGGAAAAATGAGTGTGAGGGGGATGGAGTTGGTGCAGGTGTCGTGGAAAAGTGAAGAATTAAAGTTGCGCAGGTCTTGTCGAGAGAAGTAGGTGATGGGAGGGGGGAATGGTTCAGGGAGAGAGGGGGTGAGAGAGACAGAGAGTAAAGAATGGTCTGTCAAATAGCTAGGAAGGTCAGACACAGAGGAAGCAGTGGAGCAAGAAACAAATATTGGATTAAGAGTGGAGACGAAAGTGTGAGGAGTAGCGAGAGGGGTAAGTAGGTAGGAGTCGAGTATTGAGAGGAAGGGGTAAGTTAGGTTAGTGGTGGAGAGATGGAGGTTAAAGTCACCAAGCATGATCAGTGGTGTGGGACTAGGTGAGATGTCACCTAGGAGGTGGTCAATGTCTTCATAGAAAGACCCAAGCAGGCCAGGTGGACAGTAGATAATTAGAAAGGATATAGCGTGTGGTGAGGTGAAGATTTTGTACATGTATTCGAAGGAGGGAAAGTCTGTAAGAGGTACTGGAGATAGAACATATAGGTACTTTGGGTGATATAGTAGTCCAATGCCGCCTCCATGTCCGGTGGTGCGGGGAACATGGGCAAATGAAGAGAAGGAGGAAGTAAGAGATGTTGTATTGTGGGGGGTCCATGTTTTAGTAACGCAGAGGAAGTGAACATTTAGACGTAGGAATAGGTCCAAGACAGCAGCGGTCTTGTTGCGTTCCATAAGGAATAGTCAATGATGTTGGAAGTGTCACCAAGTTGGGGATAGATGAGGTTGTAGTGTCAGGATGGAGCAGTGGGGTGGTGGACCGTCTGGGGGTTGGGAGGTGAAGGATTGTTGAGTGTGGAGACGGTCATGCTGATTAAGCACATAAGAACAGTGCCTTGAGGGAGGGCCAGACAGCAGGGCAGGGTGTTGTGGGGGAAAATGGATGGAGCAGGCAGGTGGGACGCCACATGCCTGAGAGCCCTTTAGGTGCAGAATTGCCGTGGACAGCCATGTCACAGTTTGCCTCGCTTCGCCACGGCTTCCCCTGGAGGTGGATGTTGCAAGCAGAGGCGAGCGGGGTGACAGCATAGCTGGTGGGCATGGCCTCCAGATGTCAGGCGTTGCTTGCTGATGAGATGTTGCTACTGGTGGCGGTGAGGCAGAATGGCATCAGGCGGAGTAGGTGCCTGGGTTGAAGTGGTCCAAGGGTGATGAGAAGCTGCTCTTGGTGGTGGTGGGGCAGAAGGGCATCAGGCGGAGTGGGGCCTGGATTGAAGTGGTCCAAGGGTGTTGAGATGCTGCTCCTGGTGGTGGTGGGGCATAAGGGCGTCAGGCGGAGTGGGGACCCAGATTGAAGTGGTCCAAGGGTGATGAGATGCTGCTCCTGGTGGTGGTGGGGCAGAAGAGCCTCAGGCGGAGTGAGGGCCTGGATTGAAGTGGCCCAAGGGCAGCTAGGGAGGAGCTGGAAACACTCCAGGTCAGGTGGAGCAGGGGCCTGGATTGAAGTGGCCCAAGGGCAGTTAGGGGGCAGGTGGAAACACCCCCCGCTGCGGGCTGGTACCTCTATACTTCTTGAATCTTCACAGAACTTCTGTATTACCAGCATGCCCCGGAACAGAGAGTAATGTCGAGTCCCCAGGTCCTGTCCTCCTATGGTATCCTACTGGAGGAGGGAGCAGGAGTGTGGATGTGTTGCTCATCAGCTGGAGGCAAGAATAGGGAAGCTGCTGTGCATTTCTTCCGAATGATAGGCCGATCCTTGAGGCGGGGAGGAAGTAAACCTGGATGGGAGGGCACAGTACAGTGGAGGCTGACTCCTCGCTGTCAGCGCGGTATGTGCCCCTTGGAGGGAGCGCAACTGGGTTGGCATGCATTCAGCTTATCAGGAGGGGTGTTGCTGCATGTTTATGGGACATCTTTTATGGGCTGCTGAAAGGACTTCAAATTGTATTCAGCATCGGCATCACACATGCTCTGGATGGAACAGCCAGCCACTTTGCTGAACTTGCCTGTTGTGCGCCCTGGGAGGTTACAGGGCAAGCCGTGCCGAGGCTCCAGAGAGAGCAGAGACCAAGACGTGGAGGTGGGGGAGCGGGGGAAGGGCGCAGCGAGCTGCGCTTGTCTACGAAAGGTCCCCGGTCCCCTGCTATCCTTACCGGTGGCCTCTCTTCACCACTGCCGTGTGGGTGATCCTCGTCTGGGTAATACAAAGCGTCAGCTTTGTCTGGTGGTTCTCGGCTGGCGCGTGAGGTGCGGTTGCCTGTCAAGTTACTTAATGGTCGCCATCTTTGCACACTCGTGGCAGGGATGGACGCTGAGCTCCTCAAGCTTCATTCTTTCAGATCGGTTCTGCGATTTTTGGTGAAGATTCACCCTGTGATGCCCGAAGTGCTCATGGGCATAAATGTGCGTTCTTAGAGCCGGTTATATGAGGGGAATTACATCGGGTTACATTTCACACTCAAAACCGACTTGCGACGATGGAATCCGCTACATATTTCGTGGATGGGACGTTCATTATTGATTAAAATGGTAACCCTCCCACCTTTTCTTTATTATTTTCAGGCCCTGCCGGTGTCCCTTCCCGGGAACTTCTTTAAGTCACTCATTCGTTTATTATCTACATTTATTTGGTATAACAAAAGACTGCGGGTGGCCCTGCAAACTCTAATGGCCCTGAGGAATAGGGGAGGAATGGCTGTTCCCGATTTTAGACTGTACTATTGGGCGGCACAACTGCGGGTGCTGAAACAATGGCTGTTGGATGCGATAGTAAACTTTGGGTTCCCATGGATAAAGCAGTGTTGGGGGCTCCAATCAATGCTGTTTTATGGTTAGCTAAATAGGATCGACCTCCTAGTATGAAGGCATTGCGGATCACTGCACTAGTGGGGGAAGTGTGGGATGATGTGATGAAACAAAGGCATATTTCAACAATTCCCGGGTCCATTCACACCACTATTCGGGAATACCCAGTTTACACGAGGGAATGATGTGCAAGCCTTTAGGAAATGGAGGGAGGCGGGATGTTTAAGATTAAAGGATATGATGCAGGGTCAGGAAGTTAAAACCTTTGGGCAGTGTAAACAGTCATTTGGTCTTGTAGAAGGGGGCAGGCTTAGTTATTATCAATTGCGACATTGGGTTGTAAATCAACCTTAATAAATTAGCTGCAGGTAGACAACTTACTGCATGTGATAAATATATAACAGCTCAATCAGGAGATTCTCTATCTAATTTCCGTATTTTATGAGATGATGGCTGAAGGGGGTCCACGGCAGAGGTGGTTTTACAAGGACAAGTGGAACCGTACCCTGGGTTGACTTATAGTAGAGGAGTAGTGGGAGGTTTTATGGGGTAACGTCCCAAAGCTTACTCGATCCATTCAATTTAGGGAGATGTCGTATAAAACCCTCAATCAATAGCACTATACTCCGGAGAGGCTTAGTTCTATGTATCCCAAGATTTCTGACGGAGAAGTAAGGGGACGGGGGATTGGCACCATATTTGGTGGTCTTGTTTGGCCTTGAAAGTATTTTGGGGTCAAGTATGCTTGACAATGCAGGTGGTGGTAGGGCACATACCCATGGGGATTGAGCAATGTCTTCTGTGCCTTTGAACAAAGGATACAGCACCAAAAGGGAGGGCACGTTTCAAGGCATGCATGGTTTTGATTTTAGCTGCCTTACTGGTGATAGCCCGGAACTGGAAAAAGGAGGCCACTCCTACCCACCATGAATGGCTATATAATATATGGCATATTTTGGCTATGTAATGGGTTACCTATACTGTTCAAGGGGACATCCAACATTCCAGGACAGGACAGACTGGGAAGTATAGCTGTAACATTTGAGGGATGATTATCGGATTCAAATGTGCCCGCAGAACATTCAAATTTTCGACATGTCTTAACGGCTTTCAAACCATCGATAAAAACTTAAAACCTTGTTGTTTATCTTGTATTTTAAGGTCGAACAGCTCTGGTATAGGGGTTTGGGGGAAAAGGAGTGGGAAGAGGGAGTTAGGAAGGGGTAATGTTTTTTTTAAAAAATATGTAAAGTGCTAATTTAAAAAAAAGTGTGATTCAGCAAAGTTCAAATTTGCATTAACAGTGGAGTAACGTAACAAAACATAACATAAATAGTGCATAGAACTCTACAAGATAACAATTATAGCCTCTCGCTATCACTGAAGAATATTGATGTGGAATAATACCGTAAAAGTGTGATTCGGGGAAGTTAAATTTTCATTGAAAGCCGAGTAACATAACATGTCAAAAACTAGCTTTAATTGGCAAATCCCATGCCAAAGTAACACTCTTTCTCTCTCTTTTGTCTGTCTGTTTCTGTCTTTCTCTCTCTCTGTCACTCTAGATCTCTTTCTATGTGGATGAGAGTCCGGTGCATGTTTGATAAAGCCTCCCTAGCCGTTAATTACAGCTGTGCGACCAGAGGGAAAAAAAAGAGATATGTTTTGGTTCGTGGGATGTGTATTTTTTCGAAAGCAGCTATTAAAAAGAAGGACATTGTTTAATTGTACTAACATTTGTTCTCTTTCCCTCGCTCTCTCTATTCCTCTATACCACTCACACACACTTTCTGCGCTCTCTATCGCTTTGTCTCTGTCTCCCTCTGTCTCACTATACGTTTCTGCCTCTAATTATGTTTCTGCCTCTAATTATGTCAGTGAGAATTGTGAAATGAGGTGTGCTAGAGCCACTCTAGTCATTGCTGAGTGGTGCATGGCCTCAGAACAAAAAAGTTATTCTGGGAGTAGCTATTTAAAAACAAACCAAAATATTTAATTGTACTAACATTCTAAACTGACTCTTTTTAATTTCTAATGATCCTTTCCAGCATGTATTGTAGACATATTAATAACATAACATGTGTCTAACTGGGCACATTATCTAAATGTAGAATAACCATGTATATTATTATTTGATAGGTTATCACTCTATTATGGAAAGTCTGGTACATTTGTGTTGTACTCTTTTGAAACATCCGTATGAGAAAGGGGAACGGGAAAAATAGCACCAATGATGGTTCCAGCTTGCTTCACATAAACTGAAAGCACATTTTGGGAACCGAAGAATGACACACATCTTTATTCTTGACTTTCATGTGATAAAAAGGTTGTATTCTAGAATCACACAATGCACTCTGGGCGTAGTGTACATTTCATTCTCCACAACACTCACTCTAACAGTAAAATGCGTGTCACATGGAAGCACATATACTGCTGCGGTCACTGTCAGGATTTAGATGTGAGATTAACATGGCTGTAGTATTAGTAAAACCATTGGGGCTCACAGCCCATGAGCAAAGGATAGTGCCTTGCATGTGCCCAGTTTTCAATGCGCACCATCCAAAGAGAATTATGTATAAATATGGGATACCACATAAACATCTGTAAGAATAAAAACTAGTCCTTCTCTATCAGGAAAGTATAGTGTAGATGAGGAAGGACACCTTGAAAGTGTGATTTGGTCAAAACATTTCGAAATTAGAATTAAAAGATGACTAACACAACATAGCACATGTAACTCTTCAAGATGATATTTTAGACGTCCAAAGGTAGCCCTTCACTACCAGCAAGAGGATGCATGATACCTTAAAAACGTGATTCAGCGGATTGTGAAAATCACACAATGGATGAGGAAGCATGGCTATTTAAACTTATTACAATTCTGCTTTCTCCAAATAGATCAAACAGGCGTTATTCACTTAAAGGGAATTACTCAGACTTATAGAAAATGTGGGGATTTTTGTTGTAATTTCTTTTCAAAGGAATAGTCAGACTATTAATAATAGTTTTGCAGGGGTACAGTACATTCCATAAATAGCATAAGTAGCACAAATGGGATATATTGCATATATCTGCATATCACTTGCCAGTTCTTAAATGCACCCTCTCGTCTGGGCCTTTTGTATGTACTATTGCACAGCCTTATATGTACTAATGACTGTATTGTTGGATCTGGTACAGCTTACTGCGGCGGCCATTTCACTGAATTATTTGCTGCATGTTTATGCCTTCCTTCTTTAACCCTATACGCCAGCCTCTGATCCAACAGTCACAGCCTTAAAACTATCCCCTTACCCTAATATGGTCCTTCACCAAATGGGGTGAATTCGCCATGTTGGGTTGGGCAGGGTACCTAATATTTCAGCGCAGAACAGTTTACTCAATTTGTACTTGCCAAATTTCAAGGGGATCAATGAATATCGATCTTACAATTAAGTAATACTCCCAGGTGTCTTTTTTTAATTGTGTAACCTCTTTTATACTTTTTATGTTTTGCTTTACTTAATTGTACTGTAGGTTCCATTGCATTAAGCTTAAATGATTACAATTAATCAGCTCCACCTCTCCCACAGCTTGCATTAGTGAATTTGCCCTCATGGAGATGCATGTACATATGGAACTTGTAGGGTGATATTCTCCATTCCCTCGCCCTCCTAATGTGTTTTCCCACATTCACCTTTTTGCAGAGCCAGTCCTTGGCTCTGTCACTTCTGACAGGTCTTTTGGCATCCCCAGATTATATATTTGGGATTTGCAGAAGGGTACGCTACCTGAGATTTCTGGCCTCCACACTTCAAGGACATCGCGAGCACATATTGGGGTTATCTCAGGACTGTGCTTCCATTGATTCCAATGCTTCTTCCAAGCTATTAGAAACCCCAATCACTGGTGAAGGATTCATACCTCAAGTTGTCTTATTTTCCCTCTCTCTAGCTCTGCATTCTGCCTAACCCACTGCCTGCCATTACACATGCACTCCTACTTCCTCGCCTCTATGCCATCATATCGTCTCAATGGGCCTCATTACGACCCCAGCAGTAGCCGTGCCGGTAAAAATGGCACGGCTGCCGCCGGAGTTGTCTTTTTCCGGCGCCTGGCTTTGGGGAATTACCAGGGCATTATAGTCCCGGTGGTCCCGGAAGCCGTGTGCTGGAAAAAGTAACTCCCCATTCCCATTCGAGTCCCATAGGACTCAATGGGAATGGGGAGTACGGAAGCACCAACACCCTGTACAACAGTGCCAGTGCTTCCGTCAAAGTCTGCGAGCGGGTGCCGTTCCGCCGCCAGGTAATACCTGGTGGGCGGAAAGGCATCCGGCTCGCAGACTTGTGCTCTGCCGGTCCGGTAACAACGGTGCCGGTGAGCCTACGGCACCATTGTTACTAGAACGGCAGGGTCATAATGAGGCCCAATTTGTTAGCTCTGCATGTCGCTATCTTTTTCCGCCTTCTAACTCTCAACCCACGCATTGCCCTGATTTCCTTCGCCTACACAGACAATAGTGTGGTTACCCATTGGCAGAGCCACAAAATTCTATTTTTGTTAGACAAGGTACATGTGCTTTAGGACCTCTGGAGTGGTGATTTATGAAATAATGTCACATATTGCATTTTGAAGACTCAAGGAAATTATGGTGATGGGCCGGCAGAAGAATGTTGGCCGCTATGGAATCATTGTTGATTATTCTTTGGGGCAGAGGCAATGCTGTGCCCAGGCGGAGTATGCCAACGTAGATATGTGCAGAAGGCAGTGCCATTGAAAGGGCAAAGATTGAATTTCATGTCTTCATGTTGGTGATCGTGTGCATGCCCTGTCAAACGTTGCTGTGCAACCAGCTGTCTGGCAAGCATGATTTTCTGGGTGGTGCCACTAGGGCCACTCAGTAAACGGCATATCACGACCTTCCTGGTAGAGGATGCTTTCCACTGGGAATGTGGACCCAGATCTCTTCAGAAAGCTCTCTGCACCTGACACGAGTAGCCAGAAGGTGTATGATACTGAAGACCAGATGCCTGATGTATTCCTACTTGGATCTGTAAGACATTTTCACATATGTACGGCTGCTTCCTGCATCATTTTAGGATGGGAACTAATGATCATGTGCCAGTGCTGGTCAGGCAGAGGCGTAGAGTATGTACTAATAGGCAGTGACACCATCTTTCATCATGGTGGTCACAAGCTCGTTGAAACCTCTTGTTTTTCCCCCTATCTTTATGGTTGTTTCCGGTGCAAACATAAATGGGCCTCATTACAACTCTGGGGGTAGCCATGCCGGTAAAAACGGCAGGCTGCCGCCGGAATTCTGTATTTTTTCCGGCTCCTGGCAATGGGGAATCACCGTCCCTGAAGCCACGCGTCAGAAAAAGTTACTCCCCATTCCCATTTGAGTCCCATAGGACTCAATGGCAATGTGGAAGACGGTAGCACCAGCACCATTCATAATGGTGCCGGTGCTACCGTCAAAGTCTGCGAGCGGGTGTCTTTCCGCCCGCCAGGTCAGACCTGGCGGGCGGAAAGGCACCTGGCCCGTAAACTTGTACTCTGCTGGTCTGGTAAGCCTACCGGCACCGTTGTTACCAGACCGGCAGGGTTGTAATGAGGCCCATTGTTGCCTTAATCTTTGCAATCAACTGTATGCATTTATTGCCTATCAAGTTTGCCAGAAATCTAGAATCTTTGTTTTATTATAAAGATATATCTGCTTGTGTATTCAGTAACTAAAATAAGCCGTTTTTAGGTTCATAAGAATCCAATTATCATCTTTGCTTATTCAGGAGAAATCCACCTTTCCTGTCTGAAACCCATCTCAGCTATATTGCTCATGTTATTACGTTGCAAAAAATGTATTGCTGCATTGCCCAACTTGTAAATTCCTCAAATAGCCTACTAATCACATCCAGAAATTACAAAATAAAGCATCTTATCGTTTGAGCAATGCTTAACCTTTTCCTTCTGCTAAACCGATTCAACGCGCCCTCGATTGGTTGCTCGTGCAAGTTAGAATTCAATATCAAATTGTGTATCTAGCCCACAAATGTCTTCCCTAGTACACCCCACTTGGAGTTTGCTGGCGGTTCTTTACTGCCGTAACCGGCATTTACTGTCTGAAGGTGCTTTTCTCTAAACAGTACTAAGGTTTGATTTGATCTCTGCTGGAGATAGAACCTGTGCAATACAAAGTGCATGCCATTGGAATGACCTCTCAATTAAAACAATCAATCTAAGAAGTATGTTTTACTTGCTTCATTTAAAAAACAGTCTCATTTAAAAAAAAAAAACAGCTAAAGACTTATATCTTTGGCCATTTGCTCATTGCTCTACTAATTGCAGTTTGCTTCACCAATTCCCTTTATAGGCTTCCTCTTTAAGTATCTTAATACTTACATAGCGCTAAAAAAGTACATGTAACATAACATAATAATATGTTACAAGCTGCACAAATGGACTATAAAACGAGAAACAGGAAAAATATTAAACTTGTTACGAAAACATTCATGCTGATAGCACCATTCACTGCTCACTCATACAAGAAAACCCAAACCTCACATTCTCCCCTTCGCTGTAACTTCAACCACTAAAACAGCCATCATGACTGTACAATATTGTGATGAGAGAAACACCAAAACTAATCTAGTCTTAACTTTCCTCTGCTTATCCTGCAGACATAGGGCCTCATTCATAGATTGTTTGCACGCTGAAAAGTGACTTTTCTCAACTTTCAGCAAGCAAAAACAGAACATTGTTTCATGGAGCCATCTTTGCATTCTTTTCCGGGACCTTGCAGGGACTTTGCGCAGGTCCGTCACATCTTTGCATGCAGTCAGGGGCTCAGCATGAAACTCGATGCAAAGTCTGGGATGGGCCTATGCAAGGAAATAAATAGGGGGCAGAACATGCATATTCCCCATTCCCTATGGAGAATGAGGAAGAACAATGAATTACGTCAGCATTTCGAGGGGCGGGCTATGCAGAGAAATCACACGCCAAGTAATGCGCAACCATATTCATGGATATGGCCACACAACGTCACGTCGGGTGAAGAAGCATGCAAAGCTTGCAATCTTACCACCACATGAAAGGACTGCAACATGCTAATCGCATTGGAACCAACACACAAAGGTAAGGTAGAATCAGGGATTTATGTGTGTGCATGCATGCAGTTGGGGTTGCAATTGCAGTTAGGGGTGTTTGTATGTAGGTTAGCAGGGTGCAGCCTAGATTTACAGGGTATAGAGGAGCAGTGGGATGCGGATTTAGGTGTGCATGCACGCAGTTGGGGCGGCAATTTCAGTTAGGGTTGTTTGTATGTAGGTTAGCAGGGTCCAACCTTCATTTACAGGGTGTAGAGGAGCAGTGGAATGTCTCTGCAGGAAATCCCGCTCCCCTCCTACTTATATGGTGACAGCCTGAAATTGTGCCATATATGATGCCAGCAGTTGTGACTATTGCGTGTTGAGACTTCGAGGAAAGGTATCCACTAAGAAAACCCTATCAGATGTACCCCAGAAGAGATGATACTCTCTTGAAGGAGATCCCTGAAGGAATATGAAAAATAGAGAAAGAGAAGTTGGTGACGTCACAAGAAATGAGCAGGACGCACAGAGAAGACTGACTGAAGAAGAGAATGTAAGGACTTTATAGAAGCTGATGACGAAGTAAAGAATCAAGTAAACTTTCATGTGCGGAATGAAGATTGCACATGTGAAGAGCACTGTAGAAAATGCATATCGTTCAATAACTGTACAGATGCAGCACTCAAGTAGATCAAGCAATCATAGATGCTGGCTATATATAGTGAATAGACTGCAGGCAAAGCCACCAATAGAAGCTGGAGATCGGAGGCACAATTTTAGTAAGTTCAGACCATGAAGAGAGGGGCTAAATAATTAGCTGGGAGCATGGAAGAAATGAGAAGGGCTGTCTGGCCTTGTGTCAAGACTGAAGGCAGCCAAAGACTGGTTATCTATTCTTGAAGGCAGAGAACGTGAGAAGCTGATTCATCCTTTGTTAAAGTGCAAAGAAAGAACACCATGAGTGCCAAGTTTATTCTTTCAAGACAATTAAATGCTATAAAGTCAGCCGAAATGTGGTCTCCTGTCACGCGAGCCAAGGATGGGAACAGAGTTCGGTGCACAATCCAGAAATTTTATAAGCATGCGCTCATACTCCCTTATATTCCCAGAGATGAGAATACATTGCAAGGCCAAGTTCAAAGACAGTGTGCATGGCAGAAGGCATGGATGATGAGCGATGACGGGCAAATTGGGTGAGGAGATAAATCCAAGTCCACCTCCGGGAACCTGGGTCTGAGCTTAAGTGCTAAGTGAACTGAATGTTCCAGACATGGCATCAGCGTGCCAATTAAATGTAGAGGGCCATATAATGAAGGGCCATATAGTTTTAGAGCCAATGGAGTACTTTGTTTCTAATAATTGTTGAAGATGACTTGCAGTAGTGGTGGGAATGATTTGTCCACCTGACTGTAGAGACCCAATCACAATCCCAGTCCTTATAGAAAGTATATTTAGATGTTCCCCTTGAGCCAACTACAATCCCCCGTAGTACGACGTCATATATGACAAGGTTTTGCTATAAAAATGTTGTTTTTTATTAAATGCTTTAAGAGAGAATGCTGTGCGACATCCGTTGATGTGTGTTGTTACTCCCTGTTTTAGACAATTGATAATAAAACTGAAAAAAATAACTTTGCATCTTCCTGAGTGGTATAATTATTGGTGTACAGAGTTATTCTGTTTCCTATGACACGCTACCTAAATAAGGGCCATATGCTCATAGGGTTCGCATGTGGATTTGGAGAAAGAAAAACACCAAGGACACCTATTCAATGATACAATTAATTTAAATGTAGGTTTCAGGTGTTGTTAATAAATTCACTGCACAATTAGCAGTGTTTTAGGTGCAGGGGAGAAACGCTCAACCTTGGTATCTAGGCTGGGGGGAAATACACACAAAAATGTTTCCCCAATTAGGAAACCTGCGTCCCCTGCACACTTTCTAGATGGTTTAAGCCTAAAATGGTGTTTGTACAGTCTAGTCTAGTGTCAGAATCCCCAATGTGAAAGGAGGGAGCTGCCTAGACCATCCTATATTTTCAGAACAATTTGAGAGCTTAATAATTTGTCTTGTTACCTCATACAGTGAAGGCATTTTCAAATATAGCACATATACAATTTGACAATTTGCTGCAACTGGCCCAACACATTTCGAGTATGTATCACTCTTCATCAGGGGCATAAATTAATTTGCATTCAATTTCTATAGAGAAAGAAAACATTTAAATATACATTAGGTGTCTCAAAATGATCAACATGTGTCTGAATCTGATTCCAATTTATACATTTGTCATCACATAAAAAATATTAATTGTTAGAAAAACTCATCATTGTTAAACCATAAGAAGTTCCAAAAGGTCACATTACATGTCCAGTTGCTAACAAGCATTCTGTCTTTAGGTAGTCTTAATCTATTGAGTCCCCAGGTGAGTACTCTGGTCTCAGACGTTTTTATACTGCTTCTATTCTGGAGATTGGCCATTTTATTAATGAAATGGAGGAGCTAAGTCGATACTGTACCTTTATTTGTGCGTTACCTATTAATATCCTAGCCAGCCTTGTTCATCTACTAAAAGTAGACGAAAAAAGTAAAGCCAATATTGCTATGTATCTGTGAACCCATATTATAGTGCTTATGTATAATTTACTGGTGGTATCATCCTCTGTAGGCCTAGAAATGCTGAGGGCCCTGTTTGTACTTAATTATCAGGTATCTGCCGTAAAGTAGTTGAACTTCTTTGAGCTTCAAAGGGAACATGTGGAAACATGTCGCTTTTTGGTGCACCTGTACAAGGTAGTGAGCTAGAGACCAAAACATATCTGGGAGGGTAGCTCAGCGGCAACGTGCTCGCCTTGGAAGCAAGACGACACGAAGCAACACAGGTTCGATCCCGGGTCCGCGCTTAGAAACCTCTGGGTTTGTAAGCACGTTATAAATACGCAACTAAGACAACAACAAAAAAAAACAATTACGCAACTACAAAACAAAAACAATTTCTGTAACAGCCCCTCGATGCCCGCGGGTTGTGTGAGCGCTTTAAAAATGCAAATGATAATAATAATATCTGGGTAGGCAAATTTGTGAACTTACCAAGCAGAGGGCTTTAGGTATCCAGTTTCTAGTTCGTTAGTGGAATAGCTGTCTGATTCGTAATCGCTCTTCCCACCGCGTAGGGAACTGGTTGAATGGCCATGAATAGTGTAGCGTGACCCACCAAATCGGGTCCAGTGCTTGCTCCTGAAACAACGGTGAATGTAAGTTTCTATTCAAAAACATTATGTTGTTAGAGAAGGGGGTTTAAAGACTGTACTTGCAAATAACTTACTTATTTTGTATATTCAAGTGCAGAACCGTTTGGTGAAAAATGAGGTTCAGATTGCGGCCATACATGGAAAAGGAGTAGTACCATCAGATCCGAACCGTGGTCCAGTCCGTAGTTCAGAAAATGATGGTAAAGAGTAAGTATTTACGTATTAGATTCAGAGTGTTACCAATCTAAAGAAGTCCCAAACCACTTACTTGTATTCTTTTCATCTGTGCAGGACCATGAGGGCGTAGTTGAGACGTCCAGAGACTGAAGTGCAGGAGCAATGTCTGCCATTATGCCCCGAAGGGCATGTTTATATATGGATGTTGACCGTGACGTCACTCACGCATGCGTGATTGACATCACCTATGAATTCATTTAGGATCGATTTACATTGAAGGTAGGTTTTAAACGTCTTTAGTGGGTCATCAGCTGCTCCGAAGGAAAATTACCTTAATTATGTACTTGTTTTTTAAGGCAAGCACCAATCGAATAAATATCCTGTAGTGCTTCAGATGTCATGTACACAATGACGTCACATCGCGCATGCACGAGTGACGTGGAAATGAGAGAATTTCTACTAATGACTAACTTAGCTAAATGCTGTGTAAAACATCAGTGTACAGGAAGGTTGAAAAGCAATGACGTGGTATCACAGTTCACGAGCAAACTGATTCCAGGAGACCAAGTTTGGAAAAAAACATGATTGTGCTTTTCTATTTAGGCAGGGCAAATCCTATTAGAGGATTACTGCAGAATATCGTGTACACATTTTGTACATGGTTGCATGAACCAATGGGATATTCGGCTGAAAAAAGGAAGGAAAATAATTTCTTCACTGAAAATCTCTTACATTAACCTGTGTCAGAAAAATGAACACATACTGGGTGTGGACTTAATTCTAATAGAACAAAACTAGAGGAAGAACCCTTATCTATGTTGATTTATCTTGGACAGAAGGCTAAAAACTAAGTAATACGGTTTTTCTGCCATGATTCAAGACATATTCTAAATGTTCTACTCTTGAAACTTTACATTTTACAAAAAGTATAATAAAGTAAAACCACTACCCTGTATATGCGGATGTGCTCCCATTTCTGCAATAATTTAAAGCATTTTACATATGTTATGTTATTGGAACGGTACATTATAGACAGCTACTAACACCACTATATGGGTATACACTCTTGCTTTATTCCGTGTGTACTTTCCCTATGGCAAAAACATTAATTGACAACATTGTGCTGTTTGTGATCATGATATAATTTGCCAAACAATTGTTAATGTTTATAGCTATACCTAACTAACGGGTGTACAAACTTACAAAGTATCTGGGAGTGCCATGGTCATATATTCCAAATAATCTTGTATGGGAGGGGTAGACCCATTTCAATTAAAATTGGTGTATGCAGATGGTGTCCATGTCTGCTAAATTTTTAGGGAACATGATTACTTCTATTTATTAAGCTGAATGGGTAGATTTAAAAAAAACCTTCACCCTAGGATAATTAAACTTTTGGTTATTAGCTGATTTATGGGGTTCACCAATCACCCTATTTCACATGTGTTTTATACTTTCACAGAAAGGGTCCTAGATAATAGTCCTCATTGATTCCGAGAGGAGTCATCGCATCCAATCTGTGGATTCAAAAAAGTTCCCTTTGCGTTAACAGTCTTGGTAGGTTGCCTCCCCGTGCTAACGGGTGAAGTACTTCCAAGATCACCACTCTCATTTGTGAGATGTTATGTGTCTGATCCCTGAAGTGCCTGAACACAGGTGAGTTTATATTTTTAGTCCTAATGCAAGACTTGTGTTCTGTCCACCTGTCTTTTGCCTTTCTGTTGGTTTTACCTGCATAGTATTTGCTGCAAGGGCAGCGGAGAGCATAGATCAAATGTTTTGTGTCACAGGTGGCATCGTTTTTTTAGCATAATTTCCTTTACCAGTATTTGGATGTCTAAGTGGTCCCCTTTGATGATGCTGTTGCAGTGTTGACAGTGAAGACAGGCAAAGGTGCCCAATTTCTGTTTGCAAAGGGTGGTATGAATTGGCTTTTTTTGTTTTTTGCTCTAATCAATTGGTCTCTGAGATTTCTTCCTCTCTTGTACGCCATCATTTGAGGATCTGGGAAGAGTTCTATCAATTTGTTGTCAGATTTGATGAGATCCAATTTTTATGTATAATCCTTTTGACTTGGAAGCTTTGCTGGAGTATTTGAGTCTATGTATTAGGTTCTTCGCTTCCTTTTTGGTTTTGCTTTGTAGTAAGTCATTCCTCTCTTGTGCATTTGTTCTTGCAATGGCTTTGATAATGGTTTCTATGGGGAAGCCTCTGCCTAGGAATCTCTTTTTCATGATTTCATATTCATCTTGTAAAGTATCAGCATCCAATGTTATTCTTTTGAGCCTGAGCAGTTGACTATAAGGTAGATTCAGATGTTTTGGATGAAAGCTATTATGGTGTAAACAGCTATTTACATCCGTAGGCTTTCTGTAGATTTTGGTTTTAGGCGTGTGCCTTTTCTTTCAACTGTTACATCCAAGAGGTTTACTGATGGTCTGTCAACCTCTATTGTAAGACCAATTCTCTCACTGCATCCATTCAGGAATTCCTAAAATTGTAACAATTTGTTTTCCGTACCAGGCCATATTCCAACGATATTGTCTATGTATCTTTGCCAACATCTGATCTTATCCTTCCATTGTGGGTTCTCCAATACATGGGTTTTTTCAAATTGGTTCATGAAGATGTTGGCATAGGATGGGGCCACAGAGGAGCACATCAAAGTGCCAGCTATTTGCAAGTAATATTGTCCATTGTGTCTAAAGTAGTTATTGTAAAGTATGATGTTAATCAATTCCAATGCAAAAGCTTTGTGGATGGTAACCTCTTTGTGCAGAAGTAGGAACCATTCTAGTGATTTGATTCCCTCTTTGTGTGGAATAGAGGTGTAGAGGCTATTTACATTCATGGTGAAGAGAATGAGGTTCTCTTCTATCAGATTCAATGAGTTGATTATTCTCAAAAAATGAGAGGTATCTTTGAGGTAGGTTGTAGTTTTCTGCACTAATGGTTGCAATGCTGTGTAAGTAAATAGCCAGTGGTTGAAAGTCACTGTCTGTCCAGGCTACAATTGGTCGAAAGGGAGGATGATTGGTGTTTTTGTGAATCTTTGGTAGTCCGTAAAAGACTAGTGTTACTGTATATTTTTGAATGAGAAAGGCTGCTGTTTTATCAGTAATCCAGTCCATGTCAGCAGCTTTATCCACTACTGTTCTGATGATGTTTTTAATCCCCAAAATTGGGTCACCATCTAGAGACATGTAAGACCTGGTGTCATTCAAGAGTTTTGAACAGCCTGTGTTGTAAAGAGTAGTATCTATCAGAACCAGTGCTCCTCCCTTGTCCGCCTGTTTAAGGGTGAGGCTATGGTCCTCTGATAGTTGTTTAATTATCAATAACTGATGTTTATGGATATTGGAAGTTTTAGGGGGTTTGTATTTGAGGCGCCTCAGTTCTTTGATTGTTTTTTGTTTAAATAGATTAACCAGAGGATGGTTAACCTGGGGATGAAAACTGGTTTTGTTCTTCAATTCTAAGAATTTAGGTTTGGCTTGTGGTTGTAAGTTATCCTCAATATTATTGAAGAAAACCTTTAATTCCATCTTCCGAATCAATTTAAATAAATTGACTCCTTCCTCAAAAGATTAGGTGGTGTTAGTAGGTATGAAGGAAACACCTAAATTGAGTGTTTCCAATTGAGTTGTAGTCAGAGGTTTAGAGGAAATATTGATCACTAGATGTTTTATTTCTTTTTCTGTCTGAGTTTTCTTTTTTCCTCTTCTTGTCTTCCGTCTCTGAAAAAAAGTTGTTGTGAACGGCATATTCTTGTATCTGCAGATGTCTCAGCTATTGGTTCTTCCTGTGGGGTTGTAATTTGGGATTTGGTGCTTGCTGTAGGTCTTTCTTCCAGTTCTCCACTTGTTACCTCACTACTATCTGTGTTGTTATTCGTAGGAAAAGGTTTTCGTGGGGGTCTACTTGTTGTGGGTCTGTTGCTGGCGTAAAAATCCGGCCAAGTATAAACAATGTCCCTTGCGTAGTCCAAAGTACCTCTTCTGAATTTCCTAGTTTTCCATTGTCCGATATCCTTTTTATAACCTTCCAATTTGGAATTGGTATATTCCAAGATTTGTTTCAATTCTGCTCCCGTTTTTAATTTAGACAGCTGTGTTGATACGTCATCTATCTCCTGTTGTATATCAGTTACTGATTTGGCGAGTTCCTCAATAGTTAGTAAGATGAGGTCCAAGGAACATTTGTTAAGAATTCGTTCCCATCTGGTTACAAAGTCCTTGTTTTCATTACAAAGTGTTGGTCTGAGATAAATTCTGAGACCTCTAGGGTCCTTTTTGATCTATAATATTGCGCAAGTGTTGTTGCGTGCAATTTTTTTGTGATATTTCACGTCATATGAGACGTTCAAGTTTCTGTATTTAAAATCCAGATTTTTTTCAGTTGAAGTTTCCTTACCCGTGTCCTTTATGTGGCCCAGAATTCTTGTAGCCTCAGCATCTGAGAATGCCAAGGTAGTGGTTGCTTTATCCGTAGGTGAACCAATAGTCAAAAATGACATTCTAGGGTTAGGGTGCTGGTGTTTAGTGTAAATACCAACCCCATAACGGGAGACTATACTAAAATGGAGAAAGAAAATCACCAAGCACACCTGATGGTACTACTCCTTTTCCATGTATGGCCGCAAGGCGATCCTCATCAATAAGTAAGTTATTTGCAAGAACAGTCTTTAAACCCCCTTCTCTAACAACATCATCTTTTTGAATAGAAACTTACTTTCACTGTTGTTTCAGGAGCAAGCACTGGACCCGATATAGATGGTCAAGCTACACTATTCACGGCCATTGCCGATAGGGCTACCAGTTCCCTATGTGGTGGGAAGAGCGATTAGGAATCAGAGAGCTATTTCACTAACAAAGTAGAAACTGGATACCTAAACCCCTTTGCTTGGTAAGTTCACAAATTCGCCTCCCAGATATATTTTTGTCTCTAGCTCACCACCTTGTACAGGTGCACCAATAAGCGACATGTTTCCACATGTTCCCCTTGAAGCTCAAAGAAGTTCAAATACTTAACGGCAGATACCTGATAACTAAGAACAAACAGGGCACTCAGCATTTCTAGTCCCACAGTGGACGAATACCACCGGTAAATTATAGGTAAGCACTATAGTATGTGTTCACAGATACATAACAATATTGGCTTTACTTTTTTCGTCTACTTTTAGTAGATGAACAAGGCCGGACTAGCAAATTAATTAATACGTAACGCACAAACAAAGATACAGTTTAGACTTAGCTCCTTTATTTCCTTCATTAAAAAAAACCCTTTTATTTCCAATCTCCAGAATAGGAGCAGTATAAAACTGTCTAAGACCAGAGTACTCACCTGGGGACTCAATAGATTAAGACTACCTACAGACAGAATGCTTATTAGCAACTGGATATGTAATTTGACCTTTTGGAACTTCTTATAGTTTAAAGATGATGAGTTTCTCTAACAATGAATATTTGTTATGTGATGACAAATGTATAAATTGGAATCAGATTCAGGCATGCGTTGATAAATTTGAGACACCTAATGTATCTTTAAATGTTTTCTTTCTCTATAGAAATTGAATGCAAATGAATGTATTCCCCTGATGAAGAGTGATACATACTCGAAACGCGTTGGGCCAGTTAAATAAAGAAATGTATTGTTTTTAAACAATTCATAACTTGTCTAATTATATATGTGCATACTTGAAATTGCCTTCACTGTATGAGGTAACAAAACACATTATTAAGCTCTCAAATTGTTCTGAAAATATAGGATGGTCCAGGCAGCTCCCTCCTTTCACATTGGTGATTCTGACACTAGACTAGACTATACAAACACCACTTTAGGCTTAAGCCATCTAGAAAGTGTGCAGGGGACGCAGGTTTCCTGATTAGGAAATCTTCGCATGTGGATTTTCCAGGGGCTGGCTTCACTTATGAGAAATGGTACACATATTGTCTTGGTGCAGTTAGGAGTTACGGGGGACCATATTCAGTGTGGCCAGGGTGCAAAGGTAGCAATATGTGGTTGGATTTGGTTTGCGTGGGGGCGTGTTGTGGGAATTCCACGTGCAAAGCGATTTTCTTTGCACATTGGTTTATTTTGCCCCTCAAATTCCATGAATACACGGAACGTGCAAAGAAAACTTTGCGGAAGGGGACTTTGCAGGATTTGTGCACGTTTTCTATGAATCAGGTCCATAGTTGTCTACCTTCCAAGTAAGAAAATGCAGTCGGATTTTCAGCATTACACAATTATGCAAATAATTAAATTGGAAATGATTTGCATTCCGTTTCCATTTTCTCATACCAGTTCCTTATGGATAGCCTGAAAACTTGATTGTACTTTAAATAAATAGAGTTATGAGGGTAGGCCAGCTAGGAGTGCAGGTTTCAATTTGCCAATTTCTCACTTCTCTTCAGCATTCAGGCAGAAGAAAGGGTGAGGTGCCCCAATGGCTGCTCTCTCATCTCCCGTTTGTCACCGCCACAGAACCGCTTAAAAATAAATAAACTAAATTAACTGTCACGTGTGTATGTGCTTGCATGTGTTCGTTTGTGTGTGTTTGTGGTTTTGTGAGTGTGTGGATAAACATGTATAAGGTTACCAAACCACATAGCTCTGTGCCACAAAGGGCATCATGTTTAAATTCCTGGTCTTTCATTTTAAAAAGTAATGCATTCTTGCAATTGTGTTCTCAATTCAATTATTTTAAAGTAACAGATTGCAATAGTTTTATGAAAGAAAGGTTCAGGGTGGTAAACATGGACCCCAATGCAGGTGCAAAGTGCTTCCTCTATCTTGCGACCAGCGACTTGCTCCCAAAGGGGACCTGCGTTATGAAGTAAGGCCATGCTACAAACTCAGGCAGACAAACTAAAACCAAAAAAGTGATGGGTGGAAGTTTTGAATTAATCTTAACCACTGGCAATGCTCTAGGCAACCTTCCAAACCACAGTTTTTAGCCTGTATGCTCCATTGCAAAAGGGGAAAAAGCCATATGCAAATCAGTCAGGTACTGCCACCAATCGGAGCAGTCCTGCCTGAACTGCTAGGACAGGTCCCCTCTGCACGGAAAACAACTGTTAGGGAGAATTCTCCAGAATGGCTACTTTCCCTTAACCATTGAGTCCCTCGGCACGTTGCTGGATTTCTAGGGTTTAATGTTTTCACCTGGTAAAATGGCAAGAGTGTGAGGCGTTAGTCCCCCTCTTACATGTGTTTTTGCTATGTGTTGAACATTTTTTTTGTGCTCATGGACTATGGAGTCTCACCCACTCCATAGGCATCATCTTTTTACTGTGTGTCACACAACAACTTTAGTGCAGTGACACAGGGTTGTCTTTTTAGACTTCCCACATTAAACTCCATTTTCTGGGACTGACTACTGTCTCCCAGAATATGTAAAGTTGCCATTGCCTTTACTAGTCCTTTTAAATGTACAGACCCAGTACAACCTATCTTCCAATACAGTACTGGAAGGGTTAATAGTTATCCCTTTTTGTCTGATGCTCATGGAACATTATTTTGTTCCCCTTTCTCTAAGTTTTGGCTGGTGGCAGTGGTATCTACCATTTTTATTTTACTGCGGGCTATGAAAATAGCCTTGGTAACGTTAGAGGCTATGGTGGTAGCCTCAAACTCTAACCCGCTGGACCCCTTTTATTTTTATTCAGTTCTGATTGGGTTTATTTGCCATTTCGTTTTGTAAAGGTCTTTCTCGTGTTTTACTCTGCGTGCCAAACCAGGTTTGGTTCCTTTGTTCGCCGTTGTTTGGCGGGCTTCTGCACAGAATCCCTCCTTAGGCGCCTGAGTGTCTGGGTGGACGGGATGTGAGGGAGGGGTTTGAGGTCCCCTGCACAGTGTCTCCTTGGAGACCAAAGTTGCACTGTAGTTTGATTGGCTAGGTGACTGTCCTGCCAGGACAGCCACCCTGCTGTGTGATTGACAGCCAGGCTGTGTGAATGGGGGAAAACTGCTTAAAAGCAGGTCTCTGGGACTTGAAGGCAGAGACGCCACTGGATCGAGAGAGCCAACGAGAAGCTGAAGGAAGACAACTGCTACAACTCCTCTTCAGTCTGGTTGAATTTGCTGTGCTACAGGAAACCGGATAGCCAGTGAGAGAGAGTCCATTTGTGCTTTTAAGGAGCGCACCGTTTATTCAACGCTTTTCTCTGCTGCTGGCTTCTTCCCTGGGCAGTGCAGGACCCTCCATTCTTCCTCCTTCTTGTCATCGCTACAGTCGCTTGAGGAACCGTGAGCCTGCAGGAACTGCCGGGAACCGCCCCAGCTATAGCATTCTTCTTCATTTAAGGTACTGTGCAAATCCGGTCATTCCTTTCATCCGATCGCGGTGTAAGTGTTTGAAATTTTTCGCCTCTCCGAAGGCTTGTCCTTCTCTTCTCTTTTGAATAACTTTTCCTCCAACCAACTTCGTTTTGAACTCTTGGCAAAGACATAACCGCAAACTACTCTGAACTGTGTGATCCTCTGCAAAGACTCTGAACTATTAAGATTGGCCCAGGCTTATTGATTTGAATCCTAGCTGTGGTAAGCCTTTTCTAGATGTCCCTGCCTATCACTTTTTGGTGTTGTTGATTTTGGATTACCTTGTCTTCTCCTCCCTTTTAAATTGCTGGAGTGCCATTTTTCTCACACTTCATTTTTTAGCTTAACTTGTCCAGAATTGATTGGGGGTCATTGTAGTATATTAAGATTGTGATTTTCTGATGCTTCATAATAATTAACTGTTTTATAACTGATGGTGTAAATAAATGTATATTCTTTTACTCAGAAACCTTGAATCAGTTTTTGCTTGAATCATAGTAATTGTTGTCCTTTGTGTAACTTCTGATACTCAGGGCTCAAGTCGAGGATATACGTGGGGGGACGGAGTCCACCCACTTTATTCAGAGAGTGGACTCAGTCCCCCCAGCTAAAATGAGAAACATTGAATGTCCTCTTTGAATTTATGAACTTAAGATGACCTTGGGGATCAAACCGCAGTCATCAGGTTTGTAGGCCGGACACTTTACCACTTCACTATCTAATCTGATGAAAGATAACAAAACACTAAAGGTGAAATGAATGTCTCATTTCAGTACTGCAAGTCCCAGGGAAAACATTTGTATTGGTTCTTGAAGTTTAAAACATGCACACCTTAACGTTTTCAAAAACACTATTAGAGGAAAATATCCTCTCTTGGTTGTGTGTACGTGTGTTGATTTTATGAAAGGCAAATGCCATTCGCCATGTGCAATTTGGGTGGATATGCAAAGCCAATTTAATGAAATGTGCATATTTTACCTTGATATGCTAATATCTGGTGACGTTGCATCCCAGTGCATTTCTTGATGAGTCCCCGTACTTGAATTTTTAGGACTTGACCCCTGCTGATACTGTTCACTTTACTCTTGTGATAAGTCTGGCTGCTCAACCATCGCTACCACTTTACTGTGTAGTACAGGCTTGTACCAAAGGTGACATTGTAGTTACACTTGTAGTCTTAATTGTATGTGGTGTTGCCAAAAGGTACTGCATATGATTCTGCCTAACAACAAGCAACCCCGGACATGTTTCGACTTTGATGGGCCTATTCAGTGAGGTGTAGCTTGGCTCCCCTCATAGATAGCCAGGCACAATGTGCATATTTAAGTGCAGGTTATGTGCCTGACAATAAGATATGCTATGATCCCCATCACATATGTCATTGGCTGGCTGGGATCTTCTCTCCACCCATGTGGATGCTGGTGTGCTTTGCCATTCAGGACCAACACTGGCAATTAAATATTTAAATGTCCACCCCTTTTTTACAACGTTCATTTTTGATGATGTATGGATAATTATTTGTTGCATTGATCTCTGTTGCCCAGGTACTCACATCATTTGCCAGCTTTTGCCAACATATGTCCAGGATGTACCTTCATGTGTCAGGCATTGTCATGGTTCGTTCAGGAACTCATATCAAGTAGAAGCTATTAGAATGGAGTATTATCACCAAAATCCAAGTTATTCACTTGATTGTAAAGTTTCTTTTTCAGCCGAAATGCTTTGTACTTGGCCATTGCCATACATTGCTTAGGTCCTCAAACCATTGTCAAGAATATGGCAATTAGCATAACAGTGCCACATAAAGTTAATATTGCAGTGCCGTATCCATTATGCTAAACTGAGAGAGCAGTACTAGGTTCCGTAATGCTTACTGACACCTGATGAGACATTTTGGAGCAATCCTTTATGAACAAAAATCATGCCAGTGCTAACAGCCAAAAAATGCATAGCTTACAAATGGGTGGTTTTATAAAAATATGAAGTTTTAGATGAGTTACAAAGTGGGCTTTGAATAGAGTAAAGGTGATTTACTTCTGAAGCTGGCTGCATACACTTTTCTTGTGAAGTGTGGGACGCATGCACACATGTAGTGCAGTGCACATTTTTCTCATGGTCAACATGACCACCTTGTTTAACAAACCAGGTGGCCATGTTGGCATAGAGAACAGAATGGGATTTAGTGCTGAAAGCTACTGGAATAAATGGGAAACTCTGCTTCTGATTTATTTTTTATTATATTTTTACAGTCTGTGACTCATAATTAGCTAAAGAGAACATTTAGAGAAACAACAGGAGATTCATAGTTGGTTTGAATAGCTTATGGTGAGAGGATTCCCCTGATGATGTGCTAACAATGTCACTGAAATGGGTAGTTAAAGTAATCAAAAAATGAAAAGCCTCAAACGTTTGACCTCCAACAACCCCATAGTCAGTGGTCACATACAGTAGAAACAAGACTTGTTTGTGCATAATGACAGGGAATGGGTCAGAACAGTGACTTGTAGGATAGCTGATCAAAGGGTCTTGAATTCATGACTTGTAGGGAAAGGACACCTAATTCAAAGAGAAGATGCAGAGACACTTGCTTGCTTAAAAACAAACATGTAAGCTGCATCCGGCAGACAGCATTTTAAAAACACATGTGCAATATTTTCAACTCCCCTCACATCAAAATTTAGTGGCAAGGATTGAGATGAACATTTTGAGTACCAGAAAATATCCTGCAACTTTTGTTAAAATGGGGAACTGCTTAATCTGAGGAGAAAAATAACACTCATGGTAAGGTGACAAAGAAAATGGATTTGGGCTGCTCTGTGTGATTATTTCCTTTGCAAAAGTCAGATGGTCCTGGTTATGATAGTTAAGGAAGTGATTTTATGGGCTGCATCTGTGTATGTTGGGCTTAAGATAATGAAAACTAATGGGGTTTCAGCATGACTAGCAGATCTGTGTGCCGATTTCCATCTCCCAGGCCTCTTTTGAAATGAGGAATCTTGATACCTGGAAAATAAAGTGTTATCTGTATATTTACCAGACTGTCCAAATGTCATAAAACCCTGAGCACTTAAAACTTCAAAAGACCTTATCACTGCCAGGCCACTGGGTCATAAATACTATACTTCTAGCCCTGAACTAAGAACTAAAGAACTAAAAACATTGACTCGCATACGTATAATGGAAAACAAAATTCTTTCGAAGTTACATAGACACTTACTATTTAACCCATAATTCTGGAATGGAATGTTGCAGCAAAATAATTATTTTATTAAAGTGCTCAACTTGAAATGCTCTATGTGATTTTTAATTATGCAATTTAGAGGAATTTGTGTTTTGTCGCAATGAAATTGCATACCCCAGTGTGAAACAGATTCTTGCATCTGCATTGATGAGCCTTTTACTTTAAGATGAGAATATTATTTGAATATAAATATAGAAGTGAGTTAAATGGAAAAATCTATAATTCCGGACCAATCATGCTGTGAAGAAAATTGTGGTGTATGATTCGCACCAGAAAGAAACCCAGTGAGTATATTAGTAAAGTGGTCATATATGTGGAAATTGCTATTTTATAATGTTCCATTGATTAACGCAAGACATCCCTTAGATTACATGACATTTAAATGGGAGGGAAACTGGGATTAGAAATTACTCCTGCCTGACTGCCCTCTTCATTAATATATTCAATGACGGCAGAGGGGTATGTCTAGTGTGATGTCAATTTTGAAACACTGTCCAATCACATACATTGACCAATCAGATTGGGGAAAGTATACAAACCTCAGAAAGGGTGGGTTACTGTTCTATATAAGAGTCAACACACTCTAAATCAGGAGAGACAATGAAAGACTCACAAGCTCATTCACTGATTAAGAAGAGAGAAAGAAGAATTGATAAAAAACAGGAAGGAGAAGGAATAGATTGCTCTCCTATTGGACCCCTTGATGGATTATTAGCAGAGACTGTAAGTAAGGCCTACCTGGAGTTAAATTCCCATACCATCTTCAGTGGAAAAAATAGCTGACAGTCTGTGGAGGAAAGCTGATCCGATCTTGCTTACTGATGCTTACTTGTTCCTAGAGGGGGAGAATCGAACACGTCCTTAACAGGATGCTCACCTCTGTGTAATAAAGTCAAAAGAAATGCACATGCGAGTATGATCTAAAGGGGAAGTAAACCTGAGAGGAGTGATACTATAGAGGGAATTAGATAAAATCCTGGCCCCTGTGATTCATCAGTACTGAGGGGTGGAAATATATAAATTGATTGTGCATTCCCGAGAAGTAAAGGAACATTTCAGAAATGTATGTGTTTCTGAAAAACATATATTAATAAACTAGGACCATGGCGTGTCTACATTGATATCCCTTCACTCTTTCTCTGTGTTATGACATTAGGCACGGAAGAATTATCGCAGAGTTGAATGGACTTCTCACTATGTGCATACCTAGAAAAAGAATATAACATGGTCATAAGGAACAGGCAGCGAAACCTGCATCAATTCAATACTCAATACTGTGGAAACAGATGCACTCGGGCCAACATGTCTCGGATGCTAGTTGCATTGCTGAGAAATCTCACACACATCTTAAATCTCAAACTCACTACAGAGAAATACCACTCCCAGAGAGCAATGTGCGATGGCGGGCCGCCCAGGAAGAAAAGAGAGGTCAGGCATGCGACAGGCTCCTGCTCGCAATATAGTGCTGTGGCAGCTCAATTTTAACCCGTGGGCCATAACAGCTAAGGACATAAACTCAAGTGTCGCCAATTACAAATGAAATAAAAACTAAAATTCTACTCACACTTAAACTTCTTTTTATTGTTTATACCACGGAAGCTTGTGGTCCATTAGTTGAATAAAAAAAAGAATAATAATAATATAATTATATCACGGGAGCGGGAAAGATTATGAAATGAAGGGACGGGATTGAGGGATTTCCTTTGTAGGGAAGCATGTTTCTGCTCCATCATGATTTCACCCGTATACGCTATGCCTAGTGTTGTTGTTATCTTTCCTTACTTTTTAGAAGGCATTGGTTAGGCTACCCCTGAACCTATTGGCATGGGGCGTTGCTGGACTGTGCATGTGAAACTAATTCACTATGAACATTTGACCTGCCTCAGGTGACTGAGTTATGGCCTCTAGTTTGGGTTGTGTAGGTCTGTACTGGCCCCAAACACTGTTCTATTCATCAGCGCCAGATACTGTTTTGGAGTTGGAGGCCCTAAGCACCTCACCTGAGGCAGATGTGACAGGCAGAACATAAGCATAGCCATGTGTCACCCGGAACCAGTCCACAACATGCCATTTTATGGACAGGGTCCACTCTCTAGTCCCTCAAGGCGATTGATATCATTGTCCTAGAGAAAGTGGAAATAGTGTGCTGGAAAGACCTTTTAAGTACCTGCCGAAGCCTTGGAAATTGGGATAGACTAGTGGGTTGGGAATGGATGAATGCTAGGATGCTGTCCGCTAGTCTTGCACGATCAACTGTAATGAACCCTTTTGCTCAATTCATTGCCTGAAAATAAGACAATTCCTTTTGATGTTTACAATACTCACAATACTCAAATGAACAGTAGTTATGCATACATTAAAAGGAGCTATATAGAACATGCAAGGTCAATACCTAAATCATCATGATGAATGCACTAAACGCAGTCACGCATTCAATGCCAATTGGTCACTCAGCAGACACTCCAGTCCTTCTTCACGGGCCTCACTCAGCAGACACTCCAGTCCTTCTTCACGGGCTGCACTGTAGCTTGGCTCATTAGGGATAGGCCGGGCGGTCACTCAGCAGACACTCCAGTCTCTTCTTCACCGGCCGCACTTTAGCTTGGCTCATTAGGGATAGGCCAGGCGGTCACTCAGCAGACACTCCAGTCTCTTCTTCACGGGCCGCACTGTAGCTTGGCTCATTAGGGATAGGCCAGGCGGTCACGCAGCAGACACTCCAGTGTCTTCTTCACGGGCCGCACTGTAGCTTGGATCATTAGGGATAGGTCAGGCAGTCACTCAGCAGACACTCCAGTCTCTTCTTCATGGGTCGCACTGTAGCTTGGATCATTGGGGATAGGCCAGGCGGTCACTCAGCAGACCCTCCAGTCTCTTCTTCACGGGCTGCACTGTAGCTTGGATCATTGGGGATAGGCCAGGCGGTCACTCAGCAGACACACCAGTCTCTTCTTCACGGGCCGCACTGTAGCTTGGATCATTAGGCATAGGCCAGGCGGTCACTCAGCAGACACTCCGGTCTCTTCTTCACGGGCTGCACTGTAGCTTGGATCATTAGGGATAGGCCAGGCAGTCACTCAGCAGACACTCCGGTCTCTTCTTCACGAGCCGCACTGTAGCTTGGATCATTAGGGATAGGCCAGGGGGTCACTCAGCAGACACTCCAGTCTCTTCTTCACCGGCCGCACGGTAGCTTGGGTCATTAGGGATAGGCCAGGCGGTCACTCAGCAGACACTCCAGTCTCTTCTTCACGGGCCGCACTGTAGCTTGGCTCATTAGGGATAGGCCAGGCGGTCACTCAGCAGACACTCCAGTCTCTTCTTCACGGGCCGCACTGTAGCTTGGATCATTAGGGATAGGCCAGGCGGTCACTCAGCAGACACTCCAGTCTCTTCTTCACGGGTTGCACTGTAGCTTGGCTCATTAGGCATAGGCCAGGCGGTCACTCAGCAGACACTCCAGTCTCTTCTTCACGGGCTGCACTGTAGCTTGGATCATTAGGGATAGGCCAGGCGGTCACTCAGCAGACACTCCAGTCTCTTCTTCACGGGCTGCACTGTAGCTTGGATCATTAGGGATAGGCCAGGCGGTCACTCAGCAGACACTCCAGTCTCTTCTTTACGGGCCGCACCGTAGCTTTGCTCATTAGGCATAGGCCAGGCGGTCACTCAGCAGACACTCCAGTCTCTTCTTCACGGGCCGCACTGTAGCTTGGATCATTAGGGATAGGTCAGGCGGTCACTCAGCAGACACTCCAGTCTATTCTTCAAGGGCCGCACTATAGTTGGGAACATTTGGGATAGGCCAGGCGGTCACTCAGCAGACACTCCAGTCTCTTCTTCAAGGGCCGCACTGTAGCTTGGATCACTAGGGATAGGCCAGGCGGTCACTCAGCAGACACTCCAGTCTCTTCTTCACGGGCCGCACTGTAGCTTGGATCATTAGGGATAGGCCAGGCGGTCACTCAGCAGACACTCCAGTCTCTTCTTCACGGGCCGCACTGTAGCTTGGATCATTAGGCATAGGCCAGGCGGTCACTCTGCAGACACTCCAATCTCTTCTTCACGGACTGCACTGTAGTTTGGATCATTAGGGATAGGCCAGGTGGTCACTCAGCAGACACTACAATCTCTTCTTCACGGGCCGCACTGTAGCTTGGCTCATTAGGGATAGGCCAGGCGGTCACTCAGCAGACACTCCAGTCTCTTCTTCACCGGCCGCACTGTAGCTTGGATCATTAGGGATAGGCCAGGCGGTCACTCAGCAGACACTCCAGTCTCTTCTTCACCGGCCGCAATGTAGCTTGGGTCATTAGGGATAGGCCAGGTGGTCACTCAGCAGACACTCCAGTCTCTTCTTCACGGGCCACACTGTAGCTTGGATCATTAGGGATAGGCCAGGCGGTCACTCAGCAGACACTCCAGTCTCTTCTTCACGGGCCGCACTGTAGCTTGGCTCATTAGGGATAGGCCAGGCGGTCACTCAGCAGACACTCCAGGCTCTTCTTCACGGGCCGCACTGTAGCTTGGATCATTAGGGATAGGCCAGGCGGTCACTCAGCAGACACTCCAGTCTCTTCTTCACGGGCCACACTGTAGCTTGGATCATTAGGGATAGGCCAGGCGGTCACTCAGCAGACACTCCAGTCTCTTCTTCACGGGCCGCACTGTAGCTTTGCTCATTAGGCATAGGCCAGGCAGTCACTCAGCAGACACTCCAGTCTCTTCTTCACGGGCCGCACTGTAGCTTGGATCATTAGGGATAGGTCAGGCGGTCACTCAGCAGACACTCCAGTCTTTTCTTCACGGGCCGCACTGTAGTTTGGATCATTAGGGATAGGCCAGGCGGTCACTCAGCAGACACTCCAGTCTCTTCTTCACGGGCCGCACTGTAGCTTGGATCATTAGGGATAGGCCAGGCGGTCACTCAGCAGACACTCCAGTCTCTTCTTTACGGGCCGCACTGTAGCTTGGATCATTAGGGATAGGCCAGGCGGTCACTCAGCAGACACTCCAGTCTCTTCTTCACGGGCCGCACTGTAGCTTGGCTCATTAGGGATAGGCCAGGCGGTCACTCAGCAGACACTCCAGTCTCTTCTTCACGGGCCGCACTGTAGCTTGGCTCATTAGGGATAGGCCAGGCGGTCACTCAGCAGACACTCCAGTCTCTTCTTCACGGGCCGCACTGTAGCTTGGCTCATTAGGGATAGGACAGGCGGTCACTCAGCAGACACTCCAGTCTCTTCTTCACCGGCCGCACTGTAGCTTGGCTCATTAGGGATAGGCCAGGCGGTCACTCAGCAGACACTCCAGTCTCTTCTTCACGGGTCGCACTGTAGCTTGGCTCATTAGGCATAGGCAAGGCGGTCACTCAGCAGACACTCCAGTCTCTTCTTCACGGGCCGCACTGTAGCTTGGATCATTAGGGATAGGCCAGGCGGTCACTCAGCAGACACTCCAGTCTCTTCTTCACCGGCCGCACGGTAGCTTGGGTCATTAGGGATAGGCCAGGCGGTCACTCAGCAGACACTCCAGTCTCTTCACGGGCCGCACTGTAGCTTGGCTCATTAGGGATAGGCCAGGCGGTCACTCAGCAGACACTCTAGTCTCTTCTTCACGGGCCACACTGTAGCTTGGATCATTAGGGATAGGCCAGGCGGTCACTCATCAGACACTCCAGTCTCTTCTTCACGGGTCGTACTGTAGCTTGGCTCATTAGGCATAGGCCAGGAGGTCACTCAGCAGACACTCCAGTCTCTTCTTCACAGGCCGCACTGTAGCTTGGATCATTAGGGATAGGCCAGGCGGTCACTCAGCAGACACTCCAGTCTCTTCTTCACAGGCTGCACTGTAGCTTGGATCATTAGGGATAGGCCAGGCGGTCACTCAGCAGACACTCCAGTCTCTTCTTCACCAGCCGCAATGTAGCTTGGGTCATTAGGGATAGGCCAGGTGGTCACTCAGCAGACACTCCAGTCTCTTCTTCACGGGCTGCAATGTAGCTTGGATCATTAGGGATAGGCCAGGCGGTCCCTCAGCAGACACACCAGTCTCTTCTTCACGGGCCGCACTGTAGCTTGGCTCATTAGGCATAGGCCAGGCGGTCACTCAGCAGACACTCCAGGCCCTTCTTCGGGCCGCACTGTAGCTTGGCTCATTAGGAATAGGCCAGGCGGTCACTCAGCAGACACTCCAGTCTCTTCTTCACGGGCCACACTGTAGCTTGGCTCATTAGGGGTAGGCCAGGCGGTCACTCAGCAGACACTCCAGTCTCTTCTTCAAGGGCTGCACTGTAGCTCGGCTCGTTAGGGATAGGCCAGGCGGTCACTCAGCAGACACTCCAGTCTCTTCTTCATGGGCCACACTGTAGCTCGGCTCATTAGGGATAGGCCAGGCGGTCACTCAGCAGATACTCCAGTCTGTTCTTCATGGGCCACACTGTAACTCGGCTCATTAGGGATAGGCCAGGTGGTCACTCAGCAGATACTCCAGTCTCTTCTTCACAGGCTACACTGTAGCTCGAATCATTAGGGATAGGCCAGGCGGTCACTCAGCAGACACTCCAGTCTCTTCTTCAGGGGCCGCATTGTAGATCGGATCATTAGGGATAGGCCAGACAGTCACTCAGCAGACACTGCAGTCTCTTCTTCACGGGCCGCACAGTAGCTCGGCTCATTAGGGATAGGCCAGGCGGTCACTCAGCAGACACTCCAGGGTCTTCTTCACGGGCCGCACTGTAGCTTGGATCATTAGGGATAGGCCAGGCGGTCACTCAGCAGACACTCCAGTCTCTTCTTCACGGGCCGCACTGTAGCTTGGATCATTAGGAATAGGCCAGGCGGTCACTCAGCAGACACTCCAGTCTCTTCTTCACGGGCCGCACTGTAGCTTGGCTCATTAGGGATAGGCCAGGCGGTCACTCAGAAGACACTCCAGTCTCTTCTTCACGGGCCGCACTGTAGCTTGGCTCATTAGGGATAGGCCAGGCGGTTACTCAGCAGACACTCCAGTCTCTTCTTCACGGGCCGCACTGTAGCTTTGCTCATTAGGTATAGGCCAGGCAGTCACTCAGCAGACACTCCAGTCTCTTCTTCACTGGCTGCACTGTAGCTTGGATCATTAGGTATAGGCCAGGCGGTCACTCAGCAGACACTCCAGTCTCTTCTTCACCGGCCACACTGTAGCTTGGCTCATTAGGGATAGGCCAGGCGGTCACTCAGCAGACACTCCAGTCTCTTCTTCACGTGCAGCACTGTAGCTTGGCTCATTAGGCCAGGCGGTCACTCATTAGACACTCCAGTCTCTTCTTCACGGGCCGCACTATAGCTTGGATCTTTAGGGATAGGCCAGGAGGTCACTCAGCAGACACTTCAGTCTCTTCTTCACGGGCTGCACTGTAGCTTGGATCATTAGGGATAGGCCAGGCGGTCACTCAGCAGACACTCAAGTCTCTTCTTCACGGGCTGCACTGTAGCTTTGCTCATTAGGCATAGGCCAGGCGGTCACTCAGCAGACACTCCAGTCTCTTCTTCACGGGCCGTATTGTAGCTTGGATCATTAGGGATAGTTCAGGCGGTCACTCAGCAGACACTCCAGTCTCTTCTTCATGGGCCGCACTGTAGTTTGGATCATTAGGGATAGGCCAGGCGGTCACTCAGCAGACACTCCAGTCTCTTCTTCACGGGGCGCACTGTAGCTTGGATCATTAGGGATAGGCCAGGCGGTCACTCAGCATACACTCCAGTCTCTTCTTCACGGGCCGCACTGTAGCTTGGATCATTAGGGATAGGCCAGGCGGTCACTCAGCAGACACTCCAGTCTCTTCTTCACGGGACGCACTGTAGCTTAGCTCATTAGGGATAGGCCAGGCAGTCACTCAGCAGACACTCCAGTCTCTTCTTCACCGGCCGCACTGTAGCTTGGCTCATTAGGGATAGGCCAGGCGGTCACTCAGCAGACACTCCAGTCTCTTCTTCACGGGTCGCACTGTAGCTTGGCTCATTAGGCATAGGCCAGGCGGTCACTCAGCAGACACTCCAGTCTCTTCTTCACGGGCCGCACTGTAGCTTGGGTCATTAGGGATAGGCCAGGCGGTCACTCAGCAGACACTCCAGTCTCTTCTTCACGGGCTGCACTGTAGCTTGGGTCATTAGGGATAGGCCAGGCGGTCACTCAGCAGACACTCCAGTCTCTTCTTCACGGGCCGCACTGTAGCTTGGATCATTAGGGATAGGCCAGGCGGTCACTCAGCAGACAATCCAGTCTCTTCTTCACGGGCCGCACTGTAGCTTGGATCATTAGGCATAGGCCAGGCGGTCACTCAGCAGACACTCCAGTCTCTTCTTCACGGGCCGCACTGTAGCTTGGATTATTAGGGATAGGCCAGGTGGTCACTCAGCAGACACTCCAGTCTCTTCTTCACCGGCTGCACGCCGCACTGTAGCTTGGCTCATTAGGGATAGGCCAGGCGGTCACTCAGCAGACACTCCAGTCTCTTCTTCAAGGGCTGCACTGTAGCTCGGCTCGTTAGGGATAGGCCAGGCGGTCACTCAGCAGACACTCCAGTCTCTTCTTCATGGGCCACACTGTAGCTCGGCTCATTAGGGATAGGCCAGGCGGTCACTCAGCAGATACTCCAGTCTGTTCTTCATGGGCCACACTGTAACTCGGCTCATTAGGGATAGGCCAGGTGGTCACTCAGCAGATACTCCAGTCTCTTCTTCACAGGCTACACTGTAGCTCGAATCATTAGGGATAGGCCAGGCGGTCACTCAGCAGACACTCCAGTCTCTTCTTCAGGGGCCGCATTGTAGATCGGATCATTAGGGATAGGCCAGACTGTCACTCAGCAGACACTGCAGTCTCTTCTTCACGGGCCGCACAGTAGCTCGGCTCATTAGGGATAGGCCAGGCGGTCACTCAGCAGACACTCCAGGGTCTTCTTCACGGGCCGCACTGTAGCTTGGATCATTAGGGATAGGCCAGGCGGTCACTCAGCAGACACTCCAGTCTCTTCTTCACGGGCCGCACTGTAGCTTGGATCATTAGGAATAGGCCAGGCGGTCACTCAGCAGACACTCCAGTCTCTTCTTCACGGGCCGCACTGTAGCTTGGCTCATTAGGGATAGGCCAGGCGGTCACTCAGAAGACACTCCAGTCTCTTCTTCACGGGCCGCACTGTAGCTTGGCTCATTAGGGATAGGCCAGGCGGTTACTCAGCAGACACTCCAGTCTCTTCTTCACGGGCCGCACTGTAGCTTGGCTCATTAGGTATAGGCCAGGCGGTCACTCAGCAGACACTCCAGTCTCTTCTTCACTGGCCGCACTGTAGCTTGGATCATTAGGTATAGGCCAGGCGGTCACTCAGCAGACACTCCAGTCTCTTCTTCACCGGCCACACTGTAGCTTGGCTCATTAGGGATAGGCCAGGCGGTCACTCAGCAGACACTCCAGTCTCTTCTTCACGTGCCGCACTGTAGCTTGGCTCATTAGGCCAGGCGGTCACTCATTAGACACTCCAGTCTCTTCTTCACGGGCCGCACTATAGCTTGGATCTTTAGGGATAGGCCAGGAGGTCACTCAGCAGACACTCCAGTCTCTTCTTCACCGGCTGCACTGTAGCTTGGATCATTAGGGATAGGCCAGGCGGTCACTCAGCAGACACTCAAGTCTCTTCTTCACGGGCTGCACTGTAGCTTTGCTCATTAGGCATAGGCCAGGCGGTCACTCAGCAGACACTCCAGTCTCTTCTTCACGGGCCGTATTGTAGCTTGGATCATTAGGGATAGTTCAGGCGGTCACTCAGCAGACACTCCAGTCTCTTCTTCACGGGCCGCACTGTAGTTTGGATCATTAGGGATAGGCCAGGCGGTCACTCAGCAGACACTCCAGTCTCTTCTTCACGGGGCGCACTGTAGCTTGGATCATTAGGGATAGGCCAGGCGGTCACTCAGCATACAATCCAGTCTCTTCTTCACGGGCCGCACTGTAGCTTGGATCATTAGGGATAGGCCAGGCGGTCACTCAGCAGACACTCCAGTCTCTTCTTCACGGGACGCACTGTAGCTTAGCTCATTAGGGATAGGCCAGGCAGTCACTCAGCAGACACTCCAGTCTCTTCTTCACCGGCCGCACTGTAGCTTGGATCATTAGGGATAGGCCAGGCGGTCACTCAGCAGACAATCCAGTCTCTTCTTCACGGGCCGCACTGTAGCTTGGATCATTAGGGATAGGCCAGGCGGTCACTCAGCAGACACTCCAGTCTCTTCTTCACCAGCTGCACGCCGCACTGTAGCTTGGCTCATTAGGGATAGGCCAGGCGGTCACTCAGCAGACACTCCAGTCTCTTCTTCACGGGTCGCACTGTAGCTTGGCTCATTAGGCATAGGCCAGGCGGTCACTCAGCAGACACTCCAGTCTCTTCTTCACGGGCCGCACTGTAGCTTGGGTCATTAGGGATAGGCCAGGCGGTCACTCAGCAGACACTCCAGTCTCTTCTTCACGGGCTGCACTGTAGCTTGGGTCATTAGGGATAGGCCAGGCGGTCACTCAGCAGACACTCCAGTCTCTTCTTCACGGGCCGCACTGTAGCTTGGATCATTAGGGATAGGCCAGGCGGTCACTCAGCAGACAATCCAGTCTCTTCTTCACGGGCCGCACTGTAGCTTGGATCATTAGGCATAGGCCAGGCGGTCACTCAGCAGACACTCCAGTCTCTTCTTCACGGGCCGCACTGTAGCTTGGATCATTAGGGATAGGCCAGGCGGTCACTCAGCAGACACTCCAGTCTCTTCTTCACCGGCTGCACGCCGCACTGTAGCTTGGCTCATTAGGGATAGGCCAGGCGGTCACTCAGCAGACACTCCAGTCTCTTCTTCACCAGCCCCAATGTAGCTTGGGTCATTAGGGATAGGCCAGGCGGTCACTCAGCAGACACTCCAGTCTCTTCTTCATGGGCCGCACTGTAGCTTGGATCATTAGGTATAGGCCAGGCGGTCACTCAGCAGACACTCCAGTCTCTTCTTCACGGGCCACACTGTAGCTTGGCTCATTAGGCATAGGCCAGGCGGTCACTCAGCAGACACTCCAGTCTCTACTTCACGGGCCACACTGTAGCTTGGCTCGTTAGGAATAGGCCAGGCGGTCACTCAGCAGACACTCCAGTCTCTTCTTCACGGGCCACACTGTAGCTTGGCTCATTAGGGGTAGGCCAGGCGGTCACTCAGCAGACACTCCAGTCTCTTCTTCACGGGCCGCACTGTAGCTTGGCTCATTAGGGATAGGCCAGGCGGTCACTCAGCAGACACTCCAGTCACTTCTTCAAGGGCTGCACTGTAGCTCGGCTCGTTAGGGATAGGCCAGGCGGTCACTCAGCAGACACTCCAGTCTCTTCTTCATGGGCCGCACTGTAGCTCGGCTCATTAGGGATAGGCCAGGCGGTCACTCAGCAGATACTCCAGTCTGTTCTTCATGGGCCGCACTGTAGCTCGGCTCATTAGGGATAGGCCAGGCGGTCACTCAGCAGATACTCCAGTCTCTTCTTCACAGGCTACACTGTAGCTCGAATCATTAGGGATAGGCCAGGCGGTCACTCAGCAGACACTCCAGTCTCTTCTTCACGGGCCGCATTGTAGCTTGGATCATTAGGGATAGGCCAGACGGTCACTCAGCAGACACTCCAGTCTCTTCTTCACGGGCCGCACAGTAGCTTGGCTTGTTAGGGATAGGCCAGGCGGTCACTCAGCAGACACTCCAGTGTCTTCTTCACAGGCTGCACTGTAGCTTGGATCATTAGGGATAGGCCAGACGGTCACTCAGCAGACACTCTAGTCTCTTCTTCACGGGCCACACTGTAGCTTGGCTCATTAGGGATAGGCCAGGCGGTCTCTCAGCAGACACTTCAGTCTCTTCTTCATGGGCTGCACTGTAGCTTGGCTCATTAGGGATAGGCCAGGCGGTCACTCATTAGACACTCCAGTCTCTTCTTCAGGGGCCGCACTGTAGCTTGGCTCATTAGTTATAGGCCAGGCGGTCACTCAGCAGACACTCCAGTCTCTTCTTCACTGGCCACACTGTAGCTTGGATCATTAGGTATAGGCCCGGCGGTCACTCAGCAGACACTCCAGTCTCTTCTTCACCGGCCACACTGTTGCTTGGCTCATTAGGGATAGGCCAGGCGGTCACTCAGCAGACACTCCCGTCTCTTCTTCACGTGCCGCACTGTAGCTTGGCTCATTAGGCCAGGCGGTCACTCAGCAGACACTCCAGTCTCTTCTTCACGGGCTGCACTATAGCTTGGATCATTAGGGATAGGCCAGGCGGTCACTCAGCAGACACTCCAGTCTCTTCTTCACTGGCCGCACTGTAGCTTGGTTCATTAGGGATAGGCCAGGCGGTCACTCAGCAGACACTCCAGTCTCTTCTTCACGGGCCGCACTGTAGCTTGGATCATTAGGGATAGGCCTGGTGGTCACTCAGCAGACACTCCAGTCTCTTCTTCACTGGCCGCACTGTAGCTTGGTTCATTAGGGATAGGCCAGGCGGTCACTCAGCAGACACTCCAGTCTCTTCTTCACGGGCCGCACTGTAGCTTGGCTCATTAGGGATAGGCCAGGCGGTCACTCAGCAGACACTCCAGTCTCTTCTTCACGGGCCGCACTGTAGCTTGGATCATCAGGGATAGGCCAGGCGGTCACTCAGCAGACACTCCAGTCTCTTCTTCACGGGCCGCACTGTAGCTTGGCTCATTAGGCCAGGCGGTCACTCAGCAGACACTCCAGTCTCTTCTTCACGGGCCGCACTGTAGCTTGGATCATTAGGGATAGGCCAGGCGGTCACTCAGCAGACACTCCAGTCTCTTCTTCACGGGCCGCACTGTAGCTTGGATCATCAGGGATAGGCCAGGCGGTCACTCAGCAGACACTCCAGTCTCTTCTTCACGGGCCGCACTGTAGCTTGGCTCATTAGGCCAGGCGGTCACTCAGCAGACACTCCAGTCTCTTCTTCACGGGCCGCACTGTAGCTTGGATCATTAGGGATAGGCCAGGTGGTCACTCAGCAGACACTCCAGTCTCTTCTTCACGGGCCGCACTGTAGCTTGGCTCATTAGGGATAGGCCAGGCGGTCACTCAGCAGACACTCCAGTCTCTCCTTCACGGGCCGCACTGTAGCTTGGCTCATTAGGGATAGGCCAGGCGGTCACTCAGCAGACACTCCAGTCTCTTCTTCACGGGCCGCACTGTAGCGTGGCTCATTAGGGATAGGGAGGTTTCATAGCAGGATCATTAGTCAAATTCGAATTCGACAATTGTTTTAACCGAATTTGGCCACAAATATATGTGGGTGAGCGGGTAACGGTAATAATTAAGGGTGGGAATCAGAGAGGGGCTGCATATATTTGCGGCCGAATGGTATAAAAGAAATAAATAATTAGACAAAATTGAATTCGATTCATTCTTTTCAACAAAATCGCATAGAACCAGTTCATTATTCTCACACTTATGGTGGGTACTGGGGCTTGTCAGGAAGTATGTAGAAAAAAATCATAACTAGCTGAGGTGGATGAGCCTCTTTACGGGTGATGGGGGAGGGCCCACTTTTTTTTATGAAGGACATGTTTGTCTCTGTCAGAGGACAATGCTCTTAAATAGCTGGGAATGGGATAGAGGTTAGGTGGAATTGAAGTTGTGATGTGTTTTACAGTTCAAATGACAAAGAAGTAGGATGGTGACGAGTTTTACTTTAACACTTCACTAGAGCGATGCACTGCTAGTTCTGCTGTGTTGGTGTCCAACGCATTTAGGTGTTGCTCCAGGAGCCCCCAACACACGGCTGCTCCTTACCCAAACCCTTTGCTAGTTTCACACATGCAATTATGGCACAGTAGATGCATCGGGGGCTGTGCAGGGCACTCTCTGCAGCACAAAGAAAATGTGATTGCGTGTCATAGCCACAAATAGTGCCCAGCAAAGAGAATCAGCCATGCCAGCGCCTCCCTTTCTGGGCTTCAGTTGAGGGCAACCTGGCCCATGAGGAATTTCTATTCCTAGCCCACACATGCAGGAAAGACTCTGAATGTACACTTGTCTGAAAGTGTGCCTTCCCCTGCACCTGGCCTGTGACTGCACTGGCCCGACATAGGGGGAACTGCCCCTGGCACGGCCAATCCTGAAGTGCGGAAGGGATGCATACCACAATACCCCACAAGACAGTGTTATGTTATTAGCCTGACTATTGTTACTTGTTCCACTCTTTGTGCCATGCTGTGTAGCCCTTGCTGCTTTTTCGACCTCCAATGCCTTCAATATACCCCCTGACATTTCATTGCTGCCCTTTGTTCGGGGTAATATCCTTTTGTGAACCAGTCTCTTCCACTTCCCCACCCCCCAAATTCCTTTAATCTGTACTTGTGCTGTTCCTCATTTTCTAAATGTGGACTCCCCCCACAACCTTTTCCACTGGACCCTCGGTCTCCCCCCTCTCGCCAGACTATGCTTCCTACCATCCCAGTTCGTGCCCCCTTTCTTATTTCACCCTACACTCGCCGCTCAACTTCTGCATTCTTCCCAAAACTCTATCCCACTGACTACTTCCCCTGCTGATCCAACACCATTCTCGTCATCTGCTAGCCAGTCTGCTCTTTGCCTCACTGCCCTACAGCGCACACAGCCATGCCAAGAGTCAACTTGTATTTCCATTGGCACCCAGGCCATGCCAAGTAACAGTTTTCAACTTGCTCCCCAGCACTTACCTCCTTGTTACTTCTAGCACTTACCCCTCCCTCCCTCCTTCACCCCTCTCTCTCTCTCTGCACTTGCAAGCTCTGAATGCTCACAAGGCCTAGCAGGACCACCTCTCTCTTTCATTGTTATATTTGCCTTTCATCCCCATGTTCCCTCCCTGTTGCACTGGGGGCGCTTTGAAACACAATTTACTTGATGTATAAGTGCCTTACAAATGCACAATAAATAACTTAATTCCGTAGTCGATCAAATGGATGTCGACTCAACCTAGTATTATCCCCCAACACACATTTTACAGGTGGGCTGACATTGCCTGCCCAACGGCATTTGTACCTCCATTTTGTTATGTCGATTCATGTTTCTCCCACACGCATGCCCACAATAAAATGGGAAATTCATTTGTATGAATCTAGCACCTAGTGTCCTGGCATTATGGTGCTCTGTGATAACATTACAAAAGCGTGTAAGAATCTTTCTCCCATTTGCAGATTACAAAGTGGTAAACACTATAATGTGAATTTACAACAAAGCTCTGAACTACACTGCTCACAAGTCCAATGTAAGTCCAGTCGAGGGCCACTTCCCGTCTACTTCTTTTTATATTGATGTGCTATATACACAAGTTGATCATCCTGGAATGGGCAATCCTGTTTCGAAACAGTGGCCACCGTTCACATGCTGCAGTTGTGCCATGCAACTGCATAGTTCTCAGTACCCTTTCCTGGTTAAACATGCTGTGAGAACAATTGGATTCAAAAGACCCACTCATAAAAGGCGGGGTCGTGTGGTTTGCGCTTTCGCTTCTACTCCTTGGTCAGAGTGAAACTGTGACATGTTCTTTCATCTTCAAAAGTGGTTTCCCCGAACATGTCGGCTTCCTTGCTTCCTTCCAGCTCTTTCATATTCTTCGATGATAACTTGTGTGAACACATATTTCCCTCTGCTGTGTTTTAATCATGTGCCACATCTAAAAATGCATATCATTCTGCTCACTTTTTCTATTTTGCCTTCAGTTTGTTAAGCATATTAAAAAACCTTCTTTGTTTTCCAGTTTTATTTTAAAAGTTTTACATCTTACAAATATAACACAAAATAAATAGCAATAATACACTTTTGACATACATATCACAGAGTAAATATCCTTTAGAATTCCATATAAACTCATTACATACACTTAAAAGAAAAAACATTCAGTAATACCCAGTTAAAATTCTTGTTGATCATGTATAATGAGAATCATGAAAAGGAGTTTGGGTCCCTCTACTTAGAACTACCCTACTCTATGGAATTCCTTCCACCCAGGAGGGTCTACAATCACGTTTTAGTTCACTGCACCATTCAGAGAGGACACATATCTATTTGCATATCAGGCTCTCCAAGGGCAGTCCAGCACCGAAATACTAGAAAATTCTCCTCTGCACAAGAGTGCCATCAGCAACACCAGACACATGTTTCAGCCTAGTCGGCCCTCATCAGTGAGGTGAAGCTGAGCCTCTCTAAGGCACAGTGAGCAAGGGGTCAACGTCTGGATTACCCTGGGTTACTTAGAGTGAAACCCCAAGTTTTACAAAGTTACAAAGGAGTGTGGGAGCCGCTCTACTGAGAACGAACATGGGTCAAATACCCCGTTCTATGGAATTCTTTCCACTCAGGAGGGCCTACAAACACGTTTTATTTCACTCTACCCTTCATGGAGGAGAAATACCATTTGCATAGAGGATGGCCCCGCCCACCTAGGCAGTCCAGCACCGAAATGCTAGCCAATTCTCCTCCAAACAAGAGTACCATCAGCAACGCCTCTCTAAGGCACAACGAACAAGGGGTCCATGTCTGGACTACCCTGGGTTACTTAGGGTGAAACTCCAAGTTTTACAAAATTGAAAAGGAGTGTGGGAGCCCCTCTTCTGAGAACGAACATGGGTCAAATACCCTGTTCTATGGAATTTCTTCCCTCATGAGTGGAAGAAATTCCATCGAACAGGGTATTTGACCCATGTTCGTTCTCAGTAAAGGGGTTTCCACCCTCCTTTCTAATGTCAATCACTCTTATTAAAACAGTAATTAATGCAATCTGTGTTGTGGTTAATAACTGTTGCAAAAATACCTCTGGATTAACAAAAGAGGGAACATAAACACATTTAGCAAAATAATTATCTCTCAAGAGATGAATAGCCTCACATTCTGTCAATAAATGTCTTAGTGTTTCTGAGGTCGTTGGATTGGCACAAAAACAACATTTTCTCATCTCTATTGGTATTCTCCTATGTGAACCCAGTTGTTCAAATGTGGCCAATAAATTGAATATAAACCTCATAAATGTATACTTCCTATCAGGAAACATCACCAGATATATAGGAAGTGATTTAAGGGATTTTTCCAAATTAGCATATCTATATTTAAAAAAGTGAAAATGTATCGGTGATTGGGTTTGTGGCAAAGCGTGGTTCCTTATACAAGTCCACACTGTTTCATCAATCTGCACCAAATGTTACACAGTTACCTGTTAGGACCCTCCGGATAATACTGGCTACATGACATTTGGACACCCCACCCCTTTCCCCGGATTTCACTACAAGTCAAAATGTGTGTGTTTGTTGCTTGGCAAAGCGTTGTTCCTTATACAATTCCACACTGTTTCACCAATCTGCACCACATTTGCAGATTTAAGGACCCTTTTGACATTACTGGCTACATAACATTTGGACACCACACCGCTTTCCCCAGATTTCACCAAAAGGCAAAGTTTGTTTGTGGGTTTGTGGCTTGGCGAAGCGTTGTTCCTTATACAATTCCACACTGTTACACTAATCTGCACCAAATGTTGCATAGTTACTGTTAGGACACTCTGCACATTACTGGCTACATGACATATGACATTTGGACATCTCACCCTTTCCCTGGATTTCAGCACCTTCACACATTAGACAGTTGCCTGAAATTGGCGAAACATTAATGTGGTTGAACAAGGAACAACACTACCACATTTCAAGGTCCTAGGATGCACAGTTTTCGAGCTATTTTCACCACAATGCATGGAACAAACTGCACCATGCCAGGGTGAGAAGACAGAGAGCACAGAAGGTCCCAGTTTGCAGCAGCACACCAACTCTCACCTCCGCCTGACGTCTTATGTCAGCCAGCCACACACACCCTTTCTGAATGCAGTGTACTTGAGGGTGCAAAGCACATCAAGCTATAAGCGAATTGGGACAGCGAACTACAAGATTATTGATTTTCAACAATTGATGACAGTGTTATCACGACTGTTTACGGAGAATGGGTACTTTTGCTAGTTCCTTATATAACCGACATTTTGTGATCCTTGACATGTGCTTGATCGTACTGCATAGTTTCAGTTTTTGTTGAACTTGTTCAGGATTATCACAAGAAATCTGTAGATCACACTTGAATTCTTTAAGTAATGAGTCACATTCAGAGAAGAATTCCAACATGATATTAGATGAACCTTCTCTTAATATTTGAGAAAGGTCTTTGAAGGGGGAGCATTAAGGTGGGGGGGGCGGATGGGGCACACGTTTATGTACAGCATTAATATCTTACATGTTATGATATATTTTAAAGGCTGAATTCTCAAGTAGTATCTCAATAACGCTATTGGTATGGTATGGTATTTTTTTATTTATTTATATAGCGCCTATACACAGTGTTTCAAAGCACTCAATATTAGAAGGGAGGGTGGTTAAGTTCAAGATTTTTTCCCCAAAGATTTCCCTCTAAGTGATCAATGTTATCCCAATCAGGCAAAATTATACTTTCCAAACCATTAGTTATGACTGGAATTACTTTCCTTTATAAAACTTAATTAGCGGAATTGTGGAGAATTTATTTGAAACATGTTGCTTTCATCTATCATTTCAGCTTTTAGGGTACGATTTTGCTTTTCACCCTAAAAAAATGTCCTTCTCTCTAAATCTGTCATTCAGGGGTAAGCACATATTTGCTGCTGCCCTTATTTTCCACCGTTATCAGGCACTAGATCTGAAAATGCACAGCATTCCATTACCTTTTTCAATGATGTCTTCTGATTTGTTAAACATATTCAACTTAAAAAAAAAAAGCTCTTAAAACTGACTTGCTATTCTTGCTAGAATTACCTTAGCGACAACTAGTTTATGTTGTGCCACTTAGAGCGTGAAAGGGCACATTTCTCTCAAAAGAATGTGAAATGTGAAAAGAATGGCTGACATGGGTTCCTTTGTTGTGCCTTTTGTTAGGCAAATCAGTCAGCTGGTCCTGTATACAGCCTGAGCCAAGCACACCACCGGCATCCCTTAGTGTGTAAATTGAAGTGTATTTTAAAATGACTTGCCTCAGTAAGGAATACGGAGGCATTTGCCAAAGCGATGTAAAGAAAGGATAAATACCAACCTCTTTTTACGCTGGCATCACCCGCATGTAAGGTTACCATTCTTATATTAATGAAGTGTAGACACAGCAATTGGAACAGGTGAGAGCAGCTTGGGTAACACGGCTCTTTGTTTCTGTATTAGGGGGTCCGCCACTTTTATATGTATGCATTATCAATGGGGCAACAAATACAAAGCCATTTTTCTTCCAGTTTATTGTTGAAATACTTTTTGGCAAGTGCACGATTTCTATGCAGTACTTAAACAAATCTAACAGTGCTTCAAGGACCACCATGTTGTGGCTCATGAAAGGCATGTTCCAGATGCATATGGACAGTTATGTAAATCACTCTGAGATATTTACATCAGATAAAATAAACATGTGTAGTTGCCCCATCATAAGAAAATGTGCCATTAAAAAAAAAAAAAAGAACCAGCAACAACCCATCATACTGAATGGCTGCCATCAAAAAACCACTGTACCTCATACTGAATGGCTGCCATCAAAAAACCACTGCACCTCATAATGAATGGCTGCCATCAAAAAAACGCTGGACCTCATACTCAATGGCTCCCATACTGAATGGCTTGTTTGTTTGTTTGTTTGTTTATTTATTTATTTATAAAGCGCTCCTCATCAGTAGGATCCGGGCACATTACAATAATATGCAATTTCATAGTTACAATACAAAAGGATAACAGGTTATACTACACAACAATAAATTATAACACAAAGGATTACAAGTTTATGATACAATATAATATAATACATAGCAAGAGCACTTGTTGCCAGCTAATATACAGTAATATACAGGGTTGCAAAGATGGCGCTAGAGCTATTTGCAAGGTTCTAGTTGTGGAACATCTAACAGGGTGGCCGGTCTTTGGAGGAGAGTCAAAGTGTGATGTTTTTTCTAAATTTGTGGAAGGATTGGTGAGCTCTTACGGTGGTGGGCAGGGAGTTCAAAAGTTGGGCAGCAATGACAGGAAAGCTGCTGCGACCTGCTTTCTTCAGTTTGAACCTAAGGACTCTGAGTTGGTCGTCCTAGTAGGCCGTAAGGGATTATTCCTGGTGAATTGTTCAGTAAGGTGCTGCTGGGCTGCATTATTAAGGCATTTGTGAGTCAGGGAAGCTGTTTTGAGTTGAATTCTGCCCTAGATGGATAACCAATTGTTGTCCCGTCTGAACACTGAAATGTGTTTTCTTCTGGAGATGCCTATGGTTGTTCTCTGTGCATTATTCTTAAGAATCTGGAGTTTGTTGACAATGTATTTGTTGGCACATAGGTACAGTACATTACAATAGTCGTTTTTAGAAAGAATTAGAGCTCTAGCCAGCGTAATGCAGCTTTCTGTAGTGAGGAAAGGTTTATTGGTGTGGATCAGCTTACATGTGTAAGCTGTCGCTGAGTCCGTAGCACTAACTTGTTTACGCAGGCTCATGGAGGAGTCTAAATAAAAACCCAGGGTTTTTACCTCTTCAGCCACCTTGATGTCATTGCCATCAATGTTGAAAGAGAGATATTGATTTCCCAATTTCTTCTGGTTAGAGGGAGTGGCTAAGAGTAGCAGCACAATCTTCTCATCATTCAGACACAGACCATGTGTGACCAATCAAGCCTGAACGATGAGACAGATTTTCTTAACCAGAGCTAGATCTTTCTCATAGTCGCCTGTCAGAGGTATGAGAATCTGGGTGTCATCTGCATAGTTGATGCAGGTGACACCCAGATAGTCTAGGTCATCAAACAGTGGTTTGGTGAATACATTATACATAGTGGGCAAAATGTATGATCCTTGCAGGAATTCACAGGCTATAGGGATAGGATCAGCTGCTGCTGATGATGAAAAAACTTGCATCGACCTGTTGCTTAGGAAAGATTGGATCCATGCTGTTGCTTCTTTCGAGAAATGGGCCACTGATGAAAGATAGATGTTTACAAAGCACCTTATGATCGAACAGGTCAAAAGCGGCTGACAGATCCAGAAGAAGCATGACGGAAGGTTTTCCTTTATCTTTCAGGTCATCAATCTGGATTTTCAGGTCAATTAGGGCTGTTTCAGTGCCATGTTGGGGTCTGAAGCCAGATTGTCGGAGTCCTAATAGATTCTGGATATAGGCTGCTTTATTGATGATCTTTAATAGAAAGGGGACTGTTGTAATGGGTCTAAAGTTAGTAGGGATACTCAGGTATAGGGAGGGTTTCTTTAGAGTACGCATGAGTTTTTTAGATTGGTGGGGACAGTACAAGTGCAAAAGGAAGACATTGATAAGTGTGGTGATAAAGGGGGCTAGTTCACTGAAAGCTTCTTTAATAGTTGATGCAGGGCAAGAATCTCCTTGGCAATTGGAGGGTTTAAGTGAGGCTATGATGTTTTCCACTTCGAGTGTGGATACTTGGGAAAATTTAAATCGTTGCAGGGGTTTAGGAAGGTGGGGACAAGATTTTGAGGTGTTTTCTTGAGTTGGGAGGTTGGTGTTTTTGGCAGCTAGTTTGTTTTGTAGTTGGGCAATCTTGTTAGCTAATGCATCTTGGATCTTGGTGCACCAGGGTTGGTCCGTGATGCAGTTATCTATTGGAGGGATGGGAGCCTCCAGTTCTCTTAGTATGGTACAGAGTTCTCTGGTGCTTGAACTGGCTTTATCAATCCTGTTGGTATAGGTGTCACATTTTGCTGAGATAATTTCTGTTTTGTAGTTAGCTGTGATTTTGAGTAGTTTATCTTTGTTAGCTGGGGTGGGATTATGTTTCCAAGTTGTTTCCCATTTCCTTTTGTCATTTTGTAGGGTTTTGAGTTTGGGTATAAACCAGGGTATAAACCAGGAGTTCAAGTGCGCTTTGGGTTTGCCTTTACGCAGTTTGAGAGGCGCAATTTTGTCTAGAGCTAGTGTAATGATATTATTGTAGAGATCCACTAACTCTGTCGGATCGGATGAGTCAGGTAAGGGGTTAAGTAAAGGTTGGAAAAGAGGTTTGAGATTGTCCACTGTAATATTCCTTTATTACGGGTCGGGATGGGTGGAGCAATGAGGATTTGTTTATTCTGAGCAGTACTATCTAGGATAGTAAAGGTAAGTAGGGAGTGGTCAGTCCAAGGGTATGGTTCAATGGCGGTTACGCAATTAAGGTCAGCAACCCAGTCTAGGGTTCTTCCTTTTGCATGCATAGGGAGAAGAACTGTTTGTGTGAGGCCTAGCTCCATCAAGGAATTTGCCAGGGTCGTGGCAGGTTTTTCCTTAGGGTCATTAAGACCTACATTGAAATCGCCTAATATTAGGATTTGTGAAGTGTGTTTAGTGTTGGTGGAGAGAAAAGTGGTGATATCTTCCTCAAAGGAGCCGATGGGTCCAGGGGGTTTGTAGATCAGGTGCATTGTTATAGTGCGTGAGTTAGTGAGAGCGAGTTTAACTAACATCAGTTCACAAGAGTTGGTGGGGGAGTGTGAGATTTTTCTAAGTCCTAGAGTAGATTTGGCGATAAAGGCAATTCTGCCGCCTCTAGATGATTCTCTGTTGGATCTTAGGACTGTGTAATTGTCCACAGTGGCAATAAGGAGAGAGGGGCCTGCAGCAGCATGCAGCCAGGTCTCAGTTATTGCAAGAAAGTCCAATTTTGTATCTGTAATTAGGTCAGCAATGTCTGCTGCATGTGTAACCAAGGATCTGGCGTTGATCAGTGCACCATTGACGGATGTAGGTTTGTTACTTTCGTAATTGATGTCCTGGGTAGGGTTTGTCGATCTGGTTTTTGTATGGACTTTGTGGGATTTGGGTAGGTTTTTTTTTTAGCCCCTGTGGTGCGCTGTTAGTGGGAGGTAGGCCAAGTGGTATTATATATGATTTGCCTAATCTAGTGCCAAGTCTAGTATTCCTGATTGCTGTGGGGCATGGGCAGTTCGGTACCCGTCTGGGGGAGACTTTCAGGGACGTAGGGGTATGGTCCCGTCCAGTGGCGGTATCCCTAAGCAGATAGACATGAGGGTTATTGAGGTGGTTGGGGGTGATGGAGTCTGGGGGGGAGAGGTGGCTCTGTCGGTCAAAGGTTTCAAAGGTGGTAGGAACAGGGTAGGCTTGATCCAGTATGGGAGGATCAGGGGTGGCAGAAACAGGGTGGGCTTAATCCCGTTTACATTGTTTGCATGGGTAGGCATAGTGACTGGCATTCTATATGTTAGGGTCGGTGTCTTGGCTGCCATCAAAAAACCACTGGACCTCATACTGAATGGCTTCCATCAAAAAACTACTGGAGCTCATATTGAATGGCTGCCATCAAAAAGCACTTGAGCTCATATTGAATGGCTGCCATCAAAAAGCACTGGGCTGCATTACGCTATGCATCATACTGAATGGCTGCCATCAAAAATCCATCGGACCTCATACTGAATGGCTGCCATCAAAAAACCACCTGAGCTCATACTGAATGGCTGCCATCAAAAAACCACCGGACCTCATACTGAATGGCTGACATACGGAATGGATTCCATCAAAAAAAACATTGGACTTCATTATGTCATCACCATTCAGTCTGCAGATTCAATGTAGGATTCTGAGTGGTGGGAAGGCAGTGGTAGGCCTAATACTTGGAGTCCTTAAGTGTGCATGGGAATTCTGTTGGTTTTACCGCAAGCATTCATTTCCACAAGGTAAATCCAATTTTGCCAGGTGAAGTTGAGGACTCACTTCCAGCTCTCTGCTGGAGGTGAATCCTCCACTTCACCTTCAAAGTCAGAATGCGGCGGTGCCATAAAACTGCCAATAATTCTGCTGCTACCCAAAAATAACAATGGTGCTAATGTAATAAATGGAATTGCTGCCGAAAGATCACAGCATTCGCCAACTCATAACAAGTCCGAATGAGCCCTGTCATGGCAGCCTGTCTGCGCCAGAGATACTGCAGCTGAAGTAAACAGAGTAGGGAAGGGTAGATTGCTGCACAGGAGAATTCCTCGCATTCAGTTTCAACGAATTTCTTTAATCGAAATTTTGACAAGGTTGGTAAAGGTAATAATTAAGGTGGGGTAGAAGGGGAGGCCTGAGGGGGCCTTTCCCCGGCATATATTTGTGGCAAAATGGTAAAACAACGTTTTTTAAAAAAAAATTGAAATCGAATTCGACGAAGTCTCCTCGCACAAGTCACATAGAACCTAATGGTGCACACGGGCGAAAACCAAGCTTTTCACAATAGCGCAGACCACCCAGGACTAGTCCTCAGAATCCGGTAACACAGCTGCTAATGCTATTTCTAAACTTTAACAAAAAGGCAACTTATTTAACAACACACGTAAAAAAAAGATAGCTTGATTTCATATTTGACTAAACATGTTTTAATATTTTAAAACATCACTGTGCTTGTTAATACGTTTGCTACATTTGAATAACTTTTTAAAGCATGCTTGTTGTGCCACAGCTGTGAGACACAACACAATATGACAATGTGTCTCTGTGTAGTGTGGCGAAGGGCCCATGACATCCCCCCACCTATAGACATGTGCAGGCCTAGGGGCAATCAGGGGGCACTGAACTGTCGAGGGTCACCTGCCCCATTGGGGCTACCACGTTGCCTCTCTCGCCTGGCAAGTTTTCACTTGCCTCGATTCCTAATGCTTTTCCATTTCATGTTTAATCAGTGAAATATCAGCCAGATGATTCTTACCTGGGACTTAGCATGCTCTTTATACGTGCCTTAACGTTAGTTGGTCAGATAGCACAGTGAGCTAAGCACTCACCCCTGATATCTGTGTGCAGCCTGCTGTGACAGGTTCGAATCCCGTAAGGGTCAACTCATCCTTCCGAGGTCGATAAAATTAGTACCACTCTGTGGGATAATAATGTCTTCTATGTAAGAAATACATTTCTATTGTTGTTATTATTCTACTCTGGCCATTACTGCATGCTCCTCCAACACTGGCTTCTGCCATCAGTGGGACATGGCGTTTACCACTTATTTCCTAACTGCATTAATAAATAAGATGTCAAATCAGGGACCTACTCAGGAGCACGTGCAATCAATCAAGGGGAAGGATTGAAAATAGGAAAATGTCCCCAAAGAAGCTTAACTGTAAGGAATTCCGTGAGTCACAGAGGGGACGTGTGTGCAGGAGTAGGGAGTTTATGACTCCAGGCAAATGGGGTGGTCCACTGTTGTCACTTACCTGTGCATTAACCACTCACAAATACGCAGGTGGAAGCGGGTTGCGGCCAGCACCTCGACCGACCTGGCACTTGCTGCTCATATGCAGTGACAGCTCTTAAAAGACCCTCACTGAAAATTTTCACATTATTGCCCTTGTTTCATCAGTGGATAATTAAGAACATCTCGGGAGCATAGCTTAGGGGCAACGTGTTCGCCTTGGAAGCAAGATGACACGGGGCAACACAGGTTCGATCCCCGGGTCCGCGCTTAGAAACCTCTGGGTATTACCTATAACCTATCATATCATAACATGAATACTAACACTTAGGTTTCACGTGTGTGTTTCTATCTGGGGTGATGAAATGCAGAGGGATGTATGTTTAGATACCTGTCTGCATCGGTGTTCACCAGGGGTCAAGTCCTAAAAGAAAAGTGGGGAGACTCAACATACCAACTGAATATGGTGTCACCAGAAATTAGCATATGAAGGTGCCTTCTGAAAAAAGTGGGGGGACTCCATCCACCTGCATGTACCCTCGACTTGAGCTCTAGTTACCTGCGAATGACCACTGTAGACAGAGACTTCATGAACCAGGGATGTGCACTTGTGCATGGCAGCCACTCCCACAGCATGCCTCATACCTGCTGAAACTACCACCACCCCCTAGAATACATGTGTTCTGTCAACCTTCAAGTGCACATTTCCCTCACAACCGGTCAGAAAACCTGTGAGTAGGCATTAGGTCTCTCTAGAACTAGAGGGTTGTGGATGCGACCCTGCAGGTGTAAGAGGGAAATGCGATTCCCCTTGATGCATGCTGCATAGTTATAAATCGGTGGGGGAGAGGGGCTTTGGGTGTAACCCCCCCAAAAAATACATTCAATGACACAGTGATTGCCTACTTCAAGCCATGCTTGTCAATAAACATCTGCTTAGATAAATGCCTTTTAATCTGAATAACAAGAATACTCTATTAATCATTCCTAAATGAGCAATAGGATCAAAACATAGTAACAATACTTTGTAGAGGTAAGGATTGAAATGAGGGGGCGAAGAGGGAGGTGAGATAGGGTAACTGTGCAACAATGTTAGACATATCCATTAAGTAGTGAGAAATCAAGGATATTCACACATTTTGGGCCTCATTACGTCCCTGGCGGTAAGACAACAACGGAAACAACTTCAGCTCAGCAGTCCGTAGGCCTCATTGGGGCCTGGTGTGGAATCATCCCGAGGATGATGGGAGCAAGGGCCAAGTTTTGTGGATAAAGACAGGGGTAGTGCCCCTCAAGGCAGAACAGTGGTGTTCAGATGCTTGCAGAACTCATGTGACTGGGCCCTTTGCATCTGCAGGCATGAATCCTTTGTTCATCTTTTGTTGTGAACATGTCAAATCTACCCTCCTGACAAATCTTAAGAACAATATTAACAGTATGGCACGCTACATCCTCCCACATCCAGGTTGTCAAGCTGAATAGACGTGAGACTTCCCATTTATGATGGAATCATATAAAGGAAACCACAATCAAGCTGACATTGCAAACCAATTTCATTGGCTCTTTTTTGGTGGTAATGCTTGACTATAAACCGCTGACATTCGTTTTAGAATGACAGGCACGTTTTTAAGGCATAGATGCATATGTCAAGGAATCAGTCAACTATATTGTTTGACAGTAAAGAAATACTGAAATGTTAATTACACACTGGTAAACGCAAGAATTGCATGACAGTGGCCCAACCGGTTGCATGACAGTGGCCCAACCGGGCGTCCATTTTTCAGGTTCATGTCATCGACAATAACATTCATATTAAAACAAAAGCATCCGGAAATCATGTGTTTACTCATAATACATGGGAATTAAAATGGCAAGTTAATAAGAGCTAAAGTTAAGTTAACACACAATAAATCAATGCATATATATGTATTCAGATCAACGTTTTAGAAGGGAAATCATTTAATTTAAATAGGTATGTGCCTTCATTACATCTCACCTGGTGTTCATTTTATTTTCACGCATTTCTATTACTTTTCTTCCTAGTCTATCATGCATTTAAACTATGATTTAATGTGCCCTCTTCTTCATAAGTATATCTTAATAACTAATCTATAAATAAATATATACACTAATTGTTACAAATAAACTTTGAATAAACTTTGGAATAGAAAGTATATCAACACTATCATAACAAAAATGCAAGACATCAACAGACATGCTATTTATGTATGTGGTGTTTGAAAGAATGTGAGACAAATGTTCAAGCCATAGCTACTACAACTTTTTTGAGTATGAGCCTACACAAAGAGGCACTCCACGTTACATGATTAATGTGTCTGCTAAGAAAACATCTCGTTCTATATCTGACTTTAAATCGGTTTTGAGAGCTATTGAAGCCTATATCCATATTGGCTTTTCTACATCTCATTTGTAATGTACTATTGCCATTGACCCCCATAAAGTTTGGGGTATATATTCCCGATACTAGTTGAATCATTGGGATGGTCTTTGGGATACAGTCGCTAGTGATGTTATGACTTGTCTTATTGCCAAATGATGGGCAAATAACCTCATTCTGAGCATTCAGATGGTTAGATCCACAATTCATCAGATAATCATTTGAAAGGTTTTTGAGTCATTGTAAAGGAAGTCCATCAAAATGTTCATTGTGTATTTACAAAAAGAACATTGCATATATTTACAAAAATCCTTTAATGTTGTACCGAACCATGCATCACTAGATATTATTTCTTTAGGTAGTTCATTAGGACTGAACATGATCATGATTGCATTCCTATATGTGACTCTGGGGAATTGACCCATCTTATTTCTCAATCTCCTCCCCCCCCACTGTCTGACTACCAACTAATTTCATCCCATCATGGTATCAATGTTGCAGTTACAAAATGCAGCGATCAATGTGAGGTTTGATGTATTTTGAGGTTTAAACTTTGGTGGTTGATAAGGTTTCCCTTGTAACACTTTAAACTCAGGAGAATGCTCTATTAATGACATGTTTGTAAAACACCCAAGGCAGCAATTGGTATGTTACATTGTTGGAATTGAAATAATATTATGCCTCCTATCGCAGTAATTGAATGTGTATTGGCCTACGCCAAGTTGTCTAAAATATCATGTAAATAGACTCTATGGCAAGGTCTTGACCTTAACGAAAAGTAATGTAAGTCGCCATCTTGGATTTAGCCGCCATTTTAGGTTCTCTTGTAATGTGGAAGTCACCCTGAACATCAAAATGGAGGCTGAATAACATTCTGAGTGAGATTCTGACCGTTGTGACCTCCGCACACACGAATAATTAATATGCCTGCAGGCCACTTGTCGGGGTCGCGAACTAAGACCTTGTCCTATCACTGACCTATGTGTAAATGAACAACTGTATCAGCGGAACTGATCAAAATGCATACATTATAGGATTGACCTGGCAAGGAACCCTAGGCCTGATGAATGGTTAACCCCCGAGGGGGTTGGCCAAGGGCTGGATAAAGGATATAAAAGCCCAAGTATTCCGAATGTACGGTCTCTCTACTAATGCATCGAACCCTCGTTGAAGTTCGTTACGTTACTCTGAGAGCCGTATAGCTATCCGTTTGTCAATTGACTTTGGTAACTGTTGTAGCTTTTTAATAAAGCACTTGTATGTCCTTTGTAACCTGTGTTGGTGTGTTTCTTTTGGGCTTCCCAGACTCATATCAATTTTTATGTTTTCACAGTTGGTGCCCGAACAGGGACCCTCAAGATTGATGCCGGCTCATTGGAGGTTGACGCAGACTATCGAACCGGGATCGGACGGTGTGATTCTGCGGGCCCGACCGAAAAAGACGCAATACCTCGGCAGCGCTGTACGATCCGATCCTTGGACGATAGTCGTGTGGTCTGACAAGGCATCTTGACGAGGGTCCATTTTTGAGGCGGGCAGATTTGTCGAAACCACCAAACACAAGGTAAAATTCGTTAGGTAAGTTCTTTGATAAACCGTACGGTCCTCCTTAGGTTTGGTCTGGTGCAGTCATGACCCGGCTCTTAATTTAACCCTGACAATTTGAATTTGGCGTATTGTATCTGCAGACACAATTATTGACCAGGTAACACCAATTTTTTGTGAAATGCCTGGGAAATTGTCTATCTGTTTTAGGGCTCTGTTCCGCAGGGATCGACAATCTTTGGAATTTAGCCGCCCGGCACCACAGGAGGGGTCGCCGGCATGTACTATGTACTGTAAGTATGGCATTGGTAGTATAGTATTTAATGATATTTGGCACAGACAGACCAGACATGCCTCCGAATTTCAGTGGCCAATCAATGGCAGTTTTGAGATATCCCGTATTGAATACCCAGAATCGGTCTTGCTAAAAAAGAAGGCTAGACCTGCAGCCTTTGATGTTTTACAGAAATGGAAAAAAGAAGCTTTACAGCAGCTTAATAGTAGGGATAAACATGCACGCCGTCATAAAACAAATGCCGAAAAAGCGTTGTTATATGATAAAGAAAAACATTCAGAATCAGTTAAAAATATGGATAGGGCTTTTTCACTTGGAATCCAGAAAATTTACCCCTCTAAAGATTTCCATGTTTCTGAAGAATTTATTGAAAAATTGTTAAACGAACGCAGGCCTGGTGCCTCTGCGCCACCTCCGTATGATCCTTTCTTGGGCGCTCTGCCCATTCCTGCTGTTGTTCCTGCTGTTATTCCTGTTCCCCCTCTACAACCTATTGTTCCTATTCCTCTAGTTGTTGTTCCTCCACCTATCGCACCGCCCCTTCCTCCTGCGCCGATAGTAGCACCTTTATTAAATTTACCTGCACCTCTGCTCCCGAGTGGTCCCGTATTGACTGAAGTTGATCAAGGTGCAGGATCAAAGATCGTCACTCGTAATACTGTTTCTGCAGATAAGAAACAGGAATTGTTTGCATGGGCTAAGCACTGTATGGAGAAAGGTGATCAAGTTAATGTTTTTTCCACATTATCTAATTTGAAGTTTTCCCGAGAAAAATGTTTTTATCGAAGGTTTGGGGACTCATTTATGTGTGATATGGGATAGATTACAAAATTCGGATCTTCCACAAGGGGTGAGAGATCTAAATGCTTTGGCACTTTCGAGGGTTACAGAGCAGAAAGTATATGGTCATGTTGAAAAATGTTTTGGGTATAGGAAGGACTTTGAAAAGTCACGAGATGAGGATGACGAAGACGATAGTATGTATGTAAAGAAACAGTTCCTTCCGTGTCGTAGATCGGCACCTGAGGAAGTACGAATTTGTACCAAAGATGCGATTCGATGGATCTCGGATTCATCGATTCCGCCAGATGAAGTATATGACACGTATACTCAGTATACAGTAGAAATGCAAAGAAAGGTAATTCAGGTAATGGTACAGTACCTGCAAGAAGAATGTGTAAGAAAGAAGGTTAGTTGCCCCATAGAATTGTTGGGGATTTGTAAAAGGGCTTTTTCGCCCGACACTTCTTCGGCTGCCTTGGCGCTCGACCTGGCTCTGTTGCTTAGTAAGCGGCCGGAGGTACCTATATCTCAGTTGCCTATGAGAGAGGTTCCTCCGACCTTTATCCCAAAGGTTGAGATTCCCGCCAACACTGGGACTGGTGCATCCGCTGTGGATATCCCTGCACATTATGTATCACAATTCGTTCACGTCCCGTTTTCACGACAGGAAGTGAACACTATTAGACAATCAGTTACCGATATCAGGAAAAACCCGACGGGGTTTTACAAAGAGATAGAGTCCGTTTTACAGTCCTCTGTGTTCACCTTAAGTGATATTGACTTGCTATTCCCTGTACTCCTACCCGTAGATGTATGGAAGCAGGTTCGGACAATAGATGATGTGCCAGGGTTGGGAGATACGTGGGCTAATATGATTAGGATTGATGGGGAAAGACCAGCAGGTGAGAAACCACCACAGGTAATACTTACTTTGCCTGATAGAATTGTCGCAAAATTAAAAACTATAATTCCAGAGAAAATAATTATTTGGGACAAGCTTACGGCCAGTGTTCAAGGGAAAACTGAAGGCGCCACCGAATTCTTTAATAGATTCGAGCAGGTATTTTCTGACTTCAGTGGGCAGGATTTGGGTATAGAGTCTGGGAAAAGGTTGTTTGTGGACAAATTTGTGCGTGGATTGTTGCCCGACATCCAGTCACAGATTATGTCCTCTGAGAGCGCTTGGCAGGCAACATCTCAATCTGAGGTTTTGCACATGGCTCAGTATTATGAGAACCGTGTTAATAATGAGAAGGAGAAAATAGAAAAGAGGAAGGGAGATTTGAAAACCAAAGTATTATTACAACAAATTGTTAGAAACCCCAGAGGAGGCACGACACAGACCAGAGGTCAGTATGTCCCAAAAGGAAATGCTCCTTTGAGTTCTGTGAATATTAATCAATGTGGTTATTGCCACCAGGAAGGTCATTGGCGAGCACAGTGCCCCGTCCTTCGACAAAGGTCAAACAGTGCGTTTGGGAGTATGGGTAGACGACCCAGGGGCCGCCCTGGAGCAGGGGGCCCTGATAGAGGTCAGTTTTTGCAAGATCCTCAGCAACCTTTTTCACGGGAAAATCAGACCTCAAGTGTGGACTCGAGGAACATATTTGATCACCCTTCTGCTGCCTACCTTTCTGAAGAGCTTCCTTCTGACGATACTCTATTTCATTAGGACTGCCCGAAGCAGGGTTTGGAACCTTCACCTATTCTCGTTAATCAGAAAGGCCCCTACGTTGAATTATTAGTGGGGAATAGGAAACACCAGTTTTTGATAGACACTGGAGCACAGAAGTGCTCCATTGATCATTCTCGGGTTCCAAACATTCCACTGTCAGGGCAAACAAATGTTTCCGTAGGGTTTTCTGGTATACCAATTGTCTGTCCGGTTTCTTCACCGGTGTCTGTTTCTTTGGGTCCCTTTACGGACCATTGCCCTTTTCTTCTGACTTCGAACTGTGGAGAGAATTTGCTGGGGTTGAATTTGGTAAAGAAATTGAATGCAGTAATTCATTGTTCCTCTGATGGAGTACGGCTGACGGTTTCACCACAGCAACTTCCTAATTCTCAGTTTCTGATTCGACCTTTACCTCCTGAGTTTAGCATTGTCCCGGAATGTTTATGGGCGATTGATGACAATGATGTCGGGGTACTACAGATTGAGCCCGTTAAAATAGTTTTGAAACATGGAGTTAAACTACCACGCATTCCGCAGTATAAAATATCAGTTGAGGGCGAGCGTGCTTTAAAATGCATTGTCTCCGATTTTGTGCATCGTGGGGTGATCGAGGAGATCACAGGTAGTTTGTGTAACAGTCCGATCTTGCCTGTATATAAGAAAGGCGACAATGCAATCCCATACCGGTTCATAATTGATCTTCGTGCTATTAACAGAGTTGTCGCCCCACAATTTCCAATCGTGCCTGATGTAACGACGATTTGACAATGATCGCTGCTACGGCTACGCACTTTAGCGTTGTGGATCTAAAAAATGCTTTCTTTAGCATTCCTATACATAAGGAAAGTCGATATTTGTTTGCTTTCACATTGGGGGGACGCTCATTTACATTCACTAGGGCACCTCAAGGCTATACTGAAAGTCCAAGCATTTATAGTAGAGCTTTGAAAGAGCAGCTCGACACCCTTGAGTTGCCACCTACTTGTACACTGCTTCAATATGTTGATGATTTGCTTTTGGCTGCAGACTCTGAAAGTGCTTGTAAGGAAGGCACTATACTGTTGCTTGTTCATCTAGCAAAAAATGGTCATAAAGCTTCGCTCAAAAAATTTCAATATTGTTGTCAGGAGGTCGCCTATTTACGGTACCTCCTGTCAAAGGAGGGGAGAAGATTGACACCTGAAAGAATAAAACACATTTCTGGCATGTCTGTTCCAAATACACAGAAGGAAGTCAGAGCCTTAATAGGTATGGCTTCTTACTGTAGGTTGTGGATCCAAACTTTTCGCTAGTGATAAAACCGATGTTGGCTTTGACGAAGAAGGGCATTTCTCTGCCACTGCCATGGAAATCGGAACATCAACGATCATTTGAGCTTCTCAAAACCGCGTTATGCTCTGCACCGGTTCTGGGTACTCCAAATTATGACAAGGCCTTTGTGTTGTTTGTGCATGAATGTGATGGATGTGCCTTAGCTGTGTTAACACAGGAACACGGAGGGAAGAATAGGCCGTGCGGCTACTACTCCTCCGCCCTTGATCCTGTCGCATGCGCTTGGCCAAGATGTTTGGGAGCTGTCGCTGCTGCTGCCGCGTTTGTAAAACAGAGTGAGGGAATGGTCCTAGGCCATGATTTGATTTTGATGGTACCTCACTCTGTAGATATCCTATTGAACAAAACCCAAACGCAACACCTCACCTCTGCACGGTTAACAAGGTATGAATTAATTCTGTTTGCCCCGCACATTCAAATTAAGAGGTGTTGTGTTCTTAATCCGGCTGAACTCTTACCTTTCCCACAAAACACTGTTTGCGGTGACGAAGAATTACATGACTGTCTGTATACCACTGAACAAGAAACAAAGGGAAGGATAGATCTTATAGATACTCCTTTGGACAATGCAGAAGGGGAGCTGTTTTGTGATGGCTCCTGCTTCAAACTTTCAGATGGTACATCTACAGCTGCTTACGCAGTTACTACATTGAGTAAAGTTGTTGAAACTAAGAGAATTCCGCATAACTCAGCGCAGGCCACAGAGATTATAGCATTGACCCGAGCTTGTGAACCCTCCGAAGGGGGTATAGTAAATATATATACTGATAGCCAGTATGCCTTTGGGGTGGCTCAGAACTTTGGGAGGCTCTGGTCGTAAAGAGGGTTCCTGACCTCACATGGGACCAAGATTCAGCATGGCCCATTCATAGTGCAATTGCTCTCGGCACTCTCGCTCCCTAGGCAGTTAGCGATCATGAAATGTGCAGCACATCGTAAGGTCATAGATGATGTGGGAAAAGGGAACACCTTTGCGGACCTGATAGCCAGGCAAATGGCTACAGACTTTAGCACAGACATGTATGTGCTAAGGGAAACAAAAGATGCCTATGTAATGGATGAAGGTATTGGGTCTGTGCGGGATATTCAAACTGATGCTACAGTAGAAGAGTCTAAAAGGTGGGCCAAAGGAATGGGGAAACTAGATGATGATGGGTGTTGGGTGGATACATCTGAAGGAAAATGGTTGCTCCCTGATTCATATGTACTGGCAATGGTTACAATGGCACATGGTCCTACACATGTGTGTGCTCAGCAGATCACGAAAATGTTAGAACAAGTTTGGGTGAATAACATGGTTCTGGAGACTGCAAAACGCCATGTTCGAAACTGCATGATCTGCTTACAGCACAATGTGGGTAAGGGGACAGTAACTCCAAGGGGAAGCTTTGAGCCCCCTTCTGTTCCCTTCGAGGTCATTCACTTTGATTTTATTGAGATGGAACGGTGTAACGATCTGAAATATGTCTTGTAATTATTTGTCCCTTCAGTAAATGGGTCGAGGCTTTCTCCGTTAAAGATGCTACCGCCATGACCACTGAAAAGATTATGGTAAAAGAATTCTTTCCTCGATTTGGGCTCACAAGGGTAATTTGGTCGGACAATGGTCCTCATTTTGTTGCAGCAGTAATTTTGCAGATATGCACAGCATTACATATTGAGAAACGATTTCACTCAGCTAGACATCCTCAAAGTGCTGGGTTGGTGGAAAGACACAATGGTATCTTAAAGAATAAGCTTGCAAAAACATGTGCCGATACCAAACTGAAATGGCCAGATGCCTTACCTATTGTATTATTGGCTATGCGTACCACACCTCAAACTAAGACTGGGCTTTCTCCATTTGAGGTAGTGATGGGGACACCTGCTAACATTTGGGGTCTCCCAAAACCTAAAACCCTGAGAGAGGTGGAAAATGTATTGCTTGTAGTCTACTGTAACCAGTTAACTAAAAACCTGTATTTCATTTATCACCAGGTGTATTCGGCTTTACCTGTACGGTTCACGGGCCCAGGACACGATATACAGCCTGGAAGTTGGGTCCTAGTGAAGGCCTACGAAAGGTCTTCCTGTCTCGCTCCTCGTTGGAAGGGACCCTACCAGGTGCTGTTGGTCACCCAGACAGCAGTGCGGGTGGCTGGGAAGAAACACTGGATCCACGCGACGCATGTCAAGAAACTTCCTCACCCGGCGCCACACGTTACAGAAGAAGCAGATCCCCTCGCTGATTCTACAGTCCCTGATCCTGGAGTAGCAAACAGCGCTGTGAGTGCGTCGGAGAATTTCTCTGAGCCCGTGGAGCTTGGGGAAAAGTCCATTTCGTCTCCGCACTCTTTTGAAAAATCACTTCCGGAAAACACTGTTTCAAGTTTTCTTTTGTATAAGAAAGTTTCTGTTGAACAACAGGAAGAAAAGGGATTCTGCTGGCTAGGGTAGGGAAGGACTAAGAAATCACGCGACCTTAGCGTCGCCAGCAACGAACATTTGGGTCGTCGATTGAGGAACTACAATGCCTGCCACCTCCACTGCTGCTCTCCGCACTGGACTTGTGAGTAAGGGGGTGACCAACTTGGACAATGAACAATGTGCCTGGGCCCCGAAAACGTATTGCTGTGTTTTGATAACGATAATTGTTATTTTTGCAATTACTGCTGTAGGACTTTGGTACTTTGAAGAAATCTATCCTCTAAAACCTCTACTACCGACCGAGATTGTACCAACTGCTTTGACTCCCTCTGTACACCTTCACACTCTGTCCCCTAGAGACTCCCAACATAGACAAAAGTATCATAATAACACTCTAATGATATTAATGAATGTAACGCATGCCATTTTTAATAAGAGTAATTGTTGGATTTGCACTCATTTACCGCAACATGGGAACAAAGGGCTAGGATGGTATATTCACCCTTTACCTTTAACGACTGCTTGCTATGCCTCTCTTAGAGCACTATTCTTTGGCCGTTGGAATGACAGCATCTCAGGGAACTTTGATGGAACTAATTTGAATGATTTCGAGAAACGTGAATTAACTCCCCTGGGATGCTCGCTTTTTGCGAATAGAAGTAAACCTAATGTCGCTTCTATTAGGCCGTGTGATAAACTGTCTCTTCCTTTTCAAACTTTGATTTCCTTTAAAATGGCTCCGATAGGCAATAAGGACGCTGTGCCTCCTTCTTACTCTATAAATCATAACCCTGATTCGGTCCCCTTTTGTGTACAAAGAAATGGCACTCGGCCAATGGGAGATTTTGAAGGTTGTATGAACACTGTAAATTTGACTGGAGAAAACAGGACTCTGTATGTAGGGGGGCCCGTTTATTTTGTTTGTGGTAGTTTAGCATTTCCCTGGTTGCCCAAGGATTGGCAGGGAACCTGTTATTTAGGAATCCTGTTACCCGGGGTATTTGTAGCTAGTACATTGGAGGTTTCTAAGGCTCGCCCAGGGCGGGACAAGAACGGAGATACCCCTGGGCAAGTATTGGGAGATATAGCAAAATCAGTTGTGCCCTTTTGGGGACAAATAACAAACTCCGAGAACATTAGGGGATTAGCAAGGGTACTGGAGAGAACGATCAACCGGACCACGGACATACTCTACAATATGACACTAGAACAAAAAGCAATAAGATTGGTAGCACTCCAAAATCGGATGGCATTAGATGTCATTTTGGCAGAACGAGGTGGAGTATGCAAATTGGTGGGGTCCGCTTGCTGTGTTTTCGTACCAGATTCCTCGCCGACAATTTTTAAAGCAATACAGAACTTGCATATTCTTAGTTCTGAAGTACATATCCCTGTAGGAGATTGGAATCTTAGCACCTGGTTCTGGGATTCTTTACGATCTTGGGGTTGGAAGGTGCTTTCTGTTATTCTGGTTATTTTGGGGATCCTGCTATTCCTTTGTTGCTGTTTTCAATGTCTTCCGAGTATATGTGGAATGCTAGGGGGATGTTGTGCCCAAGCAGTGAGCACAATAGGGCATAGAATATATGCCCCAGATACAGCATCCAAAGAGTTTGTGTTACAAGAGGTTTTGATGAACGACCTAATGGCTATAGATATTACAGACAATGATTCAGGATGTATGGGTGACAATACATGGAGTTATTTGCAAAAGTATTAGAAATGATACTTAGCACTTGGCATAGGCCAAAAGGAGGGTCTGTTGGAATTGAAATAATATTATGCCTCCTATCGCAGTAATTGAATGTGTATTGGCCTACGCCAAGTTGTCTAAAATATCATGTAAATAGACTCCGCGGCAAGGTCTTGACCTTAACGAAAAGTAATGTAAGTCGCCATCTTGGATTTAGCCGCCATTTTAGGTTCTCTTGTAATGTGGAAGTCACCCTGAACATCAAAATGGAGGCTGAATAACATTCTGAGTGAGATTCTGACCGTTGTGACCTCCGCACACACGAATAATTAATATGCCTGCAGGCCACTTGTCGGGGTCGCAAACTAAGACCTTGTCCTATCACTGACCTATGTGTAAATGAACAACTGTATCAGCGGAACTGATCAAAATGCATACATTATAGGATTGACCTGGCAAGGAACCCTAGGCCTGATCCCAAGAATGGTTAACCCGCGAGGGGGTTGGCCAAGGGCTGGATAAAGGATATAAAAGCCCAAGTATTCCGAATGTATGGTCTCTCTACTAATGCATCGAACCCTCGTTGAAGTTCGTTACGTTACTCTGAGAGCCGAATAGCTATCCGTTTGTCAATTGACTTTGGTAACTGTTGTAGCTTTTTAATAAAGCACTTGTATGTCCTTTGTAACCTGTGTTGGTGTGTTTCGTTTGGGCTTCCCAGCCTCATATCAATTTTTATGTTTTCACAACATGGCAAATCTCATTTTGAAATGTCAGTCTCACTGCATTCCATCATACTCTGACCATCTCACCATAAAGACAACTTGTCAGTCATCAACAATCTAACAAATAATTTTGCAGTTTACAAAAGAACTCCTGTAATGTTTAAAGCCATAAACAGTGATATGATTTGATTTGGCATTTATAACGCGTCTGTACACAAGTGTTTCTAGGCACGATTGAGAAAATTGATGTTGAGAAATCCCCCATGAAAATATGTTATGTTAGCATAGACCCAAATGGGCTATTTCACAAGAATGAGAGCACAAGCCAGAATATCCAATAAACGTGTATTTGTATATGTATTTTATTGTGCTTCTATAGCACCTTACGCCAAGGTGTTTTACAAAAGTTTATAAAATGGTACAATAATAGTCAAGCTAGCAAATAACTTTGTTTTTTATTTTATCATTTGAAGCGCGGACCTAACTCAAGAGCAGCACAGCACTGTACGGAGTGTAGGTAGCTGGCATTTGGGCTGATGTATTCAAACAGTATTGCAGTACTATTCGGTCTGTGTGTCAGTATGTGCATTCATTGGGATTAGTCCTTGGTCAGGTGTTGATGAAAGAGCTATGTTTTGAGAGATTTGCGAAATTGTAGAATTGTGGGAATATTCGGAGCCGACACTGGGATCAAGTTCCAAATGCTGGGTGCATGACAAGAGAAAAGGATACAACAGAGAAGAAAAAGAACAAAAGAAACCATCAAGAAGAAATGAACAGATGATCAAGATAAACAGTCAAAGTAGAAGTCAAGTAACATGAATGCTTGTTACAAGACACAAAACCAGACACCCTGACCCCAACAAAAAATGTACTTTGGGGGAAGCAGATATTATGATTTAAATCAATATATGTGTTTATGTAACATAAGAAGATACAGACTTACTTTACACCTGCATAGCTGGAATAAGGCAGGGCGCTGCAGCACCATCAGGACCACGAGAAAGCAAGAATAATACGCAGAAGACAAGATGGAATCCAGAAGACATCCATTGACATCGTCGAGTGGCAAATAGGAGCGAAACAGCTGAAAACAGTGAACAGTCAGATGAAGCAGCTGTACGGGAAACAGACAAAGAAAGATCAAGTAAAAAGCCCATGGCATTTAGTGGGAGTGCACTAAGGGGGCGCTGCGTTCAGACTGGTTCAAGTGCACAAAATTGCAATACAACACACAAAATTGCAAAGCACTTGGATGACAGACATTTATCTGAAGAATGCCACAAATGATCTGAATGAGAAGGACCAGAACAATTCAATTCATCATTCCACCATTTTGAAATGGGAACATCCAGTAATTTGTTTTATTTGTTCTACTCTTACGTTGTTTTGTACAGCACTTAACTACCAACCAAGGAGCTTCAAAGCACTTTATAGTAATACACTAAACTCATATGCTCATCACGTGGTATACAGTTGTTCTGAGTTTGTTGATAGAAAAGGCTGACATATGAAGATCATTTAAAGAAATCGTAAGACATCATGTATGTCTTTGCTACATTACATCAATATATACAAGCTTGTAACATCAACTGTGACTAGATTGTATTCAGCAGATCACTGTATGTCTGCTAATCAATTTAGAACATCTGTACTATCCCCAATGCAAGTGGGAAGTAAGTATTAACAAAGCTAAGTGTAACTCAATATATTCTGACATCCATTCTGTAAGATATGAGATTGTAGATATTATAGGTTGTTCAGGGGGACTCCTGGGTACTTTGGGTAATATATTGATGATGGGCATTGTATGATGATCTACATTTATGTAATCTATTATATTAGTGGCCGCTCACCTCAATGAACTCTTCAACCAGCCCTTCGACTCTGCTTGCTTTCCCTCTGTTTTCAAAACAGCCACCGTCACTCCTCGCCTAAAAAAGCAAGGGACTGATCCGAACCTACCGGCTAATTTTTAGCCTGTGTCTCTCCTTCTGAACTACTCCAAAGTGCTCAAAAGGGTTGTCTTCAACAGTCTTACCAACTTCTGAGAGATCCACAACCTCCGTTACCCCCTACAAGCAGGTTTCCGCTCCATGAATGTGTCCAACTTCATCGCCTCTGCTAAGCACTCACACTTATCCTTTATCCTAATTCTCCTTGGCCTGTCTGCTACCTTGACACTGTTGATCAATCCGATCTCCTTAATACTTGCTTTCTCATTGGGACTCGCTATTGAGCCCTTGCCTGGATTGAATCCTACCTTGCATCTCGCCACTTCTCTGTCTCCTAGAGCAACAACACCTCTCAACTCACTCCCCTAACTATTGGTGTTCCACAAGCCTATTTGTTGGGTCCGCTCCTCTTTACACACTACACTTGTCTCAGGAGGATAGCTCAGGGGCAACATGCTCGCCTTGGAAGCAAGATGACACAGAGCAACACAGGTACGATCCCCGGGTCTGCACTTAGAAACCTCTGGGTATTATGCGCGTTATAAATAACCTATCACATAATACCTCTGCACTTCGGGCATTAATCTTCCCCTTTCGGTTCACGGACGACAACCAAATCTTCTTCTCTTTTCCTGTATTCTCCTCTGATCCCTCTATCAAAATGTCCAACTATCGCTCAACCATTAAATATTGCATGGCTTTCCACTCTCTGATATTAAACTCGACCAAAACTGAGGTGCTCGCCTTCCCTGCTAAAAGCTCTCTCGCATCTCTTCCTCTGCCAATCCAGTTCCCACTTCACTCGCTCCCCTACTCTTCTTCAGCTAGAAACCTTGGCATCATCTATGACCCTTCTCACTCCTTCTCTACTTTCATCTCCAAAACTGGAACAGCAGCTCACCTTAACCTCCTATATATTATGGAAATTAGGCACCTCCTTCCTTTATACACTGCCATGCCTCTCTTAACCACTCTTGTGTTCTCTAAACTGGACTACTGTGCTAGCATCCTCTTTGGGATCCCCAACTATGCGTCCTGTCCTTCTATATTTCCTCGCACCGTTACCAGGCTGGATGGCTGATGATGCCAAACAGGGCCTGATTTAAATGTCTTTTCCTGTTTCACTAATCTATCCACGGTATCTATCCTCTTCTATTCAACTCTACAAGTCTTCTCGTAATCTGTGCTCTGCCTACTCGACTACACTTGTGGCTCCTCTCCCTCCCTGTGCTTCCTCTCACTTCCACTCTTTCTCTCGTTTTGCTCCACTTGCATGGAGTTCTCTTCCCCTAGACATCCAAGAAATAGTCCACATGGATTTGTTCAAAACCAAACTAAAAGCCTTCCTCCTCACCTCTGAGTTACCCTCTTTATATACCTCTCATCAACCTGTACTCTAGAACCTCACCCATCATTGTCACATCCCAAGCACAGCTGGCTGTACTGCCTACTTCCACTTACACATGTCCAATGTTGGTTGTCCTTAATCTTTGTATGGTCCATAGTGACACTTTTCCAAAGTCGCTTGACACTTTTCTAAAGCCGCTGGGTGTTAAGAAATGTGAAAAAATTCACTCACTAGTTACTAACATCACATTGTAGATATAGGATAAGTTTTTCTTCTTGATGGCATAAAATACCAGATTGTCTACTTGTTTGTATTGTTCTATATATATGTGTTATTTGTATGGACATTACTTTTCATGCCCTTTTTTTATCATGTGTTAAAAAATAAAAACTGATATATTTTTGATATTTTCCGACCCCATTGTCTATATATATGTTTGAAAAAACAATGTTCCACCTCTTTTCTGTTATTGGTACGAAGCTAATTTTACAGCCAATTACGACATTAGCAGGTAGTTTGTTGTGGGCCCTGGTTGTTTATACTGGTCCATAGTGACTGCTCCATTTACTCCCCTCCACAACCAGGTCCGAATGTCCCCAGTGAATGAAGCTCACTGCTTCCCATCAAATCTGATTTTTTATCTATTGTACTTTCTTTTGTGATATAAAGAGCATTGTTCCTCCGGTTTATAAATTAATTAATATAAATAATACATATACCCTATGACAATAGACCTATCTGACTACCATCCATTTAGTAAACCATCAATTAATTAATGTAAGCACCATGACAAACTGCTTGTTAATTGTTCATAATGAGTGCTCATGTAATTTCCTGTCAATTCCTAGGATAATTCTTCCTTTTCATCACCACCATGTTAGTTACCTTCTAAACGATCTGAAATTACAGGAAAGGAAGTGTTACGTAATTTGTCTAATACACAACTCTCAGTCTGTCTCACGTTATATGGAATGCAAGGATTCTTCCCATGTGGCTCACTCTCCAGTCTCTCACAATCATTCCAGACCAGTGTACACAACTGATCACTGCCATTGTCTGGAGGAATGTGGAGGATACATTATGATTTTCTATGTACCTGTCCAGGCTCGAGCATGTGACCTTTAGTTCAGCATGAGAGCATCATCACCAGTAGATGAAATAATCTGACGCCTATCATGCACATCCTCTATGCGTGCAGTGGACGCTGCAAACATTGTATCCTCTGCCCTGTTATGTTCAATCTCCCACATATTTTCAAACAGGTCAATATGTATTTTCGAAATCAAATTCCTATGATTGTGAATTGTGAAACGGACAGAAGTTCCATTCCTAGAATTCCTGTTCCCTTAATGAAAAAGTCTGAGCCCCTCTAAAAGGTGCATGCTGTTACTGGTCACTCCCCAAGGTCTGTAGTCAAGCTTGATGCCTCCCCTTCCAAAGACCAGTGTGGGTCACTTTCACTTCATGAATTCTTATTCTGATTGAAAATAATGGCAAAAGTGAAGAGTCTTCTTTTATCATTATTCTGTTTGTCTTACAAGAATGAAAAACCATGCACAAAAGCATATTGCCACCTGTGTGGGATGGAACATGAACTTTACTTTAAGAGCAATCATTTCAATGAAACACTTCCTACTTTGTTTGAATCAGACACTGCATATGGTACTATTAACATCTCTCTCAAAGTTCTCATTGAATCACCACCTCACTATACCAAGCGTACATTACAGATGGTTACCTTACAAGTTTCACTTTACTTTCAATCACCTTTTTACAAGCTTTTCACAAGCTTCACACCTGTGATAACCTTAGTCTGCCTCAGAGTGCATGAATGTTTAGGCAATTCTTCTCTTATGTTAACCCTTTTCCTAGGAAGAAAGTCCCAATCTCTTTATTACTCTCTTAAAGTACAAAATGTTCAATGTTTACAATTACGGCTGGACCAAAATTCAGAAGCTAATGAATATCTATTTAACATATCATTTCTTTTATAGTGGTTTGGTCATTATGGAGGACCATCATAGCAATAATAACCCCGCTATAACAATCCCATCAAATTAACTGGACAAGGAAACAAGCTGTTTCGATCACAATATTTTCTTTTTATTTAAGATATTAAACAGTGACATATAAGTGACATATAGGTGGTACCTTAATGTACAATGCTAAGGATGTCACCTCACAACACTACAATTCTAACAACAATGAAGATGTTCACATGGAGGCATATGCTCTTTTGCGGCATCATTATTTATATTTAACATCAAATGTCCTGTTCAGTTTACATATTCACACCAACATCCATACATGCAAATTAAATGGCTATTCTCGAAAATGTACTAAAATATTTTGCAATGGAATTAATATTCTGAACAATATATTTGAAAAGCAAATGACATTAATACACACACACCATGATCAGCAAAATCAAATGATCATATCAACAAATGAGCCGTGTATCCTTAATGATTCTGGAGCAAAATAACAGATGATTCAGACTAAACAAATTAGAAGTGTAGGAAAAGCATTACATTGTGGTATGCATTCAGATTTCTACCTGGAAATCATTGTACTGGGATGAAATGATACATTAATTCATATCAATTAAAATATTTGTGTTTTGTAGTTGTGAATAAATGAAAGTCAATGTTTCAAATGGTTTTTTTTAAAAGGAAAGAGACACTTACAAATACTTAAAATCGTTGAATGCCAGGTTCCTAAAATTGGCTTTTCAAACAAAGTCCCCCTGCCTCCATTTTGTTGCTTGGAGAATTATTCTACTGCATGACGTGCATTTATAAAACAGCAGTTTGAGAACATCAGGGCTTTTGAATTCCTTTACCAAACCAATGAAATTGATGGTCATTATTCACAAAGTATAAAATCTAGAATTACTTCATGGTATGCCTTTTGCTAATTAAATTAAGACAAAGTGAAATCTGGATTCAGTCTCCAGTGGGAGAAATTGTACAAAATGTAACATCCCTTTATCTAAGGCCTAATGGATCAGGTACACATTCTTTCTGGGTATACACTACTTTCTAATGTCAATGGTTAATGGACCTCTGTAGTCATCTGTTTCTGAAAAGGCAGTAACTTCTCACTGAAATAGTCATTTGTCATTGTAATGATATGATAGGTTATTTATAATGCTCTTAATACCCAAAGGTTTCTAAGTGAAGACCCAGGGACCGAACCTGTGATGCTCTGTGTCGTCTTGCTTCCAAGTCGAGCACGTTGCCCCTTAGCTATCCTCCCAAAACTCAATGATTTTCTACAAATTATCTTATAAATACAAGACCATATTTGGGCTGGGTGTGAGCTACAATACATGCAGTTTAGTGTATTTCTTAGTTTGAAACCTAGACACAGCTTAAATAAACAATTATGTTATGCTTATCTTCAATGCATTGATCTAATTGGTAGGTAAATCAAGGTCTGCAAATGTTGTCTATTGAGAGCTGACCAACAGATGCCGTGCACAATGTTTGTATTTTTAGTTTAGCTGAAGTTCAACGTTTTAAAATGTACAGGATCTCAATCCTGCACAAAAAGCTTTCAAACTGCTCAATTGTGACCATTCCTGATTCTAATAATAACTCAACAATACTTTTTTCTATACACATATAACTATAATTCTGGTATGAGGGGAATGAGTGTTATGTTTCTGTATAAACATCTGAATTATGTTGTCTTTATTTCACATGAATCCCCACATGTTTGATGTTGTGTCCCTTAGTCCAGAACAAATTACCCATAACCCATTCCAGAGTAGGTATTGTTTGGCATTAATCCAAATCCCAAATTCCCCTATAACAATCAATAAACTACAAGCTCATACTGAAGACAGAAACAGTAGACTTGGAGTATATGCTGATTCTTAATCTCACCTACGTACATTTTAGTTTGTGTATTCAGTAAATCTTAGCCTGGAATCCATCACCCCGGAGTTGTTTATTCTTCTTCTACTTCTTCTTCTTCTTCTTCTTCTTCTTCTTCTTCTTCTTCTTCTTCTTCTTCTTCTTCTTCTTCTTCTTCTTCTTCTTCTTCTTCTTCTTCTTCTTCTTCTTCTTCTTCCTCTTCTTCTTCTTCTTCTTCTTCTTCTTCCTCTCTTTGTCTTTCTCATTATCTTTCCCTCTCACTCTGTCTGGAGTCTGACACCCTGCATTCTACGTAAAATGCATGTACAATTTAATTTGGCCATTCCCAGATTACATGAACTTTGGTCATCATTCAAGACTTGAACATAAGCTTGTCAACTACCATACCAATACAAGGGATGCAAAATTCTAAAACCACACCATTGTTCAATCTGGTTTTGCACATTGTATGTCTGGTCTGGTCTCCAGCCTCTCCAGCCCTCTAGTTTGATAAGCAGTGTTGCCTGGAATTCATCTAGCATTGATACTCTACCGAATGGTGGACCCAGTCACCACTCTAATAGTGGAGCCAAAGTTAAGTACCTTTCACTTTTTTCATAACACCCTGAGAATAATGCATGTGCCTCCACTCTGCCATTTATACGGTCAAAGGAAATTCTTGAGGCCCATCTAAACTAGTTGTCAAAGACCTTGGGAAATGACTAAATGATTACAATAGCTGCCCAGAAACATCCACTCCTGGAGTAACTAAGACACTGACCTATTTTACATTCATGGAAATCTCTCGCTGAATTCCTGGGAAGTCACCATTCTTCTGAACCCCCTAGAGCTCCATTTACTAGTTCCTTTACTCTGCATTGCGAATGTCATTCAATGCAATGTAATGAACTATAAAAGTGTGGTCATACTCATCCATTGACCAATCTGAAAATAAGCAGGGCCAGGAACAGTTCCTGCAGTGTATGCTATATTTGTAATGTACACAGATTTGCTCCCTGCCTGTAATTTAAAAACACATGTTAATAACAGGATTGTTAGATTTAACCAAAAGGATTCTACTAAGATTCCTTCTAGCTGAAGCCATGTTGGCTTTATATCATCGTCCCGACACCTGAACTATCCACCTGCCTGAGAACATAGGATTCAAGATACTGTCTCAATATTGGAAAATCTACAACCCCCAATGGGTTTAGTTGCTCACAGTTGACTAAATGTTTTCTTATCTCTTTCCACAGAAAAAAAGGAATGCAATCAATTTACAATTCTTTTCTTTAAAAGATACTTTTTGGATTGGTAAAGTAACAATTGGCAGGGGACATACAATACATGGAAAGAACATAACCCATTATTTATACGGGTGACCCTTTTTCCTGAAGGTGCAGATATTTTTTACAGATAAACTATGCCTTCCGAGTGAGTGGGGCTTCTAATATCCAATATATCCAATTCCACTGACGTGGATATTTCCATATGTTTTCTATAACTATCCGGGACTTGCTTGAACTACATCAATGTAGTGGTCATGGGGGCCACAGCAGATTTTCATCTGCGCTTCCCCAAGCCCCCCACTACATAGCCCTAGTTGACTTAACTTAGGTTCCTTCCTAGTGGTCAATTGTTGTGGTATAATTACAACTTTCGTATAGTGTGACACTAATTCTCTCACTGACCCTGACTGGCTTCGACAGAATTTATTTGGTGGACATGTGGGCTGGAGCAGATTTCTATCTGCGCTTGCCCCATGCCCTCTACCATATGGCCCCAGTCAGCTTTTTCTTCTTTTTTTGTGGTAGATGTTCAACCTGCCCATCTCTACTTATTTGCACATACGAGGCATTGAATGCTGAACTAAATGAAAATGGCTTTTTGAATGAAAGCCCATAATATTGAATACCAAACTAAATGAGATCTCCTAGTTGATTAATGAAGGAATGAGTGATATTTTATTTATATCGCGCTCGTACACAAGTGTTTCAGAGTGCGACCAGGCCAAAGGGAGGGGAACAAGGGAGAACAAAAAAGAAAACAGCGATCTTACTAGGCCCAGTGACATTTAAGAAAGCGCAAGTGCATTGAAAAGGGAAAACGGTGGAAGTTTATGGAGGGGGAGGAGAGGTGGAAAGTGCAGAACAGAGGAGAGAACATAATAAATACAAAATAAAATAAATAGATAAATGAAGGCAAGAACAAATGATTTTGAGTATCAAACGAACACTTGGAAGTTAAATGGACAAATGGTGAATGTCAAATTGTTTATCAACAAGTATTCAAATTATAGTAATTGACAAATTGAACAAATACTTAAGTATTCGAACTACAAAAGTGAAGCAACAGCATTTTGAACAGAGTTACAGCAAGTGGAAAATTGCACAAATAATTAAGTATTCGAATTACAGCAAGTGGCAAATTTTACAAATACTTAAGTATACAAATTAGAAATGTGGGGAAGATGTGTGATCTTATGGCAAAGTAAAGAATGATGCAGAAAAGGGTTGAATTCACCAAAAAGAAAGACAATACCAGGGAGATCTCTATTATAAAGATCAGAGTCATCCTAGAGCAAGCCAAGCAGAAGCATAGGATTCCTGATTGTGTGACCTGTAATGGGTGGACCGTGTAGTCTGATAACTGCGCCTGGACCAGGGGAACCCTAAATGATGACCAGCAAAGAAAATTGCAAGTAAGCCACTGAAAAATGTTTCTACTAGTTGAGAAGGCAAGCCCAAAGGCAGATCAAGTGAACCTGTTGTTTTCCCACTTTGGACATTGAACAAATGACTTTAGAAAAGATACTTCATTGAAGTCTTGTAGAAGGGAACCCTGGGACTTGAAGGAACTGAGAAGTGTTATCGTGGGGAAGGGATATCTCAAGATCTTCTTTTTGTGTGTGCTATACCATATTGAACTTGGGGAAGGGAACCTCGAGGTTTGGTGCGATTTTGGTTAAACACACAGCTCTTGGAACTGTATTGCGCATGAAGTAGAAGGCCCAAGAAGAACCTAAGCTGGGAGCAGCTGAGACTTTACTTTTGAACACTATTTTGGTTAAGAAGAATCCTACATTTAGTTTATTTTTAGATGTGAGGGCAAGCATAGGTTTTGGACACAGGCAGAACTTTGATTTAGAATTATAAACACAGACTTAGTTATAGGGCAGGTTAGGCCTTATACCATCCTGACATTTTAAAAAAGCTCTTTTGAAACTTGAATTCTGCTGGATGTGTCATCTCTTGATACCACGCCCCTCTCACAGTACCCAGCACAATGACCTCCAAATTATCGTGTGGGACTGCACCTGGTATTTGGTTGCAGTTCTCTACGCATGAGAAACATTTCCCTTGGCAACAAATAATTACCCACTGTGGGTGCTGATCCACTGTTTCTTAGTGTCAGCAGAAATTCAATTTTACTGTGCTGTAGCCTTTCAAACACTTAATAATAATGGTTGCTATCAAGTCTGCCCTGGACCTGCTAAAACATGGCTATACTGTTGTTCATTAATACACCTAGACCTTAACCACCTTACACTTATAAGTTACACACATGTGCGCCCCCCGCCCCCATCTCAGGGCACCGTTGAATTTACCCCTCCACACTTTCCCATCAAATGTACAAACGTACAAATGAATCAGTGAGCAATTTTGCACCTACCCTTCTCCTATACTGCACAACTAGTTCCTTCTGCCTTCATGGTCCCTACACCAACCATCGAGGCCCCACCCTTCAAGGCCATGTGCAGACAGACTTAGAGATGCTGCTCCAAGGGAGTTTTTTCAAGGTGACTGGCAAGAGACACATGTCACAGGCCAGCAGGAGACATTTACAAATCTAAAGGTGATGGAAAGGAAACCCTCCAATAATTGTTCAGCCTGCCATGCCATTACAGAAGGGGAAGACAATATGCAAATCAGGTTTGGATCCAAAAGGGGGACTCCAGTGCAAAATGTTACGTCACTTCCCTTCTGCACAAGACAGCTTGCAACCTTAGACATGTTTAGGCCTCATGGGACATCATCAGTGAGGCGCACCATGGTTCTCTAGATAAAGCAGACTCAGAACCCACGTCTGAGATGTTTGGCCTGGACTGCCCCTTTTGTTGTGGATCCAAGCCTGATTTGTGTATGGTCTTTCCCCTTCTTTCATTGAATGCCAGACGTGGGTCTCTGACATAACTCTGGGCAACCCTCCAGACTATCATTTTTCAGTCTGCCATGCCATTACAGAAGCAGAAACACCAGGTGTAAATCAGACTTTGTCACAATGCAAATGGGGCAGCCCCGACAAACCTCTAGGTCACAGGGCCTCAATCAGGCCAGGCATATTTCAGCCTCTTTGCGCATCATCAGTGAGGTGTAGCTTGGGTCTCTAGGCACAACATGCTTGAGGCCTACATCTGGGCTTGCCCAGCCCACTTGGAGTGGACAATTACTGAAGGTGATGGTTGGAAGGTTTCCAATTAATTATAACCTCTGAGGATAGGGGGGTTAACATACAGCCTGAGACTAATATAGGATTTAAACATACAAGTATTGTTAAGTTCAGAACCAAGGGCTTGGTGCACAGAGGTAACCCAAAAGGAAAGTATACTTCTCCATAAACTGTGAGGATCAAGGAGAACAAATGGTTGAGAGGAAGTTACATAGGAACACAGTCTGAATTTGAGTAGTAACGTAGTCCTAAGTTCCAATGCCTTAGTTAACAACAGTTAGTGATCAGGATGTGGTCTTCCTGAACCAGTTGCACAAAGTCACTCACAGCTCCTTAAGGGCCCATCTAGTCTGAAGCCCTTACTGGCAGTTGTTGGCCGGCCATCAAGGATTTCGGCCATTTAGTTTTCAGTTAACATTTGATTTCTTTCCCTTTTGTCCCGGGTCCATTGTCAAGTTGCAGTCATTATTTAGGGAGACCCAGCCAAGGGTGATCTTGTTCATGGAGTTTTATAAGCACATATGGCTTGGGTCATCTGTGAACAACCTGACTCAGATCACAGAGTAAGTCTCTAGTATTTTCTGTGAGAGGTTTCCAAGTTCCACCAGACTCTAAACTACGGCTCCCAGCTAGATAGTCTCTTTCTGCTTCTAGTGATGTATTTTAGCTTTTGGCACTATTAGCATATAGCCCAAGGTCAATAAGACTAGTCTTCATTAGACCTTGTACCGTGGCTGCACCCCACCTTTGGCCCCACAGCTCTTGCTGACTACCTCTCTGCACCCCTTTAGTTTTGGGTCTTCATGGCTTTGCCAATGCTGGTATTCTATGCTCGACTGCTCTGTCCCCTACCACCACATTCTCCTTCTCCCACTTTCTTCTACCTCTGATTTTCCCGTCGTTGCCCTCCCCTGTTCATCTGCAACCTCCTCCTCCTTGTATCTGTCCTTTGCATGTTCCTCCTCTCTACTGCCCCTCTCTCCTGGTATTTCTCTCCATCGTTTCCTTTCCTCTTCAACCGTTTTTCTTTCTGATGGACTTTCCCTCCCTCCTACAGCTCCATCTGTCTCCTGTTTTTTCCTCCTTCCTTCTCTGTTTCACTTTCTCCATACAGCTCTGCTCAGCTCACTCGTCTCTAAACTCCCTCACTCTGGGATTGTCTCTGTCTCGTTTTATAACCATGTTCTTCCCCACCACCCAGTACAACTGTACGCCTCCTCTGTGCCCCTTTGTATTATACCACCGCTGTATATCTGTTTTCTTGTTACCTCTGAAAAGCGCACTGTTGTGTATTGTATTATTGTATACCAATGTAAAGTCCTCCGTTGCTTCTCAAAGCTAGGTCTGCACTCATAAAATACCATAATAATAATAGTAATAATAATAATAATAATAATAATAATAATAATAATAATAATAATAATAATAATAATAGTAATAAGTAATAATAATAATCATAATCATAATAATAATAATAAGTGGTAAAGACCATGTGAATTTAGTTTGGGAAAACCTGTGCTTCTTTATTGGCCTTCACTCAGGTAGTGTTAGCCTCCTACGACACATGAGTGGCAAATATTGTATGTATTGCGTGCGTGGTGTTGGCATGCAGCTCTGCCAGTTGAGTTCTTGTAAGTGGGTGCTGCCATCTTGGAATCACATAGCTCTGGCATGGCAGCCACCTGAGTCCTCCATGGTTCTCCTGCCCGAGGTGAGAATTGATCACTCTCCCTGTGACACTATCCACACTTGTTCACAGTTTTCCTTGGTTCTCCTGCTGCCTGAAGAAACAGGTAACATCACCATTAAATCCGCAACGTAGACTACAGATAACACACTTGTTCACTCTCCATCCCTACTAAAATGTTCTATGACTATGATCCCAATCGAAGTTCACAGACCATGAGGGACTATAATCAACATATTAATACCTTTCATTAGATGTGTCTGGGAGAGACAAGTGGCCCTAATAACAAGGTTGGGAATAGCAGAGAGTGTGATCCACTATATACCCGCTCTAAAATCAGCATCGTGGAGCAGGTAGCTTCCTGCGGCCTTCAGGTTCCTTCAGCTATTTCCTGGCATTACTTTGTCACACACATTAAACCGAAAGGAAACCCCAAGGCTGAGGTGAGGTAAGATGACAAGAAGGCTTTAAGGACCAGTGAATCAGTCTAACTCCTCCCACCACTTATAATACGTGTTGCGGCTTCAGCTGGACATTACTCACCTCACAAAAAGCAATGGAACCACTGAAGTAGGAAAAGCTACAACTTTGCCTGTTAATCATCAAGAAACTATAACCCCCAAGACCATTTCAAACCCTGAGACACAGAGCTAGAGGAAGATAAGGGAGATGCTTCTACAGGCCAGATAAACAAAGATGTCAAGGCATGCAAACTATATAAAGGGCAGCATCAGGGCCCCAAATTAAGCATGCACCCATAACAGAAGACATTTTAACCCTAGTTTCAGCTTTGTCAGATAAAGCATAACAACCCTTAGAGGCCTTTCTACGCACCAAACAAAACAAAAGGAGAATCAGTTTCTATATGAACAGAAGTCCATATGCTACCAACCATAGCATATAACTATTCTATGGCTTTTGCTACCTCATGCACCATGCCAGCTACACTTGGCCAGTCATTCCCATCCACAAATTAACATTTCAGCAACATCATTGACACCCTAAAACATACTTGAACAGCAAACCAAACGTAAACCCACCAGCCCCCAAGAGACATGTCCAAATAGTACTCCTCACTTTTGCCCTACAGACTCCTTCTCTGCCTCAAAGCCAGTGCTGACTTCTTTGTGGCAGTGTTTGCCAGTGCCCAGCACCGCCACATAATTCATAGCCGGGTGGAGCACTGGCACTTCAGGACTGTCTCCTGCTGACTTCCACCCATGCCCCTCCTTCCATCCCCTTCCCTGCTTGACACTTCAGTCAAAGAGGGTCTGCAGCTCTGCTCTGGACTCCCAACAGGAAGGGACTTGGACAGTGATGCACTCTTGACCCCTCAGCAACTTCCTCCATCATCAGTTTTCTGCAGCCTGACAGACAATAAACAAACTTTCTTCTAACAGAATTGAGCCTGGGCTTCACTGCACAGCAGAGTCGTGAGCAATGATTTAAAAAGCAAGATATGTGTAATGGTGCCAGCAATCACCCCCAATTTGGCAAAGGTATATTTACTAATAAATGCCACGAGTCATCTTTTTACTGTGCTTTTGCAGAGTTATATGCATTTAAATGTTAACAGAACTGAAATTCATCAGGTTTAATATGGCCATTACTGGGAGATTTTTGCTTTAAGAAAACTAGTTTGAAACCAGATAAAGTGCTTCGCATGTGAATTTTTATTACAGTTTTTTTGCTAACATTATTCAAGTGTTCATGTGTGCTGCATTGCTTTAAATGGGAAACGGCCAGCTAAGAATCTGTAACTCTTGTATCCTAGACTGGCTAACTCAATGATATAATTTATCAAACTGGGAGCACAAGTTGCACAATATAATAATGAGGTTGTGTGTTTGCAGAGGACCTACATTAATGAAGGGGGCACTGCCGAGGCCCATGCTGTGTGACTATTTTATGTGGCTGAGCAGGCCCTTACAATGCTAATGTCGAAGTCTGGGAGCACAACAGCATTATGGGCTAGTTTGCAGAGGACCTAGATGCATGAAGGGAGCACTGCAGATGCCATGCTGTGGCTATTCTAGGGCAGGGGAGCAGGTGCTACCAAAGCCCATAATGTAACTGTTATATGTGGCAGTCTCATAGCACAACATAACGGCATGGGGAGGATTGCAGAGGACCTGGGTGTATGAAGGGAGCCCTGCAGAGGCCCATGATTTGGTTATTCAATGTGAGGGTGTAAGAACTACCAAGGCCCATTTTGTGACTAATATAGGTGGCAGACATGGTGCATAACATGACGTGGAGAGATTTGCAGAAGACCTGGATGCATGAAGGGAGCACCGCAGAGGCCCATGCTGTGTCTATTTTATGTGAGCGAGCATGCATTACCAAGGCCCATATTGTGACTATTATATGTGGTCGTCTCCGAGCACAACATGATGGTGGGAGTTTTGCAGAGGACTTAGTTGTATTAAGATGGCACTGCAGAGCCCATGCTGCGGCTATGTTATGATGGGGAAGCTTGAAATGCTAAAAGCCATGCTTTGCCTTTTCTACATGAAGAGGGCATGTACTGCTCAGCCACATGCAGTTCATTTTACATTAGAGGGACACTTGCACTGTGGAGGCCCATGCTATGCATGTTATGCATGTACAGAGCTTAAACTGCCACTGTTTATACCACTGTGTCTGTTCTATGTGAGTGGAGCATGGCTACAAAGGCCCATGCTTTGTACAGGCAGGGAGAAGGCACTACAAAGGCCCATACTGTAATGATTTTATGTCGGGTGAGATTGCTCCGCAGAGGCCCATACAGCCCCTGTTTTGCTTGCAGGGAACTTACACTTTGGACACACATGCTGTTTTTAATAAGGAGAGCGTTCACTCCTGATGTCATTCCCATGACAGTTCTCAGTGAGTGAAGTTTGAAGGGGATGAACTTCTAAGGACAAAAACTATTGTATGTGAGGGGAGCTTACACTGCTGAAGCCTATGCTGCAACCATTCTATCTCATGGAAGCTTGCACTGCCGAGTCCCATGCAGTACCTATTTTGTATGATGAAAGCTTGCACTGCTGCTTTCCGGTTCTGTTACGAAGGAAGGTTGCCTCGCACCAGTACACCACGCAAGTCACTTTTCTATTTGAGGGAAGGTTTCACTGCTGAGACTGATGTTCATTTCTTCTGTGCAAGAGAAGCTTGCACTACTGAAGTTCATGGTTATTTGTGAGGGAAACATTCACTTCTGCATCTCACGTTGACATAGTCTATTTGAAATAACATGTACTGCTCTGACCCATTCTGTATCTGATCTGTTTGAGAAAATACCCTTCTACTAAGGCCTATCATGACCTACTCTGTGAGGGAAGCTCACGTTGACCCATTCCCTGTTTGTGTGGAAAACTGTAATGCTGGTAGTTGTTATGCACATGCAAAGCTTATTTTGCTCTTGCACATGATGTGACTAGTTGTTTTGTCATATAATCTTGCAGTGCTGCTGCCCATAATGTGCCAGTTCGTTGTGTGAGAGAGAAACCTGCCCTGACGCCCTACCAAACCCACTGAGGCTACTGCAACATACCTTGAACAAATGTACAAAACATTTTCAAGCATGACGTGGACAACCAGGTCGATCGCCCCTTCCTTCAAAAGTACACTGTCAGGTTGTTAGTGAGGGCTATGCAGCCCGCCCACATCGTTGTGTGGGCAGACCGCCGTTGCGGTCTTAGTTCCCTGCACAAGGGAAGTGACGTTGGGCTAGGGAGGGGGCGGGACATGGGGAAGGCAGTTCCTGTAGGAGTGCCGAATAAAGAGGTTGCACTGTACCCCGGCTCCCGTGTGACTCTGTTCCTCGCGGTTAGGGGACCCGCGTAAAACCCTACATTTGGCGACGAGGCCAGAGGTGCCACGGAGGTCCGCGGTCGAGCGGCGTGGCGCGTCGGCGCACCTCCCGAACACAGGGACCAGGCACGGAGTGCCGAAGAGGGAGGAGGCCCCCCCCCACAAACACCGCGTGGGAGCGGCCGAAGCGGCCGAAGCCGCGGGGGAGCGGCCGCAGTTGCGCTCGAAGAGGCGAACGCGGGCCCGCGGGCAAATTGCCGTTGGTCCCGCCCCCCCCCCGCACATCAACCCGCGATCGGCGGGAGGCCTTGAGACGGGCCGAAGATCCAGGGGACAGTGTCAAGAACACGCACCAGCCCGTGAAGAGGCCAAGGACACGCCATAGCCTGTGAAGAGGCTGCTCACCGCCTACACGTGCTGCGGGCTGCCACACAGCACAACACAAGGCGGCACAGAGGTGCCTGGCGTCCACCACAGTCGCAGTGGACATGTCGGCCCCAGTGAGCCCCGTAGCCTCCTCGTCGGACGGATCCGGAGCCGTGGCTGATGGCCTTCAACAGGCACCAACGTCAGGTACCGCCGCTCACAATTTACCGCTACCGGGCCCCTTTGATGTTAGAGACACATCCAACCTAGGACCCAGATGGGTCATATGGCTCAGGGATTTCAAATTCTACACGGGGGCAATCGGCTTGACCGACAACGCGATGCTGAAAATCACCCTATTCATGACAGTAGGCCCCGCTGTCAGGGACATCGCAGGCGAACTGATGAACGTAGACACGGTCACCTATGCGGAACTACATGGGAAGCTATCAGAATATTTCACGCCCCATACAAACATTGACTACGAGCGCCTCGTCTTTCACACTACGAGACAGGAGAAAGGAGAGTCCCTTGACAACTTTGTGATGCGCCTACGCATCAAGCTAAAGTACTGTGAGTTTCATAGGTACTCAAATGACGAGGCGCTAAGATCTCAAGACATAGCAGGCTGCATCTCGCAGCCGTTCAGGAAGCAGCTCCTCCAAAAGCAAAGGTCCCTCGAGGAAATCCTTGCACTTGCCAGGATGGAAGCAGCAGTTGAGTCGCAGCTCGACAGCCTAGGCAAGGTTACCATTCAACACCCGCCGCTGACGGCTGAGACCATTAACAGACTGCATACGGCGCCCTCACGGGTGGGAAAGGAACAGACGCCACGTGCTACAGATGCGGATTCGAGTATCCGCACGTGGGTGACTGCCCTGCTGTAGGACAAAAGTGCGCTGCCTGTGGCGGAATGGACCACTACAGAGCCGTCTGCAAAAATCCGCCGGGACAGGGACCCAGCAGAACGAGACAACAAGAGAGAAGGAGAAGCTTGCGACATAGCCCACCAGCAGGCAGAGGAGAAGAAGACCAGCCGGGACCCCGGAGAGAAGAAAAACTTCGAAGGAGCTCCTACGCCAGAGACGACAGAAGGCCATCGGACGGATCGAGGCGATCGCAAAGAAGACGGTTCGTCCGGTACATTGAGATGAGATCCCCATCAGGCAGTGAATCCCAGTCATCAGAGGACGATCAACGGAAAAAAGGGTACGTGTGGGCGCTCAATAACGCCACAGCCACCCAACACAGTCCGACGCTCCTGCTACAAATCAACAACACACCAGTGGAATTCCTCATAGACACGGGGGCGACAGTTAATATAATAAGCGAACAGGCGTACAACTCACTCTCCAGCCCCCCAAAGATCCGAAAGGCGTCAGTGGACATATACCCCTACGGAGCCACAACCCCGCTGCCATGCAAAGGAACAATATCTGCATGGTGCGTGCATAAATCGCACGCTGCAAAGATCACGCTACACATCCTAAAGACGGAAGCCAACAGCGGGTGCATCCTCAGTTTTAAGACAGCCGTCGAGATGGGTCTGGTGCACATCCTGTACCAGCTTATGGCCCATAAATACTTCGCCAGACCGGACGCCATCGAGCAAACATTCGCCAACCTATTCAGAGGCCTAGGAAAACTAAAACACAGGAAGGTACAGTTGCACATAAACCCGAAGATACCACCCGTCGCCCAGCACTACAGGGGCATTCCGATAAATATACAACACCAGGTCGAAGAGGAGCTGAACAAGCTAATCAAGCTCAACGTTATTGAACCAGTCTAAGGGCCCACTCCATGGGTGTCCCCCATCGTTCCCGTCCCCAAGAAGTCACCGGACGGATCGATACGCCTGTGTGTCGACATGAGGAGAGCCAACGTGGCCATTGAGAGGGAAAGACACCTGGCGCCCAGGATTACCGACATGATACACCTGCTCCACGGGGCACAGGTCTTCTCGAAACTGGACCTCACCAAAGGCTATCATCAGATTGAGATTGCTCCCGAATCCAGGTACATCACGACATTTGTCACACACCTGGGTCTGTTCCAATATAAAAGGCTCAGTTTTGGGATATCCTCCGCAGCAGAAATTTTCCAGGAGGAAATACATAGAGTCATCAGGCACGTGCCCAACTGCCTGAATTACTCGGATGACGTTCTCGTATTCGGAAAGACCAAAGAGGAGCATGACACTGCTCTCCACAGAGTGTGCGCTGCACTGCAAGAGGCCGGACTAACGCTCAACAAGGCCAAATGCGAGTTCGGGAAAGGCTCCCTACGATTCTTCGGCCACATATTCTCTGACAAAGGGATGCGACCAGACCCGGAGAAGGTGGCGGCACTCAAATCAGCCGCACCCCCAACGAACACGACGGAGCTTCGCTCGTTCCTGGGACTGGCCAGCTATTGCTCCAGATACTTAAAGGACTACGCAACCATCAGTAACCCGTTGCGCCTCTTAACGTGCAAGGATCAACCCTACACATGGTCCACAGACTGTCAAAAGGCTTTTGAGGCGATACGAGATGCCATTTCCAAGGCAGAGGACATGGCGTACTATGACGCCAAAAGGCACACCGAGGTGATAGTGGACGCCAGCCCCGTAGGTCTGGGCGCCATACTAACGCAAATTGACCCACTGGAACCCGCAAAAATATACGTGGTCGCATACGCCAGCAGGAGCCTAACCCCGACAGAACAAGCCTATTCCCAGGCGGAAAAGGAGAGCCTAGCGGTGGTATGGGCATGCAAGTACTTTCACCTGTTCGTGTACAGCAAGGAGTTCACTATCATCACTGACCACCAGGCACTAATCACAATATATGGAGACCCCAAGTCAAGGATGTCGCCCAGAATAGCCAGATGGGGCCTACGATTGCAGGATTACAAATTCATCATCAAGCACCGGCCTGGGAAAGAAGATAATCCAGCGGACTATCTGTCACGCCACCCGACTGGCCCAGCCACACCACAACCATCCATCGCTGACGAATACCTCAATTATGTGGTGCATCACCTACAGCCGTTACCAGTGGGGTGGGCAGACATCATTGCACACTCAGAACAAGACCCGGCTCTACGCATCGTACGACACTGCATACAAGAAGACAGAAGGGCGCACATGCGTCAACAGGCGCTGCACGAATCGGAAGAGGTCCGAGAGGATGTCAAACTAATAGACCATGTCCGGGACGAGCTCTCCATCGTCGACGACCACGTAATACTAAAAGGGTGCAAAGTACTCCTCCCGAAGTCACTGCGCACCAGAACAATCCAGGTAGCACACGAAAGTCACCGAGGAGTGGTGGCCACCAAGAGACTACTAAGGGAAAAAGTGTGGTTCCCCAAACTGGACATGATGGTGGAGGAAATCATAGGACAATGCACGACGTGCGCACAGGTAGCACCGCCTCCGCACCCAAACCCACTCCAAATGTCGCCACTACCGAAAAATGTATGGGAAGAACTGGCGGTGGACTTCTTTGGACCCCTAAGAAATGGTACATACGTGTTAGTGCTAATAGATGAGCACTCCCGATTCCCTGACGCACAGATCGTGGACAGCACGGCAGCATCCAGCGTCATCCCGGTACTGGACCGCATGTTGTCCACATACGGAATACCCAGGATCATAAAATCCGACAATGGAGCACCATTCATGAGCACAGATTTCGAGAACTTCGCGAGGTATATGGGCTTCCACCATCGGAAGATAACTCCGAGATGGCCACAGGCCAATGGGATGGTCGAGAGGTTCATGGCCAACATCAAAAGAACCCTGAAAATAGCGACCATCCTCCACAAACCTTTCGAACAAGCACTATATCAGTTCCTCAGGGACTATCGCCACACTCCTCACAGCACGACGGGCGTATGCCCCGCTGACTTGATGTTCCGCAGACCAGTACAGACACGACTGCCGGAAGACGCACGCGCAGCAGAGGCCATGCCTCTTGAACAAGAGGCCAGAGACAAAGACGACACCGCCAAAGCCAAAATGAAGGGCACGGCTGATCACAAAAGAAAGGCACAGGAGTCGAACGTGGAACTGGGAAACCAAGTGTGGTTGCGGCAACCCAAACAACGCAAGGAGGACGCCACGTTCGCACCTGAACCGCTGACGTTCACGCACAAGAAAGGAACGATGATTACGGCCCAGAGAGCCGACCAGTCCTCCGTCACGAGAAATGTGTCGTACTTCAAACCCAAGAAGTGCTACATGGAGGATACACAGGATCAAGAAGCAGACAGCGAGGATGACCACGCTCAGGACAGATATTACGGGGAGGCGAGCGAGACCTCAGAAGGTGAGGACATTTCATCACCACAGGGCCTGGCTGAGCCCACACCGGGTCACAGAGGTCGACCTCAGAGAAGTCGTTTCAAGCCTCACAGACTCATAGAAGAAATGGAGTAAGGAGGAGAGAGCCATGTGGTTGTTAAAAAGGGGGGAGATGTCAGGTTGTTAGTGAGGGCTATGCAGCCCGCCCACATCGTTGTGTGGGCAGACAGCCGTTGCGGTCTTAGTTCCCTGCACAAGGGAAGTGACGTTGGGCTAGGGAGGGGGCGGGACATGGGGAAGGCAGTTCCTGTAGGAGTGCCGAATAAAGAGGTTGCACTGTACCCCGGCTCCCGTGTGACTCTGTTCCTTGCGGTTAGGGGACCTGCGTAAAACCCTACATACACTGTCACAGCCTGCGCCGCCCTAGTCGGTGTCAGGCAGGATTTAGGCTCATCTTGTTAGCTATCAAATTGATTGTGGAGGCAGAAGAACACCACATGTCAAGCTGACCTTTTCTGTGTGCAAGAACCATTCAAAAGCGTGCACTGCTACTGGGTGAGTTCTGCATGTGTGAGGAGCCTGGATTGCTGAGACACATGCAATACCTGTTCTATGAAGGTTGATGAGCTCCTTCTGCAAATGTCCCTGTTATTTGTGAAGGAAGCTTACATTGCTGCCGGTTGAGCTCCACATGTGTGAGAAGCTTGGATTGCTGATGCCCATACTATGTCTGTTCTAAGAAGTGGCATCAAATAGCATTGTTACTAAGTACACTACAAAAGATATGTTTACAATATCACTGTATTGTGATATACATTTCATACAAGAATGGTTTACCATATTTATCTTTAATATCAGTGTGTATAAGCCCATATTACCAAATTACTCAGAATGCAAGCAGACCCCCAAGGTTAAATGATAATGATGTGTTATTATATAGCACTTACGCTTAAGTGCTTTATATAGAACAAATATACTTAAAATATCACCCAACCTGTGTTGGTACTCATTTATCAACCTCCGTAGGAAAAAAGACTGAGTTGATCTTGCTAGGATTCGAACCTGCAACCTGCTGATCACACACACATTGCAGCAATTAGCGCTCAACCCATTGAGATATTTTACCGGTGATAGCTATTTTACCGGCTATAGTAAAATGAGCAATTACATGTCTGAATGTTCTCAAAGTCAGAAAGCAAATTACACTCTGTAGTAGATACCATTAAACTGATAACTGAGATTTAACAGCAGGCCAGTTCATCTTCAGGTCTGGTGCAAAGTTGGCCACATGTCAAGCCTGTGTGGATCTACTTTTCAGTCGTCAGAGACTGGAAAAATACATACCATTGGGAGGGTTCATAACTGTGTATTAAAGAATTTAGAGTAGCGCAGGGAATGCAGCGCACTCACACGGCATCTCGTACTCTGGGCCCTTGTTACCTCATACATGCAAACAAACATCCTGAACAGCACGCCATGGAGATAGGAAAGCTAAACACATTACAACAAAGCATTCACTGCGGAACAAAGTGAAATCAAGAACCACTTTATGTGCTATGGTAAAACATTTCTACCCTGTACACAAGCTTTTAGGCACAAGAATTTTGTCAAGTGACCGCAAACACTGAGATGGAATGTCTTGTGATGATCGTAACAGAGACAATGGCAGAAAAAAAACATGCTATAACTGCAACTTGCGAAAAGCAAAATACATTGTCCGAAATGGATGCTTATTCTACTCTAAATGCTTTTTGGAAGCTTTTGTCAGCATTGTGAATTTGAGGTTTTTATGAACAGACTAAATCGGTGACTCACCTCCTGAAGTGTGCCTGAAATATAACCTTTAATGAGTCTAGAAATTATTTTATAGAATTCCAGAAAGACAAATTATTTGGTATCCCTATTCTTTCCTATTTAGGGTGAGTGCTCAAATTGTTACACTTGCGGAACCCACTTTTTTTTTTTTAAGATGCCTGAACAAAAAAGCCAGCCACTCCAGAAACCAAGAGCCACATGGCACTGACCACAGCCCAAGAGCTTGGATTTTTTGGGCTAGCAAGGGAGACCACAGGGGTAGCAAGGTAGACCTAAGGGGTTGCAAGTGTGACCCCCGGAGACCACAAAATGACGTCTCTGGAAGCTTGCACTGTGTGAGAAGCCTGAATTTCTGGTGCCCATGCAGTGTCTATTCTAGGCCCCTCACTGGAAGATTGAGCTGCTCCACCTGCAACTGTATCTGTTATTTGTGAAGGATGCTTGCTCTATTTCCCCAGACCTCACCTGTTCTATGTGCAAGGGACCCGTTCTATGCTGACCTGTTCTGTACAAAGGAGGTTGCATTTCGGTTGCTCGTTCTGCATCTGTTTGATGTTCCCTTCACAAGTCTCTGCAAAACCTATACTCAGCCAATTTTTTTAGAATTGTATACTATAAAATTAACCATTATGCCCATATTTTCATACATTTGAATGTATTTGAAACCCCTCAAACCTCCTGGAAGAAGTGAGTCTTGCTCGCCCATGCGATTTACACCTCCATCTTTTTTCAAGTTCACCAGTTGTCACTGCTTTTACTAAGATAAAAAATAGTTACCATTTTGTCAAATACCCACAAGTTTCCAGGCCAAAAAGTCTTCAACGCCTTCCTGACCTCTAGTTGGTAGGGGCGTATAAAGCACTAGGTGGCCGACAAAGACACATTTTGAGCCCTGGCATTTAAGCACTGCTCGAAGCCACCACTTAGGAAGATGGCATCATACCATCAACGGTCCCGATGAATCAATAACAAAGTTGTGGACAGAATGATAAACTTAAAATACGTTTTTGTGTTAAGCTACATGCATAAATAATAATCAATGCGTCCCACTGCCTCACTTCTGCTATTTGCCTGAAAATGTCTCTCTCTCTCTTCGTAACTGCTGTTCATCACCTTTAACCCCCGCGCTCCACCTTGTACACTATCTCCGTTTCATTCTACATCCCCGGTTAATGGTTTATGGTCTTTTGCAACGAAAACTTTCCAACAAAGGTTTTTGCATCGAAACCTATCCATCGAAAATATTTCCATTGAATGCATTTTTTTGTATTTTTTGGGGGATCCCCCCAACCACCCGTTTTTACCCTTAAAAACCCACCCCAATGAAAATTAACCCTTTACCCTCCACATATATGCATTTGATGCATATATTTTCAACGGATATGTTTCGATGGAAAAGGTTTCATTGGAAACTGTAAGCGACTTCAATTCAACACTACAGCTAAGTCAATGCCTAGTCTGGGATGCTGAGGGAAACCCTTATTGATATATTTTTATGTCCAGTTTGTTTACTCTGGATGACAACCCTTATATAACACCCCTCTCTCAGAATCCCCCTTACCCCGCTGAGCCAAGAAGTAGGTTTGTTTTGCAAATTTAAAAGGTTTATTTGAAAATTAAACAATATATATATATCACACTTTTATAATAATTTAATATTTGATAGCACACTTGTGAAGATGATAGTGATCAACAATTGATAATGTTACAGTGGTACACTCTTTTTGATGGCTTAGAAGTGATATAGAGAGGATGAGGTAGCTGGGAATGCTTTTAATGGCTTCAAGGACAATGCAATGATGAATGAAAATGCAGTACAGAAAATAAACTTGATATGACTTCAATAAAAGACAATGTAATCACTTTTCTTTGACAATTCACCCCCCCCCCTTTATGCAAGGTAAAGAGATGGGAGGAAGCACACAGTTCTCAGGAATGCAATCAAATATAATTCAGTTCCTCCCTAGCAAGCTTAGAGAAAAACAGGTAGGAGTTTTAAACACAGGCAAGATACTTTGATGTGGTTGCAATTAAGTGAAAAATATGCTAAAAAGGCTTTTAATTCCCTGTAGGGGGTTCAGGGTAGGTGATAGATACTTTGAATCAGTTCAGGCCAGCCCTATCAATGATTCAGGGATGGTTATTAGGTTGAAAACAGATTTCAGGGATGGAAGCAAAAACACATATTTTTACCAGTGGCTAAAATGAAGCAAAATGTCAAATCGAGGCAATTTAGTCACGTGCGTCGAGCGCAATTACGGAGTCACTATAAGGGGTAGCAAGTTGGAAAGCTTAGAATCTCAGCTTCAAAATAAAAGTTAAATCTCACTTCTATCACAAACGGTTCCGGAGATACGGCCGATTCAGTAAAGGTAGTTTTCCGGATTTTAAATTTTAAAGCTCAGAATGACAGATGACAGTTTTCAGGTTTAAAGATGACAGAATGACACGATTCTAGGAGGCAGTTCTAAATAGGTTAAAATAGTTTGGATTAGATTATTTTAAACTAAGAGATTGGGTTTTGCACAGTTCTGGTGGTACTCATACTATATTTTGGACAGGAATGCGACTTCGCCACGGATCGGGTCAGGATTGGACTGCGGTTCCCTCGCCACGGACGGTCTCTGCCTGGTTCTGCTCACTGGATAATTCTACCTTCTGGGTCAGCTCTGCTAGCGGCACTGCACAGCGGTCTGGATCTCTGGTTCTGATAAAAGTTCTCGGCACTGCACGGCGGTCTGGTCTCTGGTTCTGACAAAAGTTCTTGGCAAAAATTCAAACAGCTCGCCCAGCTGTTGAATAGTTTGCAAATGATTTGGAGGCCTGCTGAAAAAGGATTCAGCTTGTGGATTCAGGCCTCTCTGCTACAAATTCTGGAGTTCATTTCTGGTCTCTGGAGATTGATGGATTTGAAGTCTGGATCTCTGGATGTGAAGTCTGAAGTCAAAATGCTCTGCAGAAAGTGAAAAAGAAAGTCCTATCTGGCTCTTTTTATGTGTTTAGAAAGTGGGTGGGTCGGCTAATTCTGCATGCCCAACCCTCTCAACTTATCATTGGCCAGTTCCTCCTCTCTTCCTTGATTGGGGGAACTGGGTTGTGAGTCAGAGTGATGAGGTAGGTTTATGGTCAGAGGATCCTCCCCTTGTCAAATTGCACACAAATCTATTTCTGATCCAAATACATATTTATCTATGTACCATTTTTCTAATATTACACGTCCAGTTAACATATTTTCTGTAGCACCAAACCATCCGATCCCTGTCTTTGTAAGATGTCGTGTCCACTTATGACAGAATTCTGCCCTTTTCATCCAGATTACGACCTCTAAACCTTTCCAGATTTTACCCAAATGAGCACCAGGGCTATGGGTTTCAGATGATAAAGTGTCAGATTTTTAACATGCATACATTTGGAGTAACAACCCATTTTCCGCTACTATCCCCAAGAACATACCACAGGGTCCTAACACCTCTTAAAATGTGCACAGAAAAATCACAAGAATGATGATGTTATTTATATAATTTTTACAAGTCCGCATTATCCATCTTTTTAAAATTATGCTCTGGCCCCAAAGGGGTGTGGTTTTCCAAAGCACATGGTGGAATTTCTGGTTTATCCACTTCCCCCAAGCTCAGCTTGCTCACAGATGCAGTGCCCCTCCCACTTCTCCTTCCAAGAGGAAGCCATTTACGACCCCCCCTAATATAACATTTGCCTGAGCCAGGGACAGTGCTTTGTTTAGTTTCCTGTAGTCCCCAGGTGCCACTCCCCTAATTCAATCAGAGAGGTGCCATCTCCTTTTGGCAGGGGCAGCAGGATGCAGCCAGGCCTGGGAACACAGCTGCTGAATTCCCTCTCCTGTCGGGGGTAGTTGTCAGGCAGAAACCAGTTTCATTAAGCCAGGCTTCAGCGAAATGTCACTTTAGTTCCCAGTTTTCTACATTCAAATCAAACTGGCAATTTTTACACATGCAGCTAGAACACTGATTCTAAGTTCAAAACTATGACATTTCAACAGTTGCAAACTATGTGACACTCAACAGTAGGTCACTCATTTATTGTAAACATTTAGATTTTAGTGTCTTTCAGTCCAATTTCACTTCAGCTGCTGACATCACAGCTCAGCCAGTTTTGTTATAAACATTGTTTTGGGCTCTTTCTCTTTCCAGATTTTGTATGCACACAAGACTACATTCTGCCAAATGTCTGCTGGTGTTCATTGAGGTTTTTGAATATCTTGCAATGTTTAAAATAGGCATTTTTAGCTTGCATTTCAGAGAAACAAAGGTGATTTCAAAGCGTTTTTTTTTTTATTTTAGCCACCGGCACTGCTGTTTTTCCATTGGCACACATTTCACTCATGGCACTCCTGGCCTATCACGTTTGTACTGGTGGGTGGCAGGTCAGGGGACAATTTTGCTGTGCGCAAAACTGTGTGGTTCTCCAGGATTCTGGCGCAAATGTGGGTGGCGACAGCTCATCCCCACATCTACCCAGTCTATTGATTCAACATGGGTCAAAACCCTTGACAAAACCTTTTCGATGGAAACTCCAGATACCCTGGCTAATGCCACAGAATCCCACAAATGCAGTGGGAGAATAGAAAAAAGGACGGGCCACTGGGCCTCCATGTCCTCATATTGTGGGCATGTTGATAATTATAAAGGCTTGACTATTTATTATTTGGTCCTGGTTTTGCCATTCTTTACCAGTGGCATTGATTATTTTCATTTAACGTTTCTTTCTATGATCATGGGTTCCCTTAGTTCAGCATGTGTAATGCCTTGTCAACCACTTACATGCTGATGGCTCCTATAAGGTGTCACGGTCCAAAGCTTTACTGAGAGATCTGCAGGCGGCAGGAGGTGTTGATCAATGTGGGCTAAGAATTTGGCAAACAGTCGTTTCTAGTTGAATGTGGGGGACTCCTTTCACAACTAGCCTCCCTGGGCCTGTGTCAGCTTGCTCCAATCAGTCCTGGAGGTGCAGAGCTAACACTCTTCACAAATATCTTCACCAAAATGGTGACGCAGATAATGGACGGAATTATGGGTCCAATGGTCTGGGTCAAGATACGCTTTCTTTAGGGGAAAAGGCATATGCCAGTGTTGCGGGTATTGGGGCTGAGAAGGCCTGGCACAATGGTGGCACAGCCTTACTAAGAAACATGCCAGCCGTTACGCACTTCCATAATCGATTTTCGTTCGACTTGCACTAAGTTGAATTTGCCAGCACAAAAAGCAAAAACAGCGTAGACGCGCTCCTGGCCCTGATACACACATGGCAGCCATGTTGCAGCACTACATTCCTTTCTACCCCTTTTATAGAGGCAGATGCATTTGCTGGCACGCATTAGATCCTGAGGAGGACCCCTTTGAGGGCACCAGCAGGCCTCTCTCCCTGACATGATGGGGAAGCAGATCTAGAGCCAAAAAATATGCATGACTGACTCACATGACTTACTCCTTCACACTTATTGGTGGACTAGTTGTGCAACAATGCACAGCTCAGCCATTTCCCTGAGAAAGCACAAGACCCCTCTGTGAATCCGGAACTTCGATGGAGTTACTTGAGTCTTATGTGAACGCGCCTTCCCTTTGCGCATCCCCCTGAGTGCCCTGCATCAGAGGGTCATTATCAGGGCCTGCATACTGTTCATCCACGTCATGCCATAATGACAACGCTTGGACTTTGCAAGTTCCTGTAGTGCAGGCATTACCAACTCCGATTTATAGGACTACCCTCAATTGCTAGGAAGGCAACACATACATGTCAGATGCTATCAATTGAAGGTGTGTTTCGAGAGACCTTTGTGGGAAGCATTATTCACCCTACAATGTGAACCAGGCAACACACCCGAGTGATAAAACATTCAGATCCAAGGAAACCAGCAGAATAACACCGGGCAAAGCTACAACAGCCACTAGACCTCCAGGAGTCCATGCTCTGCAGAATTACTCATATCAACGAACATGATGATGGAGGCGCAAGGAACCTACTGCTTAGATGTGTGACCGTCCAGGTGTTTTAGACTACGACTCCCATGATCCACCACCACTGGCTATGCTGGTTAGGGCTCATGGTGGTCGAAGTCCGGAACAACCAGCGGGCCACATTAATGAATAGCCCCATGCCATGAAGAATGGAAAGAATTTGGATCCACAAAACCTAATCTTAACTCTGACAAATACGTGTTTGCCTTCATTGGTCCCTGATTAGAGGCATGAATGTATGGGTTAGTCACATTTATTTTGTTTTGGAATTCATCACTGTGACTAATGTGATATCTAACAAATATTAAGGCATGTCACTTCTAACAAAATGTATGATTCAGAACAAATCAGGACCACGTTTTCTACAGGACACGCCCATCCCTGATTCATTTCCTATGGCACTGCAGTTCAAGCATGAAACTTTATTGATCAAAGGCTATGATTTTATAAAACCCACGTTTTATTACACACGTTTTTTGCCACTGAGCAACTGACCTCAGGTTCTCCCCACTGCTCAAAGCAAAATCGGTTTCTAATTACTTCTGCACCTCAAACATCACTCACTTTACGCAGGAGCTAAACCACATGGCACTCCCCGAATCATTACAACCCAAGGGCCATCATTATAGGAAAATAAATGATATGCTCCTTTCAGAAATTACCATGACACATTTGACAAGGTGGTAGATTACACACACGGTTTCCTCGATTAATGGGTACAATCATTTAATAGGAATTTCCAAAAATGCATACAAATGTTAATTAAAATGGCTCATTTGGCAAACCGGCAGAAAACAGAAAACTGCTGCTGTAACAACTAAGGCGATAATTGTATCATAGTATAACTGCCACGCATCTCTTTTTAATGCAACTCTGCAGCTGTGTTGGTAACACATCGCCCTTCTCCTAAGATTGGCACTAACCAGAGGAATGCACTTTACTAGTAGGGTCTTTGTGTTCACTACACTCTCCCTCAATGTTGCTTCCGCAACATTAACATTGAGATATAACTATTATGGCTTTCATGCCCTGCCAGGAGGGTGGACATGGCCTTTAACGGCCCCCTCAGCTCGGGCTGTGGGCTGTTAAAGACCATGTCCGCCCTCCTGGAAGGGCATGAAAGCCATTCGCACCCATGGGTTCATCTGGGGTGCCAATGGCATTTAGCATCTTTCTTCGGAAAATCCATGCTGCTAACAAGGATGCCTGCCATGTGAAAAGGGACTAAGTCCATTTTCCATGTCTATGGCAGCAGCCAGATGGGAGGAGCTCCAGGACCCAGCGAAATGCTCGGTCCCGCAGGTAAGTAGAGGCGTGGGGAGGCAACAGGGAGAGGTTCCCTGTTGCCTCCAGGCAATGATAACAAGGACGAGAAAAAAAAAGCACCACCCGGGAATGGTCTCGGGTGGCTGGGAGAGATGGGGATTGTGTATTCTCATACTTGCCAACCCTACAGATTTAGGCAGTAGGCTGCTGCTTTTGAAGCAGCCCTACCGCCTACAGATTTCAGTGACAGATCCTACTGCTTTTTACAGTGGCAAGTAATTTATGTGATTCTAAGGCAGGCTCCAGGACAGAGCATGCAACACATTAATTAGTCTGTGCGGTGGGCGGGTGATTACTTTGATTGGCCTCAGACCAATCCACTTACCTGACAGCAACTTGACTCTGTCCTGCACTCTTGCCAGGACAACCCTTAGGTGAACCAGCAGTGAAAGCAAGTTGCAGAGTGTAACACCATCACACAGCATCTGCTGACAATTTGGTGTTAGCATTCAGAATCATACATTTTTAACATTTCAACATCTTTCGATGTTGTGCTGCTTATATGTTTTGTATTTTCCTGTGATGTCATTGTTATGGGAATTATTATTTTTCAAACTTGAAAAATCCTATATCTTTTTGTTCACAGAATGTTGGCAAGTATGTATTCTCGCCTGCTGCTCCAGCCACCTGATTTGCTTAGCGCTCTTCCCCGGGCGCGGATAAAGGCTACAGCCTAGCACACCACAAATACAATTCAGAATACGCAACAGGGATCTTGCATAGATATAGAATATGATCTCATTCTTAGTCATTGAATGACTTATGACTTAACAAAACAATAGCATTTTAAATCAATGCAGACCCAAAGTACACACATCCGGACAATGATAAGTAAACACGTCCAAAATAGCCAACAGGTCACCCCAGAAATAGAGCGACACTTACATTACCTTTGTTCCTCACACTTTTCTGTAGAACGCTGCTCTAATCTGCTAACGGGCAGCAGGCTAGCAGAATCCGGCCCCACCCGGTGCTTGACCACAATATTTTAATTAACATTGTCGATTTTTGTTTTATTGTGGAAGAAAACTACTGCTCAATTATTTCCATGTTATCTACAGAGAAAAATGAACGTGAGCTGACAGGGCCTTCCCACGCCCACGTATGCGGTGGTTGATACTTATGGGATGAAAAAGAGGGGTAATACATTCCAATAGGATGATCCCCGAAATGTCCAAATAGGAGACCCCAGGCTTATCACACGTGTTCACATTCTCGCCACAGATAGAAGGGTATTAGAACAGCCCACACCTTCAAACAATAGCCAGCAGGATAATGAGGTGCAAGCCTTGTCAGCTAAAATTCCAAGTTTGCTTTCAACTTTAATACTCATTCTGACAGCAACAATACTAACATCACGTGTTAAGACTTCCCCCTTCCATTCTTCCCTACCAGATGGCAGAAACTTCCTAACACTTTCAAAAATGCTTCTCCAATCCCTGAAGAAGCTCATCGTTACCACAATATATGTTTGCTCATAATAATTTGGGAAGGCTCAAAATAATTTTGCATTTAAGGTTTTAATGAAACCGAAGTCTGGCTGACAAACAGATATTATCTGACAATGTTCAACAGGAACCAGCAAGTTCATGACACACCTTGAGAAATGGAAGCCTTATATTTATAATTCTCTTATGATGTATGTGCATGTGGGAGCTCAGTATTTTGAGCGTTGAAAGGGGAACCTAAGGATAGCCTTTTGGAGTGACTGATTTTGCAGACAGTTTATCCTCCCATTCTAATGTTGAGCTGTCTGAACAATTGTACATGTTTCAATGTTAAGAAACATTTAATGTTAGGGTGAGGTTTCAGAAAATGAAATTCAGGCGACGACCATTGCTCAGTATGTAAAACTGAGCATTTGACCTTTTTATCGCAGACATTGTTTGTGAAATATTAAAATATAGACATGTTATAAAGATCTGCGGCCATTCTTATCCTCCCACAATACTCTTTGATTTTATGCAAAGCAGGTTCAAACCCTCACTGGTGCAATTTGCCTCTTCCCCATTCTCAGAGGTATATTTTGAAAATCCATAATAGGTGTTCACTAGATTGTCCATCATGGAATCATAACGTCTATCAGAAAATAATGTATTAGATTATTTTAAGTTTTGATGATGTGCATTGCTCAGTAAGAGTAGTGTAAAGTTCTTATTATGACTAAAATATATTCTGGAAGTGGTCATTGGAAATGAACATTTAAACATTTAAAAAAGCCAGTTTACAATGTTAGCACTAACAAATAATGTCCTCGCTAGTTTTTGTATAGCTGTTATTGCAAAACGAAAACTGCACCCCCTTCAAGATAGCTGTCTTTTTCTCTCTAGCTGAACAGCTGTCAGCAATGCCTGGGGAGGTTCCAGCAAACACCACCTGTCAAGGTGATTCTCACTCACATAGGTAAGGAGGAGGTGAAAAAGTAAGTCTTGAAGAGCTTCTGGAATTTGAGGAGATCGGGGTCAAGATGAAGAGGAAGGGTGAGACTATTGCATACGAGGGAGCCTGCTGAGGAAAGAGATTGCCACCAGCTCGCTGGTTAGCGAAGCGCTTAACACACAGAGAGTTGGTGCCGGAGGAAGGTAAAGATCTGGAGGGATTGTATTTAGTGAGAGCAAGTTGTAGATAGTGTGGTCCCTGGCCCCAGACAGCCTTGTTGATGATGCAAAGGGATTTGAATTTGATTGCAGCAACTGGGAGCCAGTGTAGAGTTTTCGGGCTGGAGAGATGCAGTCACTGTGCTTGAGGCCAAGGATAAGTCTTGCAGCCCTATTCTAGATTAGCTGAAGGGGTCGCAGAGAAGAAGAGGGTAGATTAAGGAAAAGGCTATTGCAGTAGTCTGCCTAGAGAGAACCAGAGCTCTAGAGACATTGAGCTTCTGGGGGAAAGTGAGGAAAGGAAGAATTCCTTTGAGCAGGTGGAGTTGAAAGCGGGACTTCTTGGCAAGGTCCTGAATGTGAGGGATGAAAGAAAGAGAGGAGTTTAAGATGACTTTAAGGTTTCTGGTTCAGATGAAGGAGAAGGGGGAGAACCCATATAAGATGGCCAGAGTGAGGGACAGAACGAAGGAGCAGGAGTCCCAATAGGAAGGATCTCAGACTTGCTGCCATTGTGGAAGAGATCATTGGAAGTACACCAGGACTGGATGGCAGATAGGCAGTCAGAAATGATGTAGGAAGTAAGTAAAGGTAAGAGGGAAGTTTGAAGAAGAGTTGTTTGTCATCTACATAACACTGGAAGTTTAGGGAGAAGGTGGAAATGAGGTGTGCAAGCTGAGCAAGTTATTTGTTAAAGAGCCAGGGAGAAAGGTTGGAGCCCTGGGGGACGCTGCAGGTGGAAATAGAGGTCATGGAGGAGAAAGAGC